>NW_019154104.1:19615863-19940361 GCF_002288905.1 Enhydra lutris kenyoni | reverse complement strand
GGACTCTTTTTTTTTTTTTTTTTTTTTTTAAACATTTTATTTATTTGACAGAGAGAGATCACAAGTAGGCAGAGGCAGGCAGAGAGAGAGGAGGAAGCAGGCTCCCTGCCGAGCAGAGAGCCTGATGCGGGGCTCGATCCCAGGACTCTGGGATCATGACCTGAGCCGAAGGCAGAGGCTTTAACCCACTGAGCCACCCAGGCACCCCTTGGAGGGACTCTCGAGAGGAGCATCTGTATGGGACTTAGTAAGTTTTTGCTTTAATCACTTTGGGTATTTTATTTATTTATTTTTAAAGGTTTTTTTTATTTATTTGACAGAGGGAGAGAAGGATCAGAAGTAGGCAGAGAGGCAGACAGAGAGAGGGGGGGAAGCAGGCTTCCTGCTGAGCAGAGAGCCTGATGCAGGGCTCGATCCCAGGACCCTGAGATCATGACCTGAGCTGAAGGCAGAGGCTTAACCCACTGAGCCACCCAGGTGCCCCTGGGTATTTTATTTTTAAGTAGGCTCCACTCCCAGCATGGAGCCTTGAACTCACAACCCTGATACCAAGACCTGAGCCGATATCAAGAGTCGGACACTTAACCAACTGAGCCACCCAGGCGCTCCTATATATTATTTTAAAATATTTTTTCACTTGCCGTCACCTTAACAGGGTCCAAGTATCATTCATTTTATTTCATTTTTCTCCAGGAACAGATTATAGCCTTTGCAAGCAAATGAATGCTCCCCTTCTGGACATTGTGTTGAAGAAAAATGAACATCTTTTCTGAAGACTATCACATATTTTCAAGATTTAATAAATTCGCTTTACATTAGATTTCTCTAGCCTCTTTTTCTCCTCTGCTTTATGGGCCTGTGGACCCCCAAATCATGAGTGATAGATAATTTGCTGTGAGGAGGGCATATCAGTCAAGCTAACAAAAAAACCCCAAAGGAAGACTATTGTGATTTGGTTGAAAAGACTTTTTATTACTGAAAGAAAAATTGCTAAGGTACTGTCTCATTCATTTTTGAGGGAGGATTTATAAAAGAGAAGATTTCTAAAATTAAGTTACTATCAACTTGAAACAGACTGCTATTTACATCACATATTTTATGTGAACCTCATGGTAACCACAAGAGGAAAATGTAAGTACACAAAAGAAAATGAGAAACACTAAAGAAAGCCATCAGACCACAAGGGAGAAGTGAAAGAAGATCAGAGAACTAAATAAACAAAACAAGTAACAAAATGTCAGTAAGAATATACCTACCAATAATTAAATGAAAATGGACTAAATTTGCAATCAAAAGAGAGTGGTTGGTTGTGTGGGTAAAAAAACACATCTACGACTTAGATACTGAAGGACATACCCAGACTGAAAATGGAATGGACAGAAAGATATTCCATGGAAATGAAAAGAAAGCTGGATTAGCTATACTCCAGTCAGACTTTAAAACAAAAACTAGAGGGCACCTGGGTGGCTCAGTTGTTGGATGTCTGCAGATACTAATAGACCTAAAGGGAGATAAAGCAATATGGTAATAGTAGGAGACTTTAATATCCCACTCTTGTCAATAGATAATTCATCCAGACAAAAGAATCAATACAGAAACACTGGACTTTTATACCACATGGACATAACATACATACTCAGAACATTCCATCTAAAAGGCAGAATACACATTCCCAAGTCTATGTAGAATGTTCTCAAGAATAAGGCCAAAAACCAAGACTCAACAAATTAAAGAAAATGGAAATTCTATCAAGCATCTCTGGTATGAAACTAGACCACAATGGTATACAACTATAACTTAATTACAAAAAAAATGGGGAAAGGCACAAATACGAGATTAAGTAATGTGCTTTTGAACAACCAGTGTGTCATCAAAGAAATCAAAGAGAAATAAAAAACCTAGAGACAAAACCAAAATATGACACCAAAATATATAGGATGTAGCAAAAGCAGTTCTATGAGGGAAGTTCATGCCCACTTGAAGAAACAAGGAAAATATCAGATTGCCAACATAACTTTATATCTAAAGGAACTTTCTAGAAAAAGAACAAAGCCTGAGAGGAGTGGAAGGTAGATTAAAGCAGAAACAGAGACAAAAGACAATTACAAAAATGAATGAAACTAAGAGCTGGTTCTTCAAAAAGATAAAATCTACAAATATTCAGTAGACTAACCAAGTTAAAGTAAGAGCAGACTCAAAATCGGAAATTAAAGAGAAGTAGTTAGTATAACTGGTACCACAGAAATCCAAAGGATCCTAAGAGACACTGAACAATTATATGCCAACAAGCTGGACAACCTAGAAGTGAATAAATTCTTAGAAATGTACAACCTTCCAAAACAATCATGAAGAAACAAAATATGAATAGACTGATTACTAGTAAGGAAATTTGAAACAGTAAATTAAAAATTTCCCAATAAGCCAAAGTCTAGAAACAGCTTCACTGGCAAATTCTACCAAACTTTTTTTTTTAATTTTTTTTTTTTAAGATTTTATTTATTTATTTGACAGAGAGAGATCACAAGTAGGCAGAGAGGCAGGCAGAGAGAGAGGAAGGGAAACAGGCTCCCTGCTGAGCAGAGAGCCCTATGCGGGACTTGATCCCAGGACCCTGAGATCATGACCTGAGCCGAAGGCAGCAGCTTAGCCCACTGAACCACCCAGGCGCCCCAAATTCTACCAAACTTTTAAAGAAGATTTAATACCTCTCACAATCTTCCAAAAGAGAAGGATTAGCTTCCAAATACAATTTATAAGGCCAGCATTACTCTCATAACCAAAACCAGGCAAAGATACCACAAAAAATTTATAGGCCAATATCCTTGATGAACACAGATGGAAAAGTCCTCCTCAACAAAATATTAACAAATCTAATGATACATTAAAAAGGATCATAGAGGGGCACCTGGGTGGCTCAGTGGGTTAAAGCCTCTGCCTTCAGCTCAGGTTGTGGTCTCAAGGGTCCTGGGATCGAGCCCTGCATCAGGCTCTCTGCTCAGCAGGGAGCCTGCTTCCCCCTTTCTCTCTGCCTGCCTCCCCCTTTCTCTCTGCCTGCCTCTCTGCCTAATTGTGATATCTCTCTCTGGGTCAAATAAATAAATAAAATCTTTAAAAAAAAAAAAAAAGGATCATACACCATAATTAAGTTACTCCAGGGATGCAAGGACAGTTCAACCTACGGAAATCAAGTAGGTTAACAGAAGGAAAGACAAGTCATTTTATCATCTTAATAGATGTAAAAAATCATCTGACAAAATTCAATATCCATTTATGCTAAAAATTCTCAACAAAGTGGGCACATTAGGGAATGGGGAATGTACTTCAACACAATATAGACCATATATGACAAACCTTTAGCTAGCATCATACTCAAAGGTACAAAGCTGAAAGCCTTTCATCTTAAGAACAGGAACAAGACAAGAATGCCCTTTCTCACCTCTTCTATCCGTCATAGTACTGTTAATTCCCAGCTACAGAAATTAGGCAAGAAAGAAAAATAAAAAGCAGTCAAGTCAGAAAGGAAGTAAAACTCACTATTTGCAGATGACATGATACTATATATAGAAAGCCCTAAAGACTCCGTCAAAAAACTGTCGGAACTAAAAAATTCAGTAAAGTTACAGGATATAAAATTAATACACAGAAACTGGTGTTTCCAAACTAGTGTTTCCAAACACTAAGAACAAAGCGCCAGAAGTTAAGAAAACAATCCCATTTAAAAAACAAAATGAAACAATTCCATTTACAATTGCATCACAAAGAGTAAAATACCTATAAATAAAGGTAATCAATGAGATGAAAGAGCTAGACGCTTAAACAGCAAAGACACTGAGGAACTGAACACAAATGGAAAGCTAGTCTGTGCTTAGGGTTGGAATAATATTACTAAAAACTCCACACTACCCAAAGCAATCTCTAGACTCCCTGCAGTAGTTCTCTAAATTCCAACAGCATAGGACACAGAATTAGAACAAATGATTCTAAACTCTGTATGGAACCACATTAAATCCTGAGTAGCCAAAGCAGTCTTGAGAAAGAAGAACAAAGGAGGAGATGTCACACTCCCTAATTTCAAACTATACTACAAAGGTGTAGTACTTAAAACAGTATGGTACAAAAACAGACACAGAGATCAAATGGAACAGAACTGAGAGTCCAGAAATAAACCCACACATATCAACGCAATTAACCTACCACAAAGAAGCCAAAGATCACATGTAATAGAGAAAAGTCAGTTTCACTTACATGGGGAATCTCAACAAAAGGACAAAACAAAAACAAAACAAAACAAAAACCACCTCACAGAAAACAGACCAGTGGTTACCAGAGGAGGAAGTCAACTGCTTGATGACTAGATTTGTGGTGGTGATCATTTTGTAGAGTATAGGGATGTTAAATTATAAAGCTGTACACCAGGAACGTATATAATAAAAAAAATTTATGTAATTCTTTTTAATGCCAGTCATAAACTTACACAATTGCTTTCTAATGAAGATAAAAATTAAAAATACTAAATTCATGCATTTTTGTTAAAATTGCTGTTTTAAAATTCCTAACGCAATGCAGATGAAACATAAATTACTTTAACCTTTGTTAAAGTTGCACACGGGACTTTCTGGGGGAAAAAAAATCTTATTAATGTTAATTATTTCCTTATCACAGCACCAGGTTTCAATTTTATTTATGGTTTCTCTCTAGGACACTATTGGCTGTTCTGTAATAAAACAATAAATTATTTAATTGCACAGGTCTGACAAAAGGAACCAGGTCAAAAAGGAAATTCAATTAGCAGCAGAATCTGTTCACATGTGGTTGCAGACGGGTGGCTGACTTGCAGGGGAAGGGGTATCTTGCTTTGGGTTTTTGAAAAACCTCACCTCACAGTAGTAGAGAATCCTTTTAAAGAGATTTGCGCATCCACTGGATTTGTACACTGTAAAAAACACCTTGTCCAAAAGTCTGATTTGAAGATGAAATGAGAAGAAACAGTCTGCTTTTGGGCCAAACTAAGCTATTTTTAGAATAATTTTTGAAGGAATGAGAAATCTGTTACCACAGGGGTAGCTTTACAGGCAAAAGCAGAATATTTTTAAGATGCTAAAAAAGTGACAGTCATGAACCTTCCTGGGATCTCAGGAGAAATGTGCCCAGAATGGAATAGGGCAATTACTGTGAAAAGCCATGTGAGTACAGGCAGAGTCCAGAAAGGTCACTGTAGGGGAAAAAAAAGGTAATTTTTAACAAAATATGGAAAGGTAGCCCACCCAGGTACGGATATCATGGACTCCGCAAGTACGCAAACCAATTCCGGCAAGACAGAAAGAATTTAAGGCACACCTTGCAAGGACCTCCACGACCCAGAGAGGATGTTCTTCATACGATAGTGATGGTAACAAACACAGAACATCCACTCGTGCCTGGCCATGTCCTTAGTATTAGAAACATTAAAAACACATTTACAGAGAGGGAACAACCAGCAATATTAGATTCTGTAGGACCCCTTAACAAGAGGCCCAAAAGTACACTAAGGGGAAATAAGGACAATTATAGAAAAATTGGTTTTTCTAGGAAATAAAAATTCTCATTCCAAACTGCTCCTAAAATGGATAAATTAATTCTCTAGATGTTCTCATCAAGATAATCAGAATATATGTCGATACACTTCTGGAATTTTACTGCATCTACCCAAGATTTCTGAAGGTACCTGGGATGATCAAAGGAGTTGCTGAACAATACCCGACCCGTGTTCATAGGCTTCAGAGACAAGCTGTGCTGGTAAACGCCATGGGATCTTAGCTGTCTGGGCCCATCAAGCTGGACGAGTCCAGTGAACACAGTTTACCTCTCAGAAAACAAGTTGTTTCTACTAGAGGAAATGGTCTCTCTCTCCCTGATCATATGAAACAACATTTAGTGTATGATGACTAGTTCTAACACCCTATTTTTTTTGGATAAAGATGGGTCTAGAAGCCATATGGGATGTTAAAGAAGAGACTATAAAGGACTTGGGAGCTTTCTCAAAGGACTGAAAGGCTAAGGAGGGATTAGAGCAGAACTAAGACCACTGAGAAGATAGGTAATTTGAGCTCAATATAAAGGGGATTTTCTTTTAAACATCAGTGTAGTCTAAAAATGGAGTGAGCTTCTGAACACATCCCTAAACAGCAGCTGAATGATAACCAGTCAGATATGTTAAGGGAATTCTTCAATGGGCATAAGATTGGGTTTGAACTTTGGCTGTTCCTAAAGATTCTATTATTTCATTATGTAGCATTTTTGAGAAAGAACAGGTATTAAAGGTAACCTCAGTATAGTAAAAGTTGGAAGAATCTGAAGAAATTCCACAATGTATTTAAAAATAACTAAAATTTGGGGGATGAAGATATGGAAATTTGCCTAGTTACTTGCACATACCAGATGTCAAATACTGACTCAATGGAAAGACGAAAAAATAAGGTTCCCCAGGAGCTGATGTGAGGGCCAGGTATAGTACCATCTTTTTTGAAGGATCTGAAAGAGTCTACTGTGAAGGCTACAAGTTGGGGGAGATTTATATAAACTGTACTGGGAAAAACCTGGAGGCAAGGAGCCAAGGCAAAAGAGCCAGATTTTAGAAAGATCTTTCAAGTCCAAGAGCACTCGAGTGGGTAGAGAAGCAGCAGATAATGGTCATGTTTAAAAAAAAAAAAAATACAAGATAATTACTTTTAGGGGAAATAATTCACAGAATCAAGAGTTCTGAGCACTCAAATTCAGAAAGAGAATCCACCATACTGATGTGGGCCCAAATGTCCAACCAAATCAAACGTTAAGTACCACCAAGAAGGATCTCAGAAACTGTGGAACTAGGCAAACAATTTACAGGAAGTTAGCTAAAATGATCAGCACCAGGGCATTAAGAGGTACTGCTAAATAATGGAGAATAAAAAGACAACCTGAAAGGAGCTGTGACCCAAATCTAGAGGCCAGATCTTAGAAATACAAAGAAAACACGTTTAGGATGAGAAATTAAATACATTAGCCTGGGAGGAGGTATGGGCGCTGAACACACACACAGTCCTGTGAAGCTGATGTGTTAGTTAATCTCAGGGTGTCTGATTAAAAGCTGATTAAAGAAGGTGGTCTATTCAAGGGAGCCACCCCTCCCAAACCTTGTCCTTAGAGACTGGCTGTCCTCTCTCTTTTTTTTTTTTTTTTTTTTTTAAAGATTTTATTTATTTATTTGTCAGAGAGAGAGAGAGGGAGAGAGAGCAAGCACAGGCAGACAGACTGGCAGGCAGAGGCAGAGGGAGAAGCAGGCTCCCTGATGAGCAAGGAGCCCGATGCGGGACTCGATCCCAGGACGCTGGGATCATGACCTGAGCCGAAGGCAGCTGCCCAACCAACTGAGCCACCCAGGCGTCCCTGTCCTCTGTTTCTAAGATGGGGTCTGCACGGCTAGGAGCCGCTCTCCCATCTCCCATAGGACGCCTCTCAGCTGTCTGGCTGGAACTGGCAGAAAGCAGCATCACATGATTTCAGATTCGTTACTTTTTTTCCCCCCTTGAGTTACACATGCAAAGCAAAACCAGGTATTTTTTTTTTCTTTCTCTTTTTTAGGGGAGGTGGGTGGAAATAAAGGTGGGACACAGCACTGTGTAGGAAGGAGAAAAATACTGGTGTTGACGGCTCATGAGACTGCAATCAGTGGGCTCAGTTTAACATGGAAGAGGAAAAGAGTATGTTCAAAGGAATGAGGCACTCAAAGGGCTGAAATGAGATTTTTCTTTGGTTCCCAAGGACCTGTCCCTAGGCTCTCCAAGGTTAAGTTCCAAAGCGCTTCCTTTTGGCTTTGTGACACATGAAGAATCTCAAAGCTTAGATTCTGGTGCCAGCTGTGCAAGCAGAGTGGTTGGGTCAACAGTTCACGTTAAATGCATAAAATTAATGAGTCCCAAATCTCTAGACTCAAGGGCAAGACTTGCGTCCAAAAGCCCCTTCTACCTGATGAATCCAGCTGCGGGGCTTCAGGCCAGGCGATCCTCAGACTGGCTCAGAACACGACTGAGTCCTTTCTCCTACTTTTAGAAAGGTTGTTGGAGAATGCAGTCCTCAGAAGAAGGGCTTGGCCTCAGTGGGGGATGCCCAGGGACTGCAGCAGGTGGAAGGTGGCCCCCAAGGCCCAGCCTGTCTCTATGTTGTTCACTTTCTTTGAGAGCTGTTGAGGAGGAAAAAAAAAAAAAAAAAAAAAAAAAAAGTTCACATTTTCATCAATTTTCAGCTCTAGCAAACATGACACAAGCAGAGAGTATCTACAAAGATCATCCACACGGCCAAATCAAGGTAAAATTTGGGGTGGCCAGTCTTGGGAGGCTTCCCACTACCCACAGCGTAACTGTTTCCCTCCCGCCGTGGCTTGCTCCTGCCAATCTGCTCTCTGGATCTTCTGGCCCAGGAAGGGGTCTCACCCAGGCCTTCCTGACAGAGGCGTCTGAATTCTTTCCCTACCCCAGAACTGAATACATGAGGAATTGGGAATAGATTTAGGGGTAGCAAAGGACATACAAAACTTCTCAATTCATACTCTGTAAATAACCAAAATTTCTTAAGCACTAATTAATAACCAATCAAGGCATTTAAGGCATTCTAGCCAGATGGTGCCTCGATTAGTTCAGCGACTTTGGGCTACTGTTTAGACCTGATTTCCTCCACCATGTAACAAACAGATTAGGTTAGTGTTTATAAAACTGTTTTCTTTAGAATCCTAGGAATTCTTGGAAGTGCTTTGAAATAGTAAGGGAGGCCAAATGCTAAAGGAGTTCCAGGCCCCCTTTCTCTGCTTCCACCAGACAGCAAAACTTTGATCAGCTTTACTGGCCTTCTGTGTAAGCTTCTGCTGAACAATGATGCCACCACAGATAACGCCACACACGAAAGAGTCTGGAAATCAGTGAACTGGATTTAGTCTTTCTTTCTAGGACTAATTTCTTATGATACAATACTTCTGCTTCTGTGTTGACCTGATGAAATCTACACTAGGCACTGTGCCAAAAACTGGGAAGAAAGGCAGTGAACCACCATCTTGAGATTTAGTCTGTGACATGTGAGTCAGATTGGGAGTGCCCCCCACAGCCCCCAATGCTCCTCTGCCTTCAGGCCTGGGCTGATGGCCCAAGGGTGAAGAAGCTGAAATAAAGTGGCTTCTGGGCCAGAGAAATGCCTATCACTCAATTTAATTCTGCCACCATTGAAATAACAAAGACTAAAAGGATGGCAGCACTGGAAATGACAGAAAACTGTCTTTAAATGACACGGTTAGGGCGCCTGGGTGGCTTAGTGGGTTGAGCCTCTGCCTTCGGCTCAGGTCATGATCTTAGGGTCCTGGGATCGAGTCCCACATCAGGCTCTCTGCTCGGCAGGGAGCCTGCTTCTTCCTCTCTCTCTCTCTCTGCCTCCCTCTCTGCCTACTTGTGATCTCTCTGTCAAATAAATAAATAAAATCTGTTTAAAAAATAAATAAATAAACGACACAGTTATTGTTGATCCTTAAGTAGAGGAAGTTAGCTTTGTATGTATTAAGGACTTGGGATAACCTTTCTTATCCACAAATCTATCCCCAACTGGTGTGAAATGCCTACACTGATAATACCAATATTAATAACTTTCTATGTGCCAGGCATTTTGCCTTACATACAGTATCTCAATTTTCATAACAGCCCTAGGAAATAGGTAAAGATCCCTAAGTTTGGATGAGAAACCTAAAAGTTAGAGAGGGGAAGTAAATCACTTAATGTTACAGAGGTGGTAAGCTTGCAGACACAGAACGTGAGCCCAGATTTGATGGACAATGGAGCCATCCTTTAAATACTACGTGGTACTGACTCTTCTGGCAAGTAATTCTTTGGTAAGCACCTTAAATGTTGATATTCCTGTCAGATGCAACACGTTAAATGCAAATACCTTTAGTGCAAAGTTCAAAGTTGCCTGTGCCATACTTCTATTTCTGTCACATCTCTTCTAATAGACTATGTGCTATTTGAGGACAAGATTTTTTTTTTTTTTTGAGGACAAGATTTTTTATCTTAAAAAATTATCTTTATCTTTATCTTGTAACCATAATGTACAGTCATTCAACTATGGTACAGGAGACAAAGTAAATGGGATGGATGAAACATTAAAAGATGTGTTTAGAATAAATAACTTCCTACAGATAAAGCGGAGCCTGCACATGCTGAAACAAGTGGATAGAAGAGGAAGACAAAGAGGGACCCACGATTCAAGAGACACTAAGTATATGCGGCACATATAAAGTAAGACATACTACATATACACAAGGCATTCAACGCCAATGAGAACCGGAATAACCCACTCACTGAGGACACCCTTTTGTCCTCTGCCAATTAAAACCATCTGATGGGCTAATGAGCGCATGAATGCTACCAGCCAGTGTACCTGTCCCCGTGCCTCTCCAAACTGAGCAAATTTATGTGACAGCCACAGGCATCTCCTGTCCCTGGGTCCCCTTAATCAGCTCTAGTACTTATAACCATACTGTCAGCAACAGAGAGAGGCAGGAAATATGAACCCAGGGTTTAAGAGTACGGCACTTCCAACACGCCTGTACCCTATCCTATGTGTTCCTAGCCCATTGCCTTCCCTTTGCTTCTTGCCCTTGCCCTCTGAACTTGCTTTAATAAACCATGTGACTTGGGCCCCTTAATTCGGGATGCAAGCCTTCTGCTCTGTGACCCCTGGGATAGCTTGCCTGGGAATATACTTAGAAGCTACCATTGCATCAAGCTAATTTCCCACATTCATGATGTCTTGCACAGCGCCTCGCCCACAGCCTGCATAACTCCACCTGCAGCTACTCTGATTACCACACAAGTGCTTTTCTTAATTCCCAAGTCAGCAGACTGTTTTATGATCCTCTCTTACCTGTAAGACGGTGCTGTCTACAAAGCCAAAGCCGTCCTTCAACAGGGCTGTGATGTAACTGAGATCCATGCACAGGAACGGACTGCCCGAGGTGAAGTTTTCTAAGTTATCACACACTGAAAGGGAAGGAGAGTGAAGAGTGGAATTTAAGCTTGCCACCAGGTGGCAGGTGTACGATTTTCTCTCACTAGAGACTTAGGATAAGCAAAGCAGAATTCTCCATGTGGTTGATGCCTGGGAGTAGTGGAGACTGGAGCTGTGCGCAACAACGGAGCCTCTTGCAGGGTTAGGATATCCCATCTCACTCCCTCAAATGGACCTGGGATCATAGTTTACTTAGTTTTTAATTTATTTTTTAAAATCTTTTAAGATTTTATTTATTTCTTTGACAGAGACACAGCAAGAGAGGGAACACAAGCAGAGGGCTTGGGAGAGGGAGAAGCAGGCTTCCCGCTGAGCAGGGAGCACGATGTGGGCCTCGATCCCAGGAGACCCTGGGATCACGACCCGAGGTACAGGCAGATGCTCAATGATTGAGCCACCCAGGCGCCCCGCCCCTATATATTTTTAAAATTTTGTTTATTTATTTTATCAGAGAGGAAGAGAGCAAAAGCAGGGAGAGTGGCAGGCAGAGGGAGAAGCAGGCTCTCTGACGAGCAAGAGCCGGACACGGGACTCGATCCCAGGACCCTGCGATCATGATCTGGGCTGAAGGCAGACGCTTAAGCGACTGAGCCATCTCAGGGTTGTAAGATCGGGCCCCGCATTGGGCTCTGCACTGGGCATGAAGCCTCCTGCAGATTCTCTCTCTCCCCCTCTTCCTGTGCCTCTCCCTCTGTTCCCTCTCCTTTCCTGCCTCTGTCTCTCTCCCCATCCCTCCTTCTCTAAAAAAAAAAAAAATTAAAACAGTAAAATTTCTTTTTCTATGTTTTAATATTTCATGCAATATGTGAATTGTACAAAAAAGTACAATTTGCTGATATTATCCACTGTAGGAAATAAATCTTTACTAAAGTATTTGAAAAAAAAAATGGGCGAAGGACCTGAACAGACATTTTCCCACGGCAAACTTATGGCACCCAACAGGCACAGGCAAAGAAGCTCAGCGTCACTCATCATCGGGGGATGCAAATCAAAACCACAATAAGGGGTCACCTCACACCCATCGGAATGTCTAGTGTCAAACAGAAAAGAAATAACAAGTGTTGGTGAAGATGTGGAGAAAAAGGCCCCTGTGCTGTGCAAACTGGTGCAGCCTATAGATAAGAGTACAGAGGATCCTCAAAAAATTAAAAACAAATACCATATGATCCAGTAGTTCTACTACTGCCTACTACCCCAAGAAAATGAGAACAGTAATTCAAAAAGATATAAACACCCCTGGGCTTATAACACTATTTAGAAGAGCCAAATTACGGAAGCAGCCCAAATGCCCACTGATAGATGATGGATAAAGATGGGGTGTGTGTGTATGTACACATAATAATATACCTACACAATGTACATTATACATACATTATGTATTATGTGCACACACACACATCTTCTATATATATGTATTCATAATATATACACACACACACAATGGAATATTACTCAGCCATAACAAAGAATGGTACATTGTCATTTGTTATGATGTGAATGGATCTAGAGGGTGTTATGCTGAAATTCAGTCAGACAGAGAAAGACAACTACCATACGATTTCATTTATACCTGGAACCCTCCCCCAAAAAAACAAATGAACAAACAAAGAAAAAAACAGACTCTTTAATAGAACTGGTGGTTGTCAGAGGGGAGAGATGGGTAGGGGGATGGGACAAACAGGTGAAGGAAATTAAGAGGTAAAAACTTCCAGCTATAAAATAAATAAGTCACAGATAAAAAGTACACCACCGAGTGTACTGCAACAATGTTGTATGGAGACAGGCAGTGACTATATTATTACAGCAAACACTGGGTAACGTACAAAATAGCCCAAACTATATGTTGTATACCTAAAACTGATATAACACTGTATGTTAATTATACTTCAATAATAGAAAAAAAAAAAAGGAAGGAAGAAAGAAATGTAGAAAAGAAGAAAAGGTTTTCACCATCTCCCCAAAGCCTCTTGTATTCCCATGGATTTTTATGCCACTTAATGCTTTTAATTCTGGGCAAAAATGGGAAACTAGGCTTTCTGCTGACTGCGGTGCTCTGGGTCACTTTCAGGTCATTGGAGTTCACAGGCACAGATGCACAGACTTGCCTTCACGGCTTCCACTGGCACTTACCTTCCCTTGCTTTTCTTTCAAAATCTTCAACTTTTAAAACACCCCCCGTTTCATAATCTACAATGAAACAGTAGCTAATGTCAAAAAGCCTTCAAGGAAACAAGGAAATTCATCCTAGTGATATTTATAATAATGAAAAAAACCAAAAGTGAATTTTCTAACATTACAGAATGGGCTAAACAAACATGACATAGCCATACAATATAATCTGTGTAGTCTATTTTATTAATAATTATTCTATGTATATTTAATCACAATAAAAAACCTGACTTGCTAAAAAAACAGAAAACAGGAAATTAATTCCTGTCTCAGGCCATCACAGAGCATACATACATTCACAGAGCTAACAAAAAGCATTACTATTGTGATAACGAAATAGAAGTTACCAAGGGGGAGGAAGAAACTTTTTGGGATAATGGATGTCTTATTTTGAATTTGGTGATGGCTTAATGGTATATACCTATGTCGAAACTTAGTAAATTATACAATTTAAATATTTGTATTTTATTTTATATCAATTATACCTCAACAAAAATGTAAAAAAAAAATAGACTTCATATGTATCTCTTTACGCCACTTTCTAGCAAAAGGTTCTAAATCATATTCACCCTTCCAGTGCAGCAGCTAATGTCATTCAACAGCCAGCACTGGAGAAGAGTCGTCTGATCACTTATGACAAAGCTTTTCAAATACTCCTCTTCTCCCTTTCCCTTCCCCAGGACAGCTTTGCCCAGTCTCCTCCCCAGGCTGATTCCCGGAGTAAACTCACTGATCATGTCCGTGTCCACAGCACGATCGTAATAGTAAGAGAAAGCATAGAAGGAGCTCTTCCGGACCTCGTCTGGCTGGTGAAGTTTTCCTTGGACGACCCTCAGCACTTCAGCATAGCAGGGCTCGAAGCCCATCTCCCCTGCCAGGGAACCGTGAGGAAAATGAGCGCTGGCTGAGGCAAGCTGCCGGAGCCGACAGACAGCAGGAGGATCAAGGAAAGCAGCACGCTGAGGCTCAGGACAAAAGGCTGACAGATGAACGAGCTTGCACAGCCCTGTCACTCTGCAGGAAAGGCACCTGCTTCCCCACGGCAGCTTCCCTCCTGAACCTGTTCGCCAAAAACTGTCTTATCCAGCTTCAAGCTGCTGCCTAGCCTATGTTCCTTGGTATTTATGAGAAGCATCCAGAAGTCTCAACACTGGCTTCACTGGAAACACTGAGATTTTTCCTTGATTTTAAGGTCTTTGCTTTTTATAATATCTAAGATGAATTATTCTTTCTAATGTCTCAGTTTTTAGTGTTACTATAATTTAAAAAGCTAAACATTAAGGGCCCCTGGGTGGCTCAGTTGGTTCAGCGTCTGCCTTTGGGTGAGGTCATGATCTTAAAGTCCTGGCATCAAGTCCCACATGGGCTCCCTGCTCAGGGAGGAGTCTGCTTCTCCCTCTCCTTCTCGCTCTCTCTCATTATCTCTGTTTCTTTCAAATAAATAAGTAAATTTTTTTTTCTAAAAAGCAGCTAAATATTAACAATCTAAAATTTCTAGATAGAGTTTCTCCTTGCAGAGGTCAGAGACCCTTAAAGCATTAGGCCCAGGTTAAGAACAGGTTACTAATGGATCCGCAGAGCACTTGGGCAGGAAAGAGCAGGACAGAGGGACAATTGCCTTGTTTGCTGTCATTTCACATTATTCCTTTATGGCATACCAAGATCTATCTGGAATGAGTCCCTGCAAAAGACAAGCTTCTCTTGAGTTCTGGAAAACATTTCCCACAGAACTTTTCCAGACTTCTACTGCAAAGGTAATTTCAACAGTGAAAAAACATCACTTGCCTTCTTTGTTGCCACCATACTGGTATCTCACACCCCCAAAGATCCACTCTGCTTCCAGCCATCTTGGTAGACAGGCACTTCGGAAAGTGTGTCCATCAATCCCTGAAAGAAGCCAGACCACAGAGTAAGAGGCAAGGATGTGAGAGCGTGCGCGAGAGTAGAGACACGCACGCATACACGCATGCGAGCGAGAAGCCAATCAAGCTGAAAGGAATTACCAAAAAGTAGGTAGTTCCGTGACTTCATCCCACGACAGGAATTCTTAACTCAGGGTTCACAGATGGGCTCTGTGGGGTTGGTGAACCCTCTGTAACTACAGATAAATTTTTGTGCATCTGTACATTGGGCAGAGGGGTCCATGGCTTTCAACATGTCTCAAAGAAATCCAAAACCTATAAGGCAATAAGTTCCCTCCCGCCTCAAAAAAAGGGGGAAAAAATACTGTTCTACTTTTCTCATTAGTTATTGTGAGGCTTAAATGAAATATATTTGGAGATGTTTTGTAAATTCTGAAATGCTATATAATCATTACCACAGTAAGAGTTTACTGTGAGCCAGGCACTGTAAAAAGTATATTAAATGCAAAATCTCATGTAAGGTGAGGACGGGGAAGAGAAAGGTTAGCTAACTTGCCCCAAATCACAAAGCGGGACTGAACCCCGTTCTGCCTGTAACCGCTCGACCACCTCTGGAGAGAGGAATAAAGCTGCTCAGTCACGCCACCTAGCAGGTGGGCTGCTGTTGCTTGCAGCACCGCCCATGTGCAACGGAGGGTCTGAGCGAACTCCTGCCAAATTCACTCTTGGAGCTTTGAATTCTGCACACTGCAGCCTCCTGGTCACAGGTGTTCGCCCTACACATAGACTTTGTTCTAGAAATGGCTAATAATGTATGCCAAAACAGCAGAATGCAACACGAAGTAGAAAAAGAATCTGCTATCATGTCCATTATACAACACATGCTACCTAAATGAGCAGAAGCCTTTCATCCACAGAATCACCGTCAAGGAAGAGGAAAGGCAAGCTGAGTATGGGGGTCACTCTCACCAACCAGCACAGGTACCCAGACGAACCTTCTGTTTCCAGGGCTCCCAGGGTTGCGAGTCTTGCAGCTTTCAATCCAAATCCCAAGTAACTGTAAAACACAGGATTGACTAATTTCATGCTGGTCCTGAAGTTCCCCAGCCTAAAGCTCTTTCAAGAGCAGTATGGATTCTCTCTCTCCCTCTGGAGGGAGGAAAGCCTTGTTCTCTGTGACCTCTTCAACTTGTGTGGACAAATGGTAAGTTCCGTCCAGTTCAGATCAAGGCCATCCAGAACTTTCCATGCCTATGATTTAAAGGCCAGAGACAGTGATGCTTTCTAGGGTCTCACCTTGGGAACCATATCCAGAAAAGCTCTCATTATTTTAGCTTCCAGCCCCACTGGGATCAAATCTAAGGATGGATTTTGAACATCTGAAAACAAACTCAAATGAAATATATTTGGCACCGAGTTTTAGCTGAAGATCCTTCAAGTGTCCTCTCTCTAGAGAAAACTTTTTTTTTTAAGTTTATTTATTTTGGGAAGCGTGGGGGAGGGAGAGAGAGGGAGAGAGAGAGAGAATGAGTGGGCAGGAGCTACAGAGGGAGAGGGAGAAGTGGGACTCCCTGCTGAGCAGGGAGCCTGCTTGGGGCTCAATCCTAGGGCACTGGGATCATGACCTGAGCCAAAGGCAGACGCTTAACTGAGTAAGCCATCCAGGCGCCCCTCTCTAGAGAAAACTTTTGACTCCTTAAGTTATATACTTTTGAGACCAAGAATGGAGGAACCTCTTGGGTCCCTGGGCTTCGGTAAGTGGCTTTGGTTTCAGTTACCAGACCTCTGGGGGTTGGCAGAGACTTTGTAAGGCTAGTCAGATGCAATAACAGATGTGAAAATGCTTTGAAAAGTTAGAAGAATCATACAACAGGAAAAATTACTCCACTCTGTCCCCCTCCTCACCTGTGTGTATAGAGCTTATAAGTGCTGTTAAACATTTCAAATGAAGTGAGGTAGCCGCTAGGGGTTTGTTCCAGGGTTTTCTGCAAATCGGAAAAAGCAAAAAGACTATTCAGGATCTGCAAATGTCTGGAGATGTTACCACCACCATCCCTGTCCTTCCCCCCCAAAAAACAGAGATGAAAGAGACAGACTAAGCTGCTGATCTCACAAGGCTGGAGGAATCAAAGGGACTGTGAACAGTGAGGGGACAATACCCAGTCATTAACAGACTCCACTCAACCCATCTGTGGCAGAGCTGCCGTCTGAAAATGGGCCACCACTTTCTTGGCACCATGACATACCTGCCAAGTGGACTGCCAACCAGGCCTTCATGTAAACAACTCACCTCAAACTGGGGTAGGAACGTAATTTGGGTGGAGGCCCCCCCCCAGGTCCAGGGTCCCCACAGTCTCCCGGCTGTGGCCATGCAGCTGACCTGTGAATGAGAGCCAGCTCTGAATATCTTCTGCTTCTGCGACAGCCCAGCACTCCTCTGTCTGCAATCTCTCTCCTGCTCCTACATACGGCAGGTGTCCATAAACACTCCACTGCTCTCCAGCCCCGAAGGCTGTTATGTGTGCTAACCTATAAGGATGCCTGTGGCAGTTGAGGCCTTGAAGACAGGTTATAAACATTAACTTCCTAACTCTTCCTTTCTTTTTTTTTTTTAAACACAATACAAGCAAACAAGGATATTTACTCTTTGACCCCGTGTGAAACCCAGTTAACGTCTTAGAATAAACTTGAGAATATATTACCTGTCAGAAAATTCACAGTAACCCAAGCTAAGATGCCTGAAAGAGAGAGAAAAACAGAGACTGTAACTCAGAGCATTCCCCCCTGATCTTCCTCGACCTCATTTTTGTTCTTTTTCTCTAAAATTTTGTCTAAAACACACATTTTCCTTTTCCCTATCCTTCCATTTCCTCTTAGCCCACTCCTCCTTATTTGTTTCTCTTGTTTAGCTCCTTTTACTTCCACACCCTCATCCCCGTTCCCAGTTCTTTTATTCACATCTTTTATTAACTCTAGCCCTCTCCCCCCAGAACACGTATTAACACTTCTCCCACCTTCATAAGATCCATCCATGATGCTAACACTGTCATCTGGTACCAGGAAAGGTGACTTCTTGAAGATTTCTCTTACCTAGAGAAAAAGGGAAAAACTCTGGATTCCCCAAGGCAATAAAGAAGATTTCCATATTTTGGCTGTATCTTATTAAGCCTTAGAAAACTATACTCTTTATTTCCCTAGATAAAATTTTAGCAGAACATTCCTTTTCCCTAAAAAACTAGAGAAGGAAAAAAAAAAAAAACCTAGAGAAGGAACTACAAAAGCCATTCCTGGTTTCTTGTAAAAACAAAAAATGTAGGGATTCCTCTGACTTTAAAATAAATCTCAACCAAACTATCGAAATGTATAGGTGAACTGGACCTAGGAGAGGGCACATGTGACCCCCTTAGCTCAAATCAGGATCCTGTCATTTTTTTTTTTTTTAAATACCTTATTAATACTGCCTGGGCATGAAGCTAGGAGGACCCTTTCCCACTTGATTTCTTAGATGGCAAGATAAACGGATGGTAGAGAAGAGTTGGGCCTAGGCAACTCCTGAGGCTACAGAAACATTTCTTCTACTTTCACACCAAATTGTTCAGGTCTTTGGCCTTGCTCATAAAGGGGGCTCATGTCCATAGGCTGGAGTACTCTGCTGTCAGCCCCTGTTAGATTTTGGCACACGGCTAAAGCCTCAAGAGTCCACAGAGATCCCAGTTCTAGATTTATTTATCCTGTTTTAGAAGATGGGAATGGACATCTCACCCACTCTTGACTCTCCATAAATATAGGTCAATGACATGGGTGTTATGTCTTATTTTTTTATATGATTATCATGAGGCGGGGGAGACTTTCCAAACAGAAATAGAAGAACTCTGGTCTGCTGGCTGTTCTCATTCCTGACAGGATGAAACACCTCCTGTGAGGACCTCTGGACCCTGTTTCATCCAGGAAAAGCCAGTCAAGTGATCTATAAATAAGCTTTTATTTATTTATTTTAAAGATTTTATTTATTTATTTGACAGAGAGAGATCACAAGTAGACGGAGAGGCAGGCAGAGAGAGAGAGAGGGAGGGAAGCAGGCTCTCTGCTGAGCAGAGAGCCCGATGCGGGACTCGATCCCAGGACCCTGAGATCATGACCTGAGCCAAAGGCAGCGGCTTAACCCACTGAGCCACCCAGGCTCCCCTATAAATAAGCTTTTAAAGAGAAGACAGATAAGCAAACGGGAATAAACACAGCGAGAGAGTTTCCGCTCTTGCCCTCTCCACTCTTCTCCCCCTGCCCACAGTTTATTCTTAATACAGAAGCCAGAGTGGTGCTTCTTTACTTTTTTTTTTAAAGATTTATTTTTATTTATTTTAGAGAGAGAGAGTGCCCACGTGTTGGTGGGGGAAGGGGAGAGGGAGAGAATCTCAAGCTGACTCCGCACTGAGCACAGAGCCCAACGCCAGCTCAACCCCACAACCCCGAGATCAAGACCTGAGCTAAGAGCTGGACCCCTAACCAACCGAGCTATCCAGGCATCCCCAGAGTGGTGCTTCTAAAACAGATGTCATATCCTGCCTCTCAGCTCAAGACCCTCCAGTGACTTCCTTCTTAGAAAAAAAACCCAAAGTCCTTACACTTGCCGTTAAGATCCTACATGATAAACCCCTCATGTCTCTCTGACCTCATCATCTACTTCCCTTCCATCACTCACTTCCCCTCCAGCCACAATGACCTTCAGGATGCCCTTCTTTGAACATACCACGCACATTCCATGCTTTAAGCCTTTGCACCTGCTATTTCTTTAGCCTGGAATATTCTTCCTACAAATGTCTTATATAGCTTGCTTCTTTATTCTTCTCAGGTCTCTGATCGAATGCATCTAATCAGTGAGGTCTTCCCTGACCATCCTGTTTAAAGCAGTATCCCTCCACACCAGCACCAGCACTCCCTAGCTGACATTCCCTGCTTTTTCTTTCTCCAAATCACCTACAATACCTAACATACTTTGTAGTGAGTTGTTCAATTTCTGTCCGCTTACAACTAGAATGCGAGCTCTCTAGGACACAGACTGATTGTCAGTTTTTGCTCCCTGCAGCATGTCCCCAGGAACTTCACCAGTGACCAGTACATAGTAAGCACTCATGTGCTGAATAAATGAGTAAATGAATGGGGAATCAGGACTCAGATTCTCATGCAGACACAGTAGGCAGCTTGTCCTTGGATAAGGGACTTAAGCCCTCTGTGCTGATAGTCACAGGAAAATGGATTTTGAATCAGCACACATAATAATCAGTTTTTGCTGTTCTTTTTAAAAAAGATTTTATTTATTTACTTGAGAGAGAGCACACACACATGGGGAGGGGCAGAGAGGGAGAGAGAAGGAAAGAATCTTGAGCAGACAGACTCCCAGCTGAGTGCAGAGCCTTACTCAGGGCTCGATCCTATGACCCTGAGATCATGAGCTGACCTAATACCAAAAGTTGGACTCTCAGCCAACTGAGCCACCCAGGCATCCCCACTGTGATTTTTGTTATAATGGGATCCCACCTATAAATATTCTTCACAACATGTAATTTAAATCTTACTAGTTTACATGTTTTTTTGTGAAATAAATGTTCAGTAATGTTAAAAATTTTGAGTTTAAAAAAGCTTTTGACTTAAATTTTTTATCTGAACAAGAAGTTGAAATGGACAAATGGCCAACAGACATATGACAAGATGCTCAACAGCTCTCATCATGAGGGAAATGCAAATCAAAACTACAACGAGATATCATCTTGTCCCTGTCCGAATGGCTAAAATAAAAAACACAAGAGGGCGCCTGGGTGGCTCAGTGGGTTAAAGCCTCTGCCTTCAGCTCAGGTCATGAAACCAGGGTCCTGGGATGGAGCCCTGCATTGGGCTCTCTGCTCTGCGGGGGGCCTGCTTCCTCCCCTCTCTCTGCCTGCCTCTCTGCCTACTTGTGATCTCTGTCAAATAAATAAATAAAATATTTTAAATAAATAAATAAATAAATAAATAAAAACAAAAAAAAACCCACAAGAAACAACAAGTGTTGGGGAGGATGTAAAAAAGGGGGGGGACCCTCATGCACTATTGGTGGGAATGCAAACTGGTGCAGCCACTGTGGAAAACAGTATGGGCATTCCTCAAAAAAACAAAACAAAACAAAAAAACCGTACCCTACAATCCAGTAATTGCACTATTGGGTATTTACCCCCAAAATACAAAAAACATTGATTCAAAGGGATACAAACCACCCTTATGTTTATTGCAGCATTATCTACAATAGCCAAACTATAGAAGTAGCCCAAGTGTCCTTTGACAAATGAATGGATAAAGAAGATGTGGTATATATAAATGATGGAATATTACTCAGCCATAAAGAATTAAATCTTGCCATTTGCAACAACATAGATGGAGTTAGAGAGTATAATGCTAAGCATAATAAGTCAGAGAAAGACAAAACATATGATATCTCACTCATATGTGGAATTTAAGAACTAAAACAAAGAGACAAACAGAAAAACATACTCTTAACTATAAAGAACAAACTGATGGTTACCAGAGGGGAGGTGAGGGGGCATGGGTGAAATAGGTGATGGGGATTAAGGGTGCACTTATCACGATAAGCACTGAGTATTGTTCAGAATTGCTGAATCACTATATTATACATCTGAAACTAGTATAACACTGTATATTAACTATACTGGAATTAAAATAAAAAATTTAATTAAAAAAAAAAAACTTTATGATGAGGCATCTGTGTGGCTCAGTCATTAAGCGTCTGCCTTCAGCTCAGGTCATGATCCTGGGGTCCTGGGATCAAGCCCCACATCGGGCTCCCTGCAGGGAGCCTGCTTCGCCCTCTTCCACGCCCCCTGCTTATGCTCCCTCTCTCACTGTCTCTCTGTGTCAAATAAATAAATAAAATCTTAAAAACAAAAACCTTTATGCTGAGAGGAAAAAAACACATAAATAAAGGAACATACACTATGTAATTACATTTATATGAAATGTAAGAACAAGCAAAACTAATCTACAATGGTAGAAAGCAGATCAGTGGTTGCCTGACTTCAGGGAAAGGGAAAAACGACTACAAAGGGGTATAAGGAAATGTCTATATCTGCCAAAATTCATTTAATGGTACACTTAACACATACACATTTTAAGTTCTACCTCAATAAAGTGGGCTAAACATAATTTGTGATTCTGCTTTAACAAGGTAGGAGAATCAAGAATATCATGGACAGAAAGTACTTTAAACTTTAGGAAAAGCTGTATAAATTCAAGAGCAATATTTAAATATGTAAATAAGCGGCTAGAATAAGAGCACAGTTATCCCAGTGCCTTAGCAATGGTGGAATACTGAAGGCAGTCGTCACACACTAAAGAGCTAAAAACCCACAAATAAAATATTCACATGGGGAAAAAGAATCATCCAAGATGCAAAAGACTTCAAAAGTTACCTCAGCAAGCAGAGCCTGGGCTTTCGGTTCAGGCAGTAAGCGCAGTCCCGCTGTTGCCTTCAGGACCACTGGGGTTCTTTTCCAGTGACTTCGGGGGATTGAGTCTTTCGCCACCTCTAGGAGTCCTTGAACAGTCTCAGCACCCTTCAAGAGAAGTGACCTACTCATCCAGTGAACAGTCATTTAGGGGCACCTGTCTCTTCCCTTAACATGTTCTGGGGGTATTAAGAGTGAGGCAGCAGAGGGCTCCAACCACTCTCTGCTCTGGAGGAGAAGAAACCCAGAGAAGTAGGCTTCTTTGACGGAAAATCCATTTAATTTTGATTGAGTAATAACAAAAATGATTCTGTTACAGCATGGTCATTTTAACTGTTATTTTGTGTCTCATAAATTAGCTTGAGGCCAGAAAGTTGGGTATAGTAAAGAAAACACTGGATGTGGAGTCAGAAGGCCTGCTTGCTAGCCCTGTGGCTTAACAAAGGGGCTTGGTTTCCTCCATATATATACATATATGTGTATATACGTATATACATATATATATATATGTGTATATACGTATATACATATATATATATACGTATATACATATATACGTATATATATATATGTATATATGAGGGAGATACACCTCAGACCACTACAAAACCGGTGAATGCATTAGATGAGGCAGGGTGTGTGTACTTGCCACGCAAATGCTGGTGTACAGAACACGTCAGGTTCATATCTGCATCACTAGTACCTACACGCACAGTACACAGCACATACTCAATTTATGAAATTAAAAACCATTATTTTAAATCCACTGTTTCCCTGAGTGAACATCTAATCTGACAACAGGCTGCCTCTAAATCATTCTAATTAGGGGCGCCTGGGTGGCTCAGTGGGTTAAGCCTCTGCCTTCGGCTCCGGTCATGATCTCAGGGTCCTGGGATCGAGCCCCGCATCGGGCTCTCTGCTCGGCAGGGAGCCTGCTTCTGCCTCTCTTTCTCTCTGCCTGCCTCTCTGCCTACTTGTGAGCTCTCTCTCTGTCAAATAAATAAAAAATAAATCTTTAAAAAAAAAATCATTCTAATTATTAGCAACCACAACACAATCTTCTCTAAACGTCAAATCAGTTTCTGATAATGTAGTTTGCTTTCAACAGCTCCTAATTTTCTTTTTTTTTTTTTTAAGATTTTTTTTTATTTATTTGACAGAGGGGGGGGGTCACAAGTAGGCAGAGAGACAGGGGGAAGCAGGCTCCCTGCCAAGCAGAGAGCCCGACGCGGGGCTCGATCCCAGGACTCTGGGATCATGACCCGAGCCGAAGGCAGAGGCTTTAACCCACTGAGCCACCCAGGTGCCCCAACAGCTCCTAATTTTCTGATGCACTTACCACTTCATAACAGTATGCTGAGAAAATAAACTTCTTCTCAGTTCTTCAAGTTCAAGCCACTTTTTCTTAGATTATATTCTTAAGTAATCTTTACACACAACATGGGGCTCAAACCCACAACCCCTGAGATCAAGAGTTGCATGTTCTACCAGCTGAGCCAGCCAGATGCCCCAAGGTATTTCCCCCCCCCCCAAGCCATTTTTAATATAAGGTTTTCCTTTGGTCAATGATTATGCTTGTAACACAGAACGATACCTTCACATTTGCTTCCAAACTTCAATATTCTGCTTTGTTCTATTTCAGTGTGGCCTCATTAGGGTGTAGCACATTATGGGTGCTCGAATGTGAAATACAGTGATGACAAAACTCTCCATTCATCCTCTAATATCAAAGATTTTTGCTTTCATGAGTTTTTTGCCTAATTTCCAGAGTTCAGGCACGCACGGTCTGCCCAGATCAGGGTACTTGGAAACCAAGTTCATTGGGTCCACGTTGCCTCAACCACCCTGCTGATACCTCCCACTCAAAGAGAACTCCATGTCCGTCTTCTGCATCTACACTCATCAATGCAGTTGACAGCTTCAACTCAAAATCTTACACAGTAAATACAAAGGGAGCTATCTCTAAAACGATGGTGTCATCCCTGCATGTCCACAGTCTATTCTAGCTTCCTTCTGCCTAAGCCCTGGTGAGCTTGGGGTGTATAATTTCTGGTATATAGCCGAGGACAGAAAACTGTGTTACACAGGGTCTCAATGTCAGCAGTGAACAGCACGAGATATTTAACAGCAGCTGTGCGGTCAAGTTATCAAAGCATTAAGAACCTAAACATCTAATTGTAAAAAACTCACCTGCTTCGGTTGATCTACAAAAGCAGAAAGTCCTGGCTTCACAGATTCAAAGATTTCCCCTTCCAGAATTGGAAGCTGTCCTATTTTGTCCATGGAACAAAACAGAAGTGAGATGGCTAATTACCCAAAGTTAGGCTGCTTTTGGTAGTGGGCTCTGTATCATATGACCCACTAGATTAACCTGCTATTCCTCCAAGCCATCCCAAGTAATCCCACCTGTGGGGAGTGGCTTGCAAGAGTACTGAGTAGGGGGACAGAAGATGACAGGCGATTCTCAAGAGTCCCTCTGGCATTTCTCAGGATGAACACCCAGCACCTAATGCTGCCCCAGGCTCTATGTGTAACTTGAGAACACTGGATATGCAGAAAAAGTTCATCTTCAAGGTCCCCTCATCTCCTTCTCCAAGGATGGCAGTGATCCTCTCTCAAGACCACTTATAATATTCTCCATACTCTGACCCTAGAGCATCAACCACCTTTAAAGAAAAGGACAAATTAAAGCTATATTTCTTGGACATATGGGTTTCAGACTACAGGCAACCCAGATCTAATCTCACACTGAATTAAATCATATATTCAATGACAGCCCAAAATCTTCTCTGAAGAAAGACATTCAGTAGCTGTAAGTTACCATAATTCATATCACATTCACTCGGCACATTTGTTTCTGGAAGGAGATGCTGAAGTGTGGATTAAGAGGCACTGGTGAGGGTACCAGTTGAACTTACCTGGTATTTTCTGCACAAAGGTGTAAACATGAATTCGCGTTCCAGTGCTCCCTGCATCAAACATAATTCCATACAATGCGCTGGCACTGACATTCATGGGGCACATGGAAGACAGGAAGACACCCTCAAACCAAGTCTGCTGGTCTCGGTGGAAGACAGTGCTGCAAACACAGGATGCCACCAGCATGAAAAAGGCTGCCCCCCAGGTAGTGGCCATTCTCTTCCCAAGATGTGGTGAGTCCAGGCTTTTGTTACAGAAGCAGTACTGGTCATTCACCTGCAGTGGCTTATAGGACAAAGAAACACATGGTTAGGCCAACTGGTCTTTTGTTTATACCTGTAAAGGAAGAAACACCCACTACAGAAATCCCACCCCTTCCCCCAAGGTGCTCCTTTCTCTATTTTTCCTAACCAGCACAACAAGCTAGACCAGGGTAACACAGGCTCCTAACACCTTGTTCTGAAGAGTATCTTGCTGCAAAAAGAAAAATGGGATTTAAAATATATTTCCCCATTCTCTCCTTTCAACTGTAGGGTGGGATCTCTCATACTCAAGGCTTTCTCTGCCACTCTGCTCTTATTGTTGAATCTAATTGTCTTCTTTTCCATTTCGGCAATTTTGTCTCTAGATCATACACTAACTCTCCCTCCCTCTTTCCCTCACCTTTGTTTTTTTTGTTTTTAGATTTTTTTTTTTTTTTTAATTTGACAGAGAGAGAGATCACAAGTAGGCAGAGAGGCAGGCAGAGAGAGAGGCGGAAGTAGACTCCCTGCTGAGCAGAGAGCCCGATATGGGGCTCGATCCCAGGACCCTGAGATCAGGACCCCAGCTGAAGGCAGAGGCTTAACCCAGAGCCACCCAGGCACACCCCCTCCTTTGTTTTTGATTGATATAAGATGTTTCAATTTCTGAATTAAAGCCATAAAGTCACAAAGAAGTTAGAAAGTCACTAGCATTGGGGTGTCTACAGCCTCTAAAATTCCGGCTACTGAACCACTACCTGTGACCAATAATATTGCCAGTGGCTTGTACATGCAATCGCATTTTAGGGAAATCAGCTTAATTTAAAAACACTTAAATAGACCATTGTGGTTTTTTTTGTTTTTTTGTTTTCTTTTAGTTTATTTAAGTAATCTCTACATCCAACATGGGGCTTGAACTCACAACCCACAGATCAACAGTTGCACGTTCCTTCAACTGAGCCAGCCAGGCTTTTGGACACTATGGTTTTAAAAAACATCCTTCACAGGTTTCAGGCCATGTTATCCCAGTAAGAACTTAAGGCAGTTGGGGGTGCCTGGGCGGCTCAGTCAGTTAAACTCTTAATTTTGGCTCAGGTCATCATCTCAGGGTTTTAAGACTGGGCCTGGCATCAGGCCCCATGTCTGGCGTGGAGCCTGCTTAGGATTCTCTCCCTCTCCCTGTACCCCATATCTTTCAAAAAAAAAAGAAAGAAAGAAAGAAAGAAAAAAACAAAGCAACAACAACAACTACAACAAAAGCCCAAAAAAACACTTAAGGCAGATGGGCAAATTAAGCCAGAGAGGTTCAATGACTTGCAGAAAATCCAAAAGCTGGTCAATAGTGAAATCTTGATTAGAAATCAGTCTGCACTCCTGCCAACCTTTCTTCTTCTCTGATTCCAAAAGCCTCCCTTGTGGCAAGTTACTACTGCCTTTATTTCTTAATATGTTTTTAGCAAAGACAAAAATCTTAGCATTAGTGCTCGGCTTTAATTTCGATCTGTGTATGATGGTAGGCTGGATACAAATGATGCTGAAAACCTAGAGTAGGGTTACATGAAAAAAAAAGTCTCCTGGATGAGCTATATTGTCTTTGCTCTAAGCTTCATTACCTTTTGGTATTCATAAAGAATGCTACACCAATCCTCTAACATTTAAGGCTTCCTTAATTGCCCTTTATGTACTTTGTTCAAAACAGTTTTGAGTGTCCTGTTTGAGCTTTCATCTCTGGACTTCTCCTTATGTAAACAGGTGGTTAAACAAGATCTAATTCCAAAGTTCCCACTATCCAGTCCCTTGATTTCCAACAGAATAACTGAGTATATCTGGAATATAGACCGAGGATTCTCAGTCATTCTCAAGTTTGTCGACGTCCTTGGGTTCATTTTATCAAAATGTTTCTCTTCCCAAAGGTGAGATATTATATAAAATAATGTAAATGAAAGTTAATTGCATTTGGAGTTTAAACTATTTAAAATAACTACAGTAGTTCTGAGGGAGTAAAAGGCAGAGTTAGAATAATCAGTTGGAACACAATTCAAGGCTGGACTTCTACTTGATAGTTAAGAATAAAGGTTTTGGCTAGGAAAAAAACAAAAACCAAAAACCTTTTATAGAGTCTCAAAGGAAACTTTATCCCAGCAAAACAACACTGAAGTAGGGGAGCTGCTTGGGCAGATTCATACTCACATTTTAAATCACTCCCTTTGGCTGATTCTTCTTTCACAGCAAACAGGCTGGTCATGTAGATCAATCTAAATAACTGAAAACAAAAACTGCCCTTTCAGATTCTCTGAGTATTAATGGACCCTTGCTTTGTCCAGAGGTCAAGACATACCCAGTCTCTGGTCCCTTTCTCCCTCGGGAAGAACAGTTAAGGCTTTCCAGTCACCAACCTTCCTCTACCTGTGTCTAGTTCCACACAAGCTTCTCAGGGCTCACTCATATTTTCTCTATTATTTTGGTTTCTGAAAAACCTCTCCAGCTTCCATTTCCATTAAGCAAACATTTGTTTTTCTTCCAAAAGAGATTTCAAGGGGGAAAAAATGCATGCTAGGTATCTGTTTTCATGGAGTGAAAAAGTGCAGAGTCATACCAGGTGTTCAGAGTAAAATAAACAGTAGATTTTAGAGAAAGCAAAGGGTGAAAACATCCAGTACCTTCTGCTTTCAATCCCTATCTTCCAACACCATTTCTAATGTTATTTTTCTTTAAGATTCACTAAGAATGGTATTAGAAAGGCTTACAATTGAGAATATATAGAATGGCATCCTTTTTCATGTGACCCCAGCCCACAAAGTTTGCTCATTTTGTCAGTCTTTGCTCTAAATGTCACCTTCTAGAGAATTTCTCTGTCTACTTTATTTAAAATTGCAACCCACCGGGCCACATGCACTTCTACCTTCCTTCCCTGTTTATTTTTTTCCATAGCACTTTCCATCTTCTGTATAATTTATACTTTAGTGTTTTTGTTTTTTTTTTCAGATTCCCTGCTCCCTGCCATCCTCAAGTGAGCTATCTATGGGTGGGAATTTTTGTCCGTTGTATACGCTGATGTGTTCCTGGCACTGGAACAGTGCTAGCACACAGTAGGTATTGAATAAATACTCTGAAAAGATGAACAGTGACCCAATAACTCAGGCACTGGCTCCTATCCTATCCATTTAACAAGAATATAATAGCTGACTTCCTTCCAACAGGAGATTAATTACCGACCCTTTGGAAGATCACGATTTCAAACTTCCACAAGGCAGGATTGTTTCCCCAAATGGGTCAACTATATGTTTTCTATGCTACTCAAAATAAAGCAGCTAGTCAAATTTACTTCCTACAGACTGGGGAGCATACACATTCATGTACTGAAATTCACTCCTCTCAGAACTGGTCTTCTCAACATCTCTTGCTCACTTTCATCTCTTCACCCGAACAAAGTCCCCTCATTAATTCTTTTGAGACCTTGGTGCCAGCTAGTGTTTGTCACTGTTCTCATTTCCTTCCAAGGTCTTTTCAATATACCTTTGTCTCTAGAGTAAACACTAATACTCCCTAGGCACCCTCCCTAGAGCTTCACACTCTGGAGTCCCTTCTTCGTGTCACCCACAGACAGACAATCCCACAGAACCTGGGTCCCATTTGGGTACTCACCTGCTCATGTCTGCCTGTTCCCCCATGAATCCTTGCTTTCACTATTGGTTGCCTTTTGCTCTTTGCCCCTATTTCAGCCCTTCTGAATCAAGCTAGCTTCAAGAACCACATTCACCTTTGTGCTAGTTTGCAAATAACTATGTGGCCTTTTGTTAACTCATTCCCTTCTTGATCCTTCACTCCTCCCTTAGTCACTTTTTTTTTCTGGGTACACATGATTGTCTGGTTCATCTACTTTTGTGAGAGTTAACTGCCAACTAGTAGCATTATTGCTTGTAGGGCCAAAGTTGCTCAGGAACTGAATTCTGTGTTTTTACACAGGACATTGATTATCTACTAATGTTTTTATATTATTAAATAACATTATATTTATAGTTACAAAATATGTAACTACATAATAATGTTATCAATTCCCTACTATTTCATGTTTTTACAACCTTAGCCCAAGAGAAGAAAGTTAACTGCATTCCTTGATAGCTTCTATCCTTGTGATGAATTTAGAAAGCTGGGTATTAAACTAATTAACAAGCATTTACTGAATGTCTAATGTACAGCAGACACTGTGCTAGCTTAGATACAAAAGAGGAATCAGATATAGGCCCAGCTCTTGGGGCTTCAGCTTACTAGAAGAAAAAGACAAGTAAACCAACAGCTATAATGTACATACTGTGGAAAGTTCTCTTATGGGAATATGCAGAATATTACAGGATTGGACTTAAGAGGAAAGTAACTCATCTCAGAAGGGGAAGGGTGGAGGTAGGAAGGGAAAGGGCGGCTCCTTAAGGGATAAGAGGCCTAAGCTGAGTCCTAAATTAGAGGTAGGAATTAACCTGGTGAAGTGACACAAGGAGAACCCTGAGAAACTTTTAAGTATTAAACAGATGGAGTATAGAGGACCAGAATAGAGCACAAATGTGAGAAAGGACCTGAGGGCACTGAATCAGATTTCAAAAAAGAGTGGACTTAATTTCATTTAACAGTTCCATGGTAACACCTGCCTATTAATTAAATCTTTCTATTCCCTCCCAAAACAAATATTAGTATTGACTGAACTGAATAAGATGACACAGTATTTCTCAACAGTTTAAAATAATAGAATGGGACAGATGACTTGAAAGTTCCACCAGAAAGTCTTAGGAAAGCTCCCACTGCCAATTCTCCTGAGCCCCACAGAGAAGTTGGTTTTTAACAAAGTTAAAAATTCAAGTTTAAAATGTAACCAGAATGAAAATTTTAAACAATAAGCTGAACTACAGAAATGGATTAGCTAAACAACCCAGAGCATAAGTTAGTCAAGCAGAGCAAAACCACGACTGGTCTAATTAGTTAAGTCTGAAACAGATTCAGCACAGTGAGCAATGCCTCATTTGGGAATATAAGTTAGGACCTACATACTCAATACCAGGGACCAGGGCCCTGGAACACTCTGCTATCTGAATGGTGACTAGGGTGAGGGTACATGACTGCTATCTTTTGTATATTGTATATCAATTGTATATCAATCAAACTCAAGTACTAAGCCTGGAACGTGTTAGACATCAGTAAATTTTTCATGAATAGACTTGGTACAATTGAGTTAATAATATCTGGAGACAAAAGCATCAGGGAGGGGGGTACCGCCTTCCCCAGTGTCTTACTATGGCTATGTATCACATACCCAGCTCCCCATTTGAATCTTATTTATTCACATATTCATTCATTTAGCTATTCCAGAAATTACCAGTTGCCCAGTGCTACTTACGAGTATGGCACGCAAAGATGAATCATCTTAGACCTGCCCTTTAAGAGAATACAGTACACAGGAAAAAAACAAAACAAAACAAAACAAAACCATGTGTCCATTAACTACCTCTGTAAAGTTAAAATGTGACAAGTAGCTCAGTTACCACGCTCTGAGACTTCAAAGCAGAGAGAGATTATGTCTATCTGGAATAACTGAGAAGGCTTTGCAAAAGAAATAGCATTTGAAGAGGGTCCTGAGAAGGGGCATTAAGACAGGAGAGGAGTGGTTTTCATGAAACAATGATTTAAGACATGAAGGTAGAAAAGGGATGGAGGCCTCTGGGGAATAGCGAACATACCAGTCTGACTAACTGTGACAGGAAATAAAGTTGGAAAGGCAAAGTCAGGTCAGACAGTACAGCACACCAAATACTTGAGTTTAGACAAAACTCTGTAGGGAATGGCAAGCCACTGAAGACAGTGAGTAAGGGAGTGTCACAAATATGAATCTGGCTGTTAGATGTAAGAAAGACTGAAGTGGGGAGACTTAGTAGGCTCCATTCCAGTGTCTAATTCTACAAATGTTCCCTGCTGCCCACTAAGTGCGAGGTGCTGGAGAATTAAATGTGAATAAACGGACGTTTTGATTCAAGATGCCCAGTCTGGCAGGGGTGACATAGACACAAACAACTACACCTTCTTAAGTTAATCATAAAAACACTAAAGGAACCCCAAGTCTTAAAGGACTAACTACCTACAGGATTAGGAAAGGCATCATGAGATGACATTTGAACTGATAATGCACAATGACCAGAACTACATAAATAATACAGACATGTGGATAAAGACCAGAGGGACTACAAAAAGATGAAAAGAGGTTAAGTACACTATGGATGGTTTGATTTAATTTTTTGATTTCCTCAAAAATTTCTGTCATGCGGATTTCAGAAACAAAACAAAAACAAAAAGTAGACTGTAGTGGAAAAGTATAGAAGAGAGGGTTAGCATTTAATGCAGAGGAAAGACTGTGGCCAAAGGAACACAGACTGAGCTAATAGTAATAGCGGCTGTGACCTTAATGCTTGCCAAGCACTGTTAAGTATTTTATATATATTATCTCATTTAATCTTACAAAACCACTCCGTGAGGTAGGTTCTGTTTATTAACATCCCCATTCTAGAAATGAGAAAACTGAGGCATAAGAAGCTAGGTAAGACCACATAGTAGCAAGCAAAATTAGTCAGAAATCAAACCCAAACAGTGCAATTCCAGAGTCCACAGTTTTAACCAGTAGATCAGCCAGGGAAGGGTTATCTGGAACGACTCCAGAGAAAAATGGATGTGGGGATGGGAGAAGAAGGTAGAGCAGAGAAGAATGATCAGAGATGAAGCTGAGAAGTGAGACGGGCATTGAAATGCAGAAGTCTTGCAGTAGTTTGATCTCCTGCCTATACACGACCAAAAACTTTTGATCTCTGTTCTGCTGATTCTACCTTCATTACGTTCCCAGAATCTGACCATTTCTGATCACTCATTGCTACCACCTTGGCCCAAGCCACCATCATGTCTCATGTGATATACTCTAATATTGTCTTAACACTTATCTGCTTTTATTCTCACTCCCCTGAGTCTATTTTTAATAAGCAACCAAAGCCATCCTTTTAAAATGTTACAGCAGGTCTCTCCTCACAAAATCCAACAACGTCTTCCCATTTCCCCCAGAGGAGCAAGATTCTAACAACAGCTTTCATGGATCCACTTACTCTGCCTCCCCTGACCCCCCATTACCTCTGACCTTATCTAAGTTTTCACCTTATTCACTCCCCCATACTGACATCTGCATGCAAGTCAAACTTGCTCCTGCCTAGGGTCTTGCCCTAGCTGTCCCTGCTGTCTGAAACATACATCCACTTGATGAACTCCTGCAACTCCTCCAAATCATTGTTCAAATGCTACTTTCTTATTGAGACCTAGCTTTAATACTAACCTCCCTCCCTCATGTGTCCCTTACCTCTGCCCGCTCTCTCAATATTCCTTACTCCTATCTTTTTCTTCTTTCTATTGCACCTTATCACACTCTAACATGTTAGTTTATGTATTGTCTATTATCTGTGTTACTCTGATAGAATATAAGCTCCTAGAGAGTAGGAATCTTTGTTTACTGATATAGCCCAAGCATCTCACTTACTCAATGGAAACTGACAATAGGAATAAATTGCAAAGTGACATAAAAAGGAAAAAACGGGGCACCTGGTTGCATCTGTCTTCGTCTCAAGTCATGATCTCGGGGTCCTGGAATCAAGCCCTGCATCGGGAATCCCTGCTCAGCGGGGAGTCTGCTTCTCCGTCTTCCTCTGTTCCTCCCTCATCCTTGTACTCTCTCTCTCAAATAAATAAAATTTTTAGAAAAGGGGAAAAATAATATATACTTATATAAATAGATTTTAAGAGAATTAATGAATGCCTAATCTAGTCATACTGTTTTGGAGAAACTATAATTTTATTTTTCTGACTCTATTAGTTTTAAAGCTATATTGAATTTCTTTAATCAAATACACTTTATTAAAATTGTGATAAACTGAAGTAACTTACCCCCCCCAAATCTAAAGGACACTAAACATCATTTACATTGTCTAAGTTCTCTGCTATTTATCAAACCAGTAAGTATTTGGGATGCTGCACATTGTTACCTACTGCAGCACAACAAATAATCTCAAAACTTAGTTGCTTAAAACAATAATATACATTAATTATCTCACAGTTTCTGTAGTTCAGGAATTTGGGAGCGACTTAATTGGGTAGTTCTGTCTCAGGGTTTCTCACAATACTAGCGTCAAGATGCAGGCTGGGGCTGCACTCAACTGAAGGCTTGACTGATGCTGAAAGCCCACCTCCAAAATGGTTCACTCAATGGCGGAGAGCTGATGCTCGTTGTTGGAAGGAATCCTCAGCTGCTTCCCAAGTGGACTCTCCAAAGAACCTTGAATATCTTTACAACATGGCGGCTAGCTCCTACAGAGTAGGAAATCCAAGAGAGAGCAAGGTAGAAGCAGCGATGTTTTTTTATGACTTAGCCCTATAAGTCATACATTATTATTTCCCCCATATTCCACTGGTCCTACAGACCAACCCTGACGAAATGTGTGAGAGGACAGGCATGAATACCAGGAGGCAAGGATCAGTGGGGGCCATCTGAGAGGCTACTGCAAGTTTTAACCAGTATTTGCATAATATTTTGTGTTCATCCCTTTTTTTTCAGTTTATAAGTATTTCTATTAACAGAGCTTATACTCTTCTTGTTTTAGGAACTACATGTTATTCTAATGATATTAACTCTAAAAAATTAAAAACAGAAGAGACTTAATTTCTCTGAAAATATCATATCCTACCACTTGATGCTTTTCATTTTTTTGTTATAGACATGATTTTTTTGCAAAGATTTTATTTATTATTTGAGAAAGAGAGTGCGTGAACACAAGCGTGGGGTGCAGGCAGAGGGACAGAATCTTAAGCAGACTCCATCCACTCTGAGCCTGATGTGGGGCTTGATCTCATGACCTGGAGATCACAGCCTGAGCCAAAACCAAGAGTCAGATGTTTAACCAACTGAGCCACCAAGGCACCTCTCACCCAATATTTTACTTAAGGAAAAGCATTAAAGTCAGAAAAACTACAATTCACACAAGATCCTGCTTGTTCCTAAGGATGAAAGGAATCTAAATACTTCAAAAAAGTCAGATATATTTAGGAAAGAGTAGGGAGAAAGTAAACGACCCACTATATTTGTTAAGATTTTAACCATCCATTAATAACTGAATAATAAACCTAACAGTGAAATGAAATGCTCAATCAAGGAAAGTATAGAGTGAAAATAATTATATTAACAGAATAACAATTTTCTTCATGCTATATATAGAAAGAAAATTTCCAATGAGACAATGGTAGCATTAATACTTAGGTACTGAAGAGATATCTGGTAGAAAGGGATAAGACTGACAACTGCCACAGATACGAAAACCACTGAAAACCTTTATAACAAGTATTTTCCGAACATCAACAAAATGAAAAGGGGTTACTAAGTAATCAACTTGTTTTAGAATGCTGCCAAAGAGCTGTAATAAGACTTGTAAGCATGGAAACTACAGGGGAAGAGGTGGAACAGGGAGAACTTTCCAACAGCAGGAGTTGTGCTGGCGGTGAGGAGAGGATTCTCGCCCCAAAGTCTGACGACATTGTCCCAGGCAGATTCACAGATCAGAAGGCTGGTTGAATGAGATCTCTTTTAAGGTCTCTCCAATCCTCAGATCAAATACTCCCAGTAAAGGAATCAGAGTTGGTACATTGGTAGTTACCAAAAAATATAAAATCCTTTCCTATAAACAGATCACTTCTTTCTGTACTTCATTCCATTTTAATCAAAACATTAGACAAGTGTTGAAAAGGCAGATTCTATACAATGAAACTATTTGGGTGTTATACCAAAATGAGATCAGGCAGTGCCTGACTTCATTCTTCATTGTTCCAGGCTTGACTTAGCTACAATAATCACTGCCTGGGGAAAGAAAGCTGTTGCTCTTGCTATTTCTCTTCACAAGTCACAAGGCCTTTTCTTACCCATTCATTGGGTAAGAAATTCATTTTCATACCCTTTACACAGTAAGAAACTACCAGTCAGGAGAGGGTTAACATAGCTCCAGTGAGCAAATATAATAAAAACCTAAAGTGACAAACTATTTCTGCCATCAAACCCATATCTATTGTGGGAGGCATTCATGTGCAGAAGAGTAATTACAAGGATCAGCGCCCTTTGTCACTGTTTACACTGGAATTTGTGGGAAGAGAAGTGAAAACTCATTTTCCCTTTCTTGTTACCAACTGAAAAACGTCTACTGCTTCAAATATGTTAAATCAAAATGACAAAAGAGAAAGACTGAAGTATTATGATGATACCTGATATATAAAGCAAGGACTAGAACTACCACATAAGTACATTTCTTCAAATGTGTCTAAAATGCTTCCCCTTAAAATAACATAACACTTATTTTAACGATGTTGGCTACAAATACTTCTAAACTGACTTATGATTCAGGGTCATGATTATGATCATCAGTTATATTTTTCTGCAAACCTGGGATGCCTTTAGGGGCTACAGTTCTATAGGACTATTTGCCTGTCTGCCACCAAATGGTCCCAGATTGCCACGCTTTCTGAGCTAGTTTTCCCTGACATCATGCTATGTTATCACTGATGAGTGTTGTCATACACGTGATTTCTTCAACAAGCTGCCATCACGTAATTTTTAAAAAATCTTTAAAATTAATGGGATGTAAATCAGAGAGCCGTAATTATTAGACTTTTATGTCAACTTATGCAAATGAGAGCCTCTCCAAAAGAATAAGGGGTGTAGACCTTGTGACAGGCCTTTTAGTGGCTCAGAGATCCCTTTCCATTGACTATGAGCTCTCAGGAATAAGAGAGCAGAATGTGCAGAAATGTGACCTCTAGAAAAGTGGGGTATTACTTTATATTAGCTACTTACCAATATTTTCTTTTTCTTCTGGGCATTCCCCTTTGTTTCCTTCAACTAATGTGCCATTTTTTCAACCTACAGAAGATGGACATGGATAATTGTAAGAGCAAAGTTCTCTCTTGTCAGTATGCTTATTTTTGAGGTAGTATTCTCTTTCCACATTCATTTCTAATCTGTTCAGTCTCTGGAAACCAGATCACCACACTCATCTTCTGACTGACAGTCTAGTACTCTTGGCCTCTTTCATACTTTCTTCTCATTCAAACTACGACCACAGCCACTCAAAATGACTTGTTTATAAAATCAGTAATAGCAAAAGGAGGCAAGTCACATGTCCTCTAAAAGCTAGTGTACATTTTTGTATAAATGTGTGTGTGTGTCAATGTATGGGGCGCAGTGACTAAGGAGCTAATCCATAAGCAAAGTGGATAAAATCTAGTTTATGCACTTAATGGGGTCTTTTTTTTTTTTTTTTGGCTGTGAAGAACTCATATAACAAGTTGCATGTTCCACAGTGTGATCAAGAGGGGCCATTTACTATTACATGTATGAGTACATGGTTAAAAGGCACCAAGCCAAATCCTAGTCCTAGGTACATACCCAGAACAACTGAAGATAAGGACTCAAATATTTCTGCACCGATGTTCATTACAGCATTATTCACAACAACCAGAGGTGGAAACAACTTAAGTGTCCATCAATAGATATGTAAACAAAATATGATACATATATTCAATAAATATTATTTAGCTATAAAAAAGGAATGAAGTTCTGCTGTGCCTGGCTGACTCAGCAAGAAGAGCATGTGACTCTTGATCTCAGGGTCATGAGTTCGAGCCCCACACTGGGTGTGGAGATTACTTAAGTTAAACAAACTTAAAAAAAAAAAGGAATGAAGTTCTAACACATGCTATAATATCGATGAACCTTGAAAACATTATGCTAAGTGAAAGAAGCCAGATACAAAAAGATATATGATTTCACTTATATGAAATGTCTAGAATAGGTAAATTCATAGAGACAGAAAGTAGATTAGAGGTTACCAGGGACTGGGGGTTGGGAGAATGGGAGTTATTGCTTAATAGACTGAGTTTCTATTAGGGGTGATGACAGAGTTTTGGAAATAGATAGTAGTGATGGTTATAAAACACTATTAATATAATTAATACCACTGAACTGCACACTTAGAATGGTTAAAACAGCAGTTTTTATGTTATATATTTTACCATAGTAAAAACTTAAAAAAAAAAAAAAGCAGATGCAGGGGTGCCTGGGTGGCTCAGTGGGTTAAAGACTCTGCCTTTGGCTCGGGTCATGATCCCAGGGTCCTGAGATCGAGCCCTACATCAGGCTCTCTGCTCAGCGGGGAGCCTGCTTCCCTTCCTCTCTCTCTGCCTGCCTCTCTGCCTACCTGTGATCTCTGTCTATCAAATAAATAAAGAAAATCTTTTTTAAAAATAAATAAAAAATAAATAAAATAAAATAAAAAAGCAGATGCAGGGGGGAGCCTAGGTGGCTCAGTTGGTTGAGCACTGGACTCTTGATTTCATGAGTCATGATCTCAGGGTTGTGAGACTGAGCCCCACATCAGACTCTGTGCTCAGCAGGGAGTCCGCTTGAGATTCTCTTTCTCCCTCACCCTCTGTACAGCCCCCTTGCACGACGGTGCTCTTTTTATCTCTCTCTCTCAAATAAATAAATAAATCTTAAAAAAAAAAAAAAAAAGCAGATGGGGCCACCTGGCTGGCTTAGTCGGTTGAAAATGCAACTCTGGATCTCGCGGCTGAGTTCAAACCCCACATTAGGCATAGCGCTTACGAAAGAAAGAAAAGAAAGGAAGGAAGGAAGGAAGGAAGGAAGGCAGGGCAGGCAGATGGAAACAAATGTAAGATCATAAGAGGAAAAACTTTGGCTATGATTTCAATGAAACAATGGTTATGCCAACACTCCATCCTTTGGATATCTAACAGGTACACAGCCAATTATGATTTAAAATCTGAAAGTAGTACTGATACTCAGAAAATATCTTTAAGCATTTGAACTTATACAGTATCTTCCATTCTCCCAGAATGTTAAACTTACCTATGCAACATAAATCTGAAAATTACACATCCAAGAGAGGATTCAAACAAGGTTATAAATTCTAACTATGCAGCCCCCAAAGCAAACATTTTCAAAATATTTTGTTCATTACAAAACACACTTCTCCCAGTATACCTTTGGAATTCAAGGATGGAATGAGTAATATCTACCTCTAAGCATGCAATCTTGACATTTCTATTAAGTTTTCTTTTAAAACACTTAATATTGTATGTCAATCATTGAACTCAAAACACTTTATTTTTTCTTTTAAAGATTTTATTTATTTATTTTACAGACAGAAATCACAAGTAGGCAGGGAGGCAGGCAGAGAGAGAGAGAGGAGGAAGCAGGCTCCCTGCTGAGCAGAGAGCCCGATGCAGGGCTTAATCCCAGGACCCTGAGATCATGACCTGAGCCAAAGGCAGAGGCTTTAACCCACTGAGCCACCCAGGTGCCCCTCAAGATACTTTAAACTAGCATCTCCAAATGTCCCCTTTTCCTTGGCACCCATGCCCCGCAACACACACACACATACACAAACACACACACACACAGGCTAAATGGATTCTCTTATTTCCTGTTTCTGTAAGTGGCATCACAGAGTCCCTAATTAATAACTCCAAATTCTTATCATCTTTGAATTCTCCACTCTCATACCTTCTGTATTCTCATCTGTTGTCAAGAACAGGTGATTTTTCCTTCACAGTATCTTTCCCATCTCGTTCTTTTCCCACCCACCCCACCCCAGTAACCTGTTAGCACCTAAATCCTGGCCTTTATTGATTCAGACTTGGACTATTACAGCTTCTTAAATGGTCTTCCAATTACCAATATCTCTATTCTCAAATCCATACATAACTTTTTTCATCATTCTCCCAGTAGATTTTAACCCAAAGCATGTCAGGAATTCATTTATCTTTGAACACTGTACAACCCGCCATATATGTTTAACTAATGTCTGTTGAATGAATTAATGAATGCATAAATCACGTCACTCTCTTTAAAGCTTTCATCAATTTGGGACACCTGGGTGGCTCAGTTCATTGAGCATCTGTCTTTTGATTTCAGTTCAGGTCATGATCTCAGGGTTGTGAGATGGAGCCCCATGTCCAGCTCCGCACTCAGTGGGGAGTCTACTTGAGATTCTCTCCCTCTCCTGCCCTTCCCCACTACTCGTTTGCTCCCTCTCTCTCTAAAACAAATATATCTTTAAAAACAAAATAAAATAAAACTTTCATCAATTTCCCAGTGTTCGTAACAGAAGGTACAAACTCAAATACCTAACTACTTACTGGGGCCAAGCAGGAAATATAAGTGAGTAAAGGTGTAAACCAACAGGAAGTGGTGGGGACTATGGCAAGCTAGAGTACATATCCCACCTAAACGGGCAGTTGCTTGGTGCTGCCACAGACTGCAGCTGTGATGAACCACAGCCCCAGTACTGCCAGGTCTTCTGATTTTTTTCAAGACAAACTGAAAGCACAGATTCCTGTGTGGAATCTGGTTTTTAAATAGTGACAACTAATTCCACTTAAAAAAACCACAAAAGCCACTGTGTACACTGGCAAAACACATCTATGAGTCAAATCCAGCCTTCGAGTTTCAAGTTGGTGTCTCTGCTTTGTAGAACAAAAGACATACTCCCTGCCCAACATTTGAAGTCCTTCACTGTGAATTCCCAGGCTACCTTAACCAAAGCTTTTTTGCCCACAACTGCATTCTAGACTAGAATTGCTCTAGTCTAGCAATTCTCAAACTTCAGGATGTATCAGAACCACCTGGAGGACTTGTTAATACATAGGCTGGTGGGCCTCACTGCCAGCATCCTGATTTAGCAGGTCTCCGGTGGGGCCTGAGAACCTCCATTTCCAATTTGTAACAAGGTCCCAGGTGATGTTGATGCTACTGGTCCATGGACCACACTTTGGGAACTACTGCTCTAGTTAAACATCTCCTTGTCTCAAACACACACTGAATTTTGCTCACATGATTCTACCTTTCCAGAAAGCCTTCCCTCTTCCTTTCAGCCCACCTTCTGTAAGCTTTCTCTGTAAGAGCCTTTCATGTCCCCAAATTCCTGCAGCACTTATGCCATCTCCCCTTTATCCATCACTGCTTGGTGTTTTGTTTTGTTTTGTTTTGTTTTGTTTTAAGATTTTATTTATTTATTTGAGAGAGACTGAAAGAGGATGAAATGGGAGAGGGACAGAGGGAGAAGCAGACTCCCTGCCGAGCAGGCAGCCTGATGCGGCACTCAATCCTAGGACCCCAGGACCATGACCTGAGCCAAAGGCAGTGGCCCAACCAACTGAGCCACCCAGGTGCCCTGTTTGGTGTTTTTTATTGTACTGTTTGTATATTGGTGTAGTGAAGCTGTGCACTCTCACAGATCAATGCTCAGGTCAGTACCTTATATGCCTGACTATAAGCCACTTGAAGGCTTATACTCCTCAAGCTGTCAGGTAGCATGGTATACGGATGGTACTCATTGACCTTTTTTTCTTTTCCAAGATTTATTTATTTGAGAAGAGAGAGCGAATGAGTGAGAGAAGGGGCAGGGGAAGAGAAGTAGAGAGTGGGAAGCCAGATGTGGGGCTCAATCTTACAACCCTGAGATCAAAGCCTGAACCCAAACCAAGAGTTGGACACCTGACTGAGCCAGCCAGGCCCCCCCGCTCACTAAACATTTCTTAAATGAACATCTGACAGATTCATGACACCGAAGTGCAAATATATGGGACTGAAATTTGAGTGTGTAATTTTTTTTTAGAGAACTTTTAGTCCTGTGTAAAAGTTTTGTCAGAATGGACAGATAATAAAAATTGGATACCTTGCGGGGGCGCCTGGGTGGCTCAGTGGGTTAAAGCCTCTGCCTTCGGCTCAGGTCATGATCTCAGAGTCCTGGGATCAAGCCCCACATGGGCTCTCTGCTCAGCAAGGAGCCTGCTTCCTCCTCTCTCTCTGCCTGCCTCTCTGCCTACTTGTAATCTCAGTCTGTCAAATAAATAAATAAAATCTTTAAAAAAAAAATTGGATACCTTGCAAATAAATTGCTAGTGGTAATAATTATCTTATTATATATTAAAAATAAAACAATTAATGTTTAAAAAAAAAACCATAAAACCCTACTTTTAAAATTGATAACAGTAAACCCTTGATCTCCAGGATTTCTTATCCCTTGCAGGGGTGTGAACTAGTCAATATCACAATATAATACCTATTTAAAAGAATTCTGTATTTGTACCAAGGACAATAAAAAGGAAGATGAAAGTAACCGACTCCCCATGATATCTGGAAACACTAATTAGTCCCTTCAGATACTGTTTGGATAATACATTTATGCATGATTCAAAACCCTTTATGAAAACAAAAATCAAAAGTTGTTCACCTACTTTCCTCCACCTATAGAGTTGCATCTGTGATCAGGTGATTTCAAGGATGATTTATGAGTAGAAACTTGAGTCTCCAGGTGGAACAAGAATAGAGCCACTGATGACTTTACAGAGTAAACCCAATTTGGGAACTACTAAAAGAGACAATTAGAAATACTATATACTATGAAAAAAAAAATCAGGAAATATATATTTTGATATGTAGTCCTAAGTTATCTGGCTTTTTGAAGAACTCTACACTTGATATTACAATCAACAGGACAAGAGAAAAGTCATCATTTGGCAAGGATAGAGAATCCAATTCAGAAAAAAAAAACATCAACAAAATCCCCCCAGGAGCATATGAAGTACATTTGGAGCTTTAAGCTAGCACAGATGTTACCTTATATCAGGTTACTTGTCATACCTACGAGGACCATAACGACCTTGTCTGCATGAGGATTCAGCCAAGATACTCCACATTTCTATGTTGACCGGGAACTATACAAACTGGGGGGAAAAACAATTGTAAAGCCAAGTCAACAAAACACTTAAGTGGCTTATTCCCAGTTTTAAAAGCACTAGCATTCTAAAAAATAAAACAAAGCATATTTACTCAGCAATATAATCCTGAAACTTCACAGTAAACTTACCTACCAGAAATTATGGAAGGAAATGTTATCAAATGAATCGCTAAATAGCAACTTCCTACTCTACTATCTGTATCATTAGATGTTTCTCGCTAACAGATGACTAAATAATAATATCCAGTTCTTTGGCAAAAAATGTGAGGTTCAGAAGACTGCAAATTCTAGAACCCCTCTACTATAGTATAAATATGGGCATTTCTCTTAGCCATAGTCATATCACAACATTTTTTTTTTTAAAGATTTTATTTATTTGACAGACAGAGATCACGAGTAGGCAGAGAGGCAGGCAGAGAGAGAGGAGGAAGCAGGCTCCCCGCCGAGCAGAAAGCCCGATGCGGGGCTCGATCCCAGGACGCTGAGATCATGACCTGAGCTGAAAGCAGAGGCTTAACGCACTGAGCCACTCAGGTGCCCCATATCACAACATTTTTAACTACAAATCAAACTTATGGTCAATATAAATGTATGATAAAAAACTATAAAGTATATGTAATTTAAAGTATATGTGTACATTAAGAAATAATCTTGTTACAATCAAATTTTCATGTTTATAAATGAGTCTATAGGCCTGTGTTCAAACAAGGGAAGTCTTGGACTGACTTTCATATTATATAATAACCAATTTTAAGCATTCCAAATATATAGCCTATATAGAAAATGCCCTAATCTCTCTTTTCTGCAAGTTATCAATAGGGTGTACTTTCAGAACCTCAGACAAAAATTAATCCTAATTTTATGGATCCCGTATCAGAAGAAATTCTTCAAGTGTATGGTGATTCCACCATGGACCCACCAGAGTGTGACATACAAACAGAGGGAAAGTGCACCAGAAATACAGTAAGCCACCAGAGGGGAGGGGATGGAAGGTTGGGCAAAACAGGTGAAGGGGAATAGGAGATGCAGGCTTCTAGCTGTATAACTGATGTGGGAATCAAAGGCAAAAGAAAAAAATTAAATTTCCTTACTACTTATAGCCCATTGACAAGTCCTTGAAACAGGCAGAGTGACATTCCTCTAAGAAATCAGCTACTTCAATGTTGCTAAGGGCAAAAGGTAATCTTAGCCCAACCCCCCAGGATCCTGTGGTCTACTTTAATATATAAAAATTCCTTTGGAAACTTCCTTTATCTCTACTCCCCCACTAAGATGTATGTTGGCAACCATCCCCCAAGGATATGGCCCACTGATATACATCTGAAGGGTCTCATGACTAAGGGTTTACTAGATAGTAATAAATGACTTTTCCTAACAACATCTAGCCCCCTCAAGATCCCGGAAAGCTTGCTTCCGAAATTCCTTAGAGACTTAAGCTATCCCTAACCCCCTCCCAGCTTGAAAATAATGGGCCACTTCTCACAACTCCAGTGCAACTTTTCCTGGCCATAGGTCCTGTCCCCGTGCTTTAATAAAACCACTTTTTTGCATGAAAGATGTCTCAAGAATTCTTTCTTGGCCATCAGCTCCATACCACAACATTTTCCTACATCATTTGATGTCTAATGTGAGCCTCAGTGCAGACTTGCTAAGTACTTTCACTTCTCTTCTACTTTCATTCCAAGGGCTTTTCAAGGGGTATGGTCTTCTTGGAACACTTTCATATCAATTACTCAGGCTGCAATCTTCTAGCCCATAGCTATGCTATGGGGAGAAGAAAGCCTGCCTTTTGGCTGAAAGTTAGTACCCTGGCTGGAATGGTAATAAGACCCAGAAACCTGATGCTCTCTCTTTATTCCTGTCCTTATACAAAGTTGTCTGTCTTGGGCACAGGACAGCGACTTAAGAGACTAGTATGGCTGCTGATCTTAAGACTCCAGCACCAGGTTTCCTTCTCACTGGTCTGTGATCTCTTTCATATCCCTGGTCTAGCTGCTTTGGCCACTTGGAACTGGCCAAAACCAATACTTATTGAATTAAAGTCCTACCGGGGATGGTTCCTAGAGAAGTTGGTGGTAAAGACTATATTTATTGGAATGCTGTTTAGACCATGATGGACTTCTATCTTTACTGTTTTTGATCAATATCCTCTAATAACTACGTAAGCTACAAGATTGGGTAACTTCCCCTTGTAAAACTTTCCTAATGTTTCCCATCGGTTAAAAACGGCAGGTTCTTCAAGGTAAAATAAAGCATGTCCTTCCTGGCATGACTTTTAAGACAAGGTAAAATAAGGTATGGTCCTTATAGCATGACCTCTAAGGCATGATATCTTGGTCCATACACTGGCACCCATTTTGCAGTCCAGAATATGATGGCGAAGTGGGGGGTGGGGGAAAGAACTCTAGCGTCCCTCCTCCCAGGCCTTTTAACATCAGGGCAGTGATCATATGGATTGTGTTCAAGGGACATCTCAGGCCACTCTGACACCAGGAACATCTGATTCCACCCAGGAAACTAGGGGGGAAGAGGTATTTTCTTGGTACTGAATCTTCTCTCTTCAGTTCCCAAGGACTCTCCCTTGGGATCCCTTTTAACCCACTGGAAACAATTCAGATTGCAAAATTTAGCAAAGGACTGGTTGTCTGTAATACTGCATGGCCTCAGGAGGATCTCAGATCTGTTCTACAGGCAACAGGGCAAATGGAGCAGAGATACCCTAGGTCCAGGCCATCAAGGCTCTAAATCAGGACCCGGACCTAAGGGCCTCTTGCAGAACATGTTTGGTCAGTAACCAGGCTAGTAAACTCCCTTCTGATATATTAAATGATAATTATCTAAATAGGCCTCCTCCTGATAGAACCCAGGTTGCTAGAGGAAACACAGGCCATTCTTTCCTTTTTCCTTTTTTTTAAAGATTTTATTTATTTATTTGACAGACAGAGATCACAAGCAGGCAGAGAGAGAGGAGGAAGCAGGCTCCCTGCTGAGCAGAGAGCCTGATGCGGGGCTCGATCCCAGGACCCTGAGATCATGACCTGAGCCGAAGGCAGCGGCTTAACCCACTGAGCCACCCAGGCGCCCCAACACAGGCCATTCTTAATGAAGGGGACTCTGACTCTCTCGCTGTTCCCCCTCCTAATAAGAGGTTGAGGCTTCTCTCTTGTTTCCCAAGTTAATAGCTATAATTAGAGCCAACTATGGACAGTCTACCTTAGTACCAGGACTTTAAGGAATATTCCCAAATAGCTCCCCAAACTCCCTTTGTTTTGGGGAAATTCCCTATCTTCTGTGGCCCGACATGCACTGCATATTTCCACTTTGGTGGGGAAAAAACCATGGTGTCAGCTCATCCCCTCCTCCTGTTTCTACACCACCTTGGGTGCCGCCTGGTTCCTATACCATCCTCAGTGCCTCTGGCATCACTGGCTTCTTTTCCTCCCCTCACTGCCAAGGAGAGAAGAGCACTTCCCTGGAGTTACCACAGCCCACTTCAGATTTCTCCACCAGTGCCCCAGGTAAAAACTGACAGTGGGGAACAAATTGACTTTTACAGTGGACCCAGGTGGAACACAATTCGGTATTTAACTGATTTAAGTTCATTGGCTTAATTAAAAGACATGTCTTTAGAGTCACCAGCATTAAATATGCAACTTTCATTCTACCAGGGATTACTGAAGGTCAAATAAGCCGTGTTACCTCTGTTGCAATTTGTTAGCAAATAGATGACTTAAAATGGTTAATTTTGTCTGTCTCAAAGTTTTCAGGGGTAATTGTTAAGATAGCTTTCGAAGTCCTTCGGTAACCTGAAACTTTAATGTTTTGCTTGGATGATAAACTGGGATTGAATTCATTGGACATCTAGGTCTTTTCCAAATAGGATAAAGTGCTAAAGCACTGATTACCAAACGTAGGTTTGTGCTCTGGATTTCTTATTGCAGAGAAACTATAAGAATATATGGGTCTGTGGTGCCTGGGTGGCTCTGTCGTTAAGTGTCTGGTGTCTGCCTTTGGCTCAGGTCATAATCCCAGGGTCCTGGGATTGAAACCCCCACATGACACCTGCCCCCCACGCCCCAGGCATCAGGCTCCCTGCTCAGCGGGAAGTCAGCTTCTCCCTCTCCCACTCCCCTTGTCTTCCCTCTTTCCTGCTGTCAAATAAATAAAATCTTAAAAAAAAAAAAAAAAAACCCCAAAAAGGTGGGATGCCTGGGTGGCTCAGTTGGTTAAGCGTCTGCCTTAGGCTCACATCATTATCCCAGGATCCTGGGATTGATTCCTGCATGGGAATCCCTGCTTAGCGGGGAGCCTGCTTCTCCCCCTGCTGGAGCTATCTCTGAGAAATAAATAAAATCTTAAAAAAAGGATATTTGGGTCTGTTGGAAAGCATGCTTTGTGCTTAGCTGATTCATAAATTCACTATCTAAAGAATTCTGGTGTAACAGTTCATGATTGGTTACTACTTAGTCTTCACTGGAGACTAAGTTTCTAAGAGTCAGAATTCTGCAAAATGTAATTAAGACTGAGAAATAAAGGAAGTAACTCTGTATGTGTAAGAAAGATATAAGGAATAGAAATACATTTTTGTTGAAGGTAAAAGAAAGTAATTTTGTCCTAAAATGACACTGGTTGTTCGGAGAGACATGTCTTGGGACAAAATCTGAATGCAAGGGAAAGCTATAGAAGGGTTTCAAGGGAAATCTTTGAAAAGGAATTTTATGTGTGGTCAGGATGAACTAAAGTTGAAATGAATGGATTTTAAAAATACCCTGGTATAAGATTGAAATTCTGCTTTCTCTGTTAAAAAGACAAGTTTTCTTGGACTGTTTGTCTGCTTTTTTTTTTTTTTTTTAAAGATTTTATTTATTTGACAGAGATCACAAGTAGGCAGAGAGGCAGGCAGAGAGAGAGGAGGAAGCAGGCTCCCTGCCGAGCCCGATGCGGGGCTGGATCACAGGACCCTGGGATCATGACCTGAGCTGAAGGCAGAGGCTCTAACCCACTGAACCACCCAGGCGCCATGGTCTGCTCTTGATAAGAAAATATAAACAAAGTTGTTTTCTCTTTTGTCCGTCCAGACAAACCCGTTTCAAGGTTTTGTCTTTATCAGGTCTTTAATGATCTGTAATCCTATTTAGGCTTGTGCTTTAAAATTTTCTAAGGTTTTAAACAAGATTCCCCAAGAATTAAATCATAAATGAAGTCTCTGACTAATTAGGCTTCTTTATATGGTATGTTGGTTCTGGTAAAAGGTTATCACTCGGGGCACCTGGGTGACTCAGTGCGTTAAACCTCTGCCTTCTGCTCAGGTCCCCACTCAGGGTCCTGGGATGGAGCCCCGCATCGGGCTCTCTGCTCAGCGGGGAGCCTGCTTCTCTGTCTGCTTGTGATCTCTCTGTCAAATAAGCAAATAAAATCTTAAAAAAAAAAAAGAAGGGTTATCACTCAATATTCTGATTATTGAAGTGTTCTTTGTCACAGAAATAATTGAATTTCCTTGTCAACTGCATTATAATGAACTCTCATCAGATCATTAACAATGTCCATTTCTGAGTTTTTGTCATTTCTAATTGTTCTTATTCTCTTGAAAAATAAGTTTTGGGGCACCTGGGTGGCTCAGCTGGTTAAGCGTCTGCCTTCAGCTCAGGTCATGGTCCCAAGTTCCTGGGATTGAACCCCACTTGGGCTCCCTGCTCAGCAGGAAGTCTGCTTCTCCCTCTCCCTGCCACTCCCCATTTGTGCTCTCATGCTCACTCTCTCTTTCTCTCAAATAAATAGAATCTTTAAAAAAAATGAGTTTTGTCTTCAAGGAGATTCATATAAAGGACTTTTTTGACAAATAACAGATATTTGATATCTTTACAATCATAAAACTGAAATGGATTAAGAATTTACAGAACTAACTAAAAGGCTAGATTCAAACTAAACAAGAATTGGTAACATGGGACTAAATGAACTGAAAAAGATTATAGTTTTATGATTCTCACTTGAAACACTGCTGATTCTTTAATGTTTACTCTTCTGGATTAAGGAAACTTTCTTTTAAGATATCTATGACCTACAGAAATATGATAAAGTATTCATTTGTGAACACAGTGAAGCATTTAACTTTTCTCTCTACCAGAACCCTGTGAAATTCAAAGGTCTCACTAAGTATTCTTTCATGGCAAGCATAGTCCTTTGCATAAGTTCAGTAAGAATCTATTCTCCTTGTAACAGAACACCAATGGAAACATTGGTTATTTTACAAAGCCTTTTAAAAAGGCTTTGACCAGAATGTCATATTTGAGAGACACATTCATAGACTCAGATATGACCAAAGAGTTTTCAGGAATTGAGGCTGACTTTATGAAACATGGAGCCATAAAGCCCCTTAGAAATGCTGGCCTGATACCTTGCTTACAGAGTTCCCAGCAGTCTTACCAGATGACTAAAGAAAGTCAATTCGTGGCAGTTGCAAGAACCTCAGGATACTTTGGGGGCCTCAGAAAGAGAAATTCACCCAAATCTACAGATATTGTAGGCATGTCTGATGGCAAGAACTTGACTTGGCTTCTGGCCTAGAGAGTACTAAAAGTTCAATCTAGACTCCTTATGAAAAGTTTCAGCAGCAGATTTTAAAGATCTATATGGCCAACCGCTATTCTTGCTGAGCTTATGAAAATAGACCAAATTTGTTAAAATTGAACTTGTTTTACAAATTAACCTCAATGTATCCATCTCTGGAAATAATGGTGATTTTAGAGAGAAAAATTATTTCAATAACCCACCTTGTTAATCTTGTTAAATTCTAGTTCTGATTGTCTTTGAATGTTTGTTGTTTGCCTAAGCTAGACAACTTGAAGTAACTTCAGAGAAATTGCCACAATAGCTCATGTATAGACAATCCTTCCTGGTTATTCTGTGGGAATAATAACAGGATCCCATGGGCATATGATTACTGGAACAGCTGCCAAATGGGATTGATTCCCCAACAACTCCATAACTCAACTATCTCCCTGACCAATTCTGTGTGGCAGGGGTGACAAAATCATTCCTTAAAAGCCAGAGAATAGGGTGCCTGAGTGGCTCAGTTGGTTAAGTGACTACCTTCGCCTCAGGTCATGATCCTGCAGTACTGGGATCCAGTCCCACGTCTGGCTTTGTGCTTGGCAGGGAGTTGGCCTCTCCCACTGACCTCTCTCCTCTCATGCTCTCTCTCTCATTCTAATAAATAAATCTTAAAAAAAAAAAAAGTCAGAGTATACCCCACTCTACAGGCTTAACTACGGACTTGTGGAGATAATGGATGACCCCACCTTCCCTATGACTGGATTAGGTGATCTGCTGCTCTCTCCCGAGACAACACTTCTCCCATTTGCCAGTGACTCCTCATAATTCAAATACTGTTAAGGACATACCTCAAACAAACAAACAAAAAAAAAGGACATACCTCAAACAAAGAGGGTTTCTAGATGGTTTTATTCCTTAGTTATATTTATCCCATGAGTTACCCCTATTGATATAAAATTGCAAATAAAGGCTTTAGCTGAGCATAGAACAGCTACCTTTAACCAGACCCAACTTGTAGTCACCCACAAATTCAAAAGGTGGCCTTCCAAAACCAAATGGCCCTTGATATCCTGACTGCAGAACAAGGAGGCCCAGAATTAGATGGCTGGCTCCTAACAGGACGCACAGGCTATGCGGCTCTACCTTGTGTCCACAGCTTCCCCTGGGCTGGATAGGCCACAGTACTCTGAGTTTTGCCTGGATGCACAGACGCGTTATCAAAACCATTACCAACCCAGTTAACCTTCCAAATCTTAAGCAACAGTCAATACATTCTGCTATTTCATTGGTATGACCACCTAGCGTCCATATTTGTTCCTTCTTTGGAACTAAGGGTGTTGTTTGGCACATGGAAGCTCTTAATAAATACACAAAGCCCTAAATGACACTCAAAAATGGCATTTCTCTATTAAATACTCGAGTAACATAAATGCATAAAGCAGTTTTACAAAGTAGAATGACACTAGATGTTTTAGTGCTACACAAGGTAGAACTTGTGCTGTTGTAAAAACAGAATGCTGTGTATACATTCCAGATAACCACAAATTTAAAATTTAAATTTAATTTCTGGGTTTCTAACTGATATGAATACTCAAATTGGTGCTTAGAGACACAGTGAGAGAGGGAACACAGGCAGGGGGAGTGGGAGAGGTTGAGGCAGGCTTCCCGCCAAGCAGGGAGCCTGATTTGGGGCTGGATCCCAGGACACTGGGATCATGACCTGAGCTGAAGGCAGATGCTTAACAACTGAGCCACCCAGGCATACCTCAAATTGGTGCTTTAAATGATCCCTCTCTTTCCTTTAATGAGTCCTCTTGGACTAGAGAAGGATTTTGTCAACTGTCAAAGGACTCTTATTTGGGCTTTTTTTGTTATTCTAATCACATTTTGCTGTTTTCTCCCATGTCTCTCCACCTGATACAGAGACTCCATCACTGCCCAAACTTCAAGCCGATAGATGATCCTATCATCAGAAAGAGACTCATACATGCGGTCTCCCTTGGATTCAGCTGCCTCTGCCTTTTGTAACTTCTCTGTATATAAGCCCAATGTTGGCCCATAGGTAGGGACAGCTCTACTTCTCTATTCAGCTGGAAGAAGTTACAGAAGATGAGACCTTCCACCTCAGGAACCTTAAAGATTTAAGGGTCAAAATTTTCCAGGGGGGAATGATGTAGAAAACAAAAGCAGAAAAAAAAAAAAAAAAGAAAAAGAAATTCTCAAACTGCCTTACTACTTACAACCCATTGACAAGTCCTTGAAACAGGCAGAGTGACATTCCTCTAAGAAATCAGCTACCTAGATGTCGCTAAGGGCAAAAGGCAATCTTAGCCTGACTCCCCAGGATCCTATGGTCTACTTTAATATATAAAAATTCCTCTGGAAACTTCCTTTATCTCTACTCCCCCACCAAGATACATATTGGTAATCATCCCCCAAGGATATGGCCCACTGATATACATCTGAAGGGTCTCATGACTAAGGGTTTACTAGACAGTAAGTAATAAATGACCTATTTCAAACAACATCTAGGCCCCTCAACCTCCTGGAAACCTTGCTTCCAAAATTCCTTAGAGACTTAAGCTATCCCTAACCCCCTCCCAACTTGAAAATAATCAACCACTTCTCATGACTCCAGTGCAACTTTTTCTGGCCATAGGTCCTGTCCCTGTGCTTTAATAAAACCACCTTTTTGCACGAAAGATGTCTCAAGAATTCTTTCTTGGTCATCAGCTCCAAACCCCACCATTTTCCTACATCGGAATGAATAAATCATGGGAACAAAGGGGACTTAGGGAATACGATAACACACAGAAAATACAATGGTACTGTAATAGTATTTTACAGTGACATATGGTAGCTACACTTGTAAACACAGCAGAGCCTATAGAGGTGAATCACTATGTTGTACACCTGAAACTAATCTAACACTGTGAATCAACTATACTCAAAAAAGCGGGGGTTGGGGGTGCCACCTGGCTGGCTCAGTCTCGAAGCCTAGGTCTTCCTCCCTGGGGTCATGATCCCAACGTCCCAGGAAAGAACCCCACATCCGGCTCCCTGCTTGGCAGGAAGCCTGCTTTCCCTTTCCTACTCCCCCTGCTAGTGTTCCTGCTCTGGCTGTCTTAAAAAACGGGGAGTGGGGGGGTAAGCTAAAATCATGCTAACACATGCTGTATCTAAAAACATTTTCAGGGGCACCTGGGTGGCTCAGGTCATGGTCTCAGGGTCCTGGGATCGAGCCCCACATCGGGCTCTCTGCTTAGCAGGGAGCCTGCTTCCCCCCCCCCCCCGCCTGCCTCTCTGCCTACTTGTGATCTCTGTCAAATAAATAAATAATTAATTAAAAAAAAAAAGGCATTTTCAGCGCTCATTAACAAGTCAGCATGTTCTCTCTATCTACAGAATTAAAAAACACAAGCTACACAGCTAGAGGGGGGAAAAAAAAGGAAGGGGGCATCAGGACAAAGACCTGGAGAAATGGAGAGGGAAGATGTACAAGGAAGTTTTCAAGGAAACCTTAAATTCAATTTGAAATGTAGGATAACGCACAGCAGAGTTTCAGTCACAAGTTTCCTAAGGCACCCAGAATTCTGTCACAAGTTTCCCAAGCATTGTTCCGGCACGCAGAATTCCCTCAATGACTAACTCTCACAGAATGAAGAAATAATCACAGAACTCCTCCTCTGAAACAAAAGAACAATACTTCTGAGTACGCCTTTTCACAGGTGTGCTCAGGAAAAAAAAAAAAAAAAAAAACAACAACAAAAAACCAAAGAACCAAAAACCGGAAAACCAAAAGGCCAAAAAGTTCCAACTTGCAGACCAGGTGGCTGTGGGCGAGTCAGGTATCAGCAAATGGGACTCCGGGGGCCGTACTGGGCGGGCAGCGTCGGACACACAGGACATAATGGGCCTGTCCCCAGAGCTCTTCTCGTGGCCCCGCCGCCTTTCCCACCCCAGGTGACAACACTTTTGTCCTCGTCGGAGCCCCCTCCGACCCCAGCCGACAGCACTTTTCTCGGACGCCCCGCACGCGCTGCCCAGAGGCGGCTGCCAGCCGCACGCCCAACCACCGCTCTCGGAAAAGTCCTCCACGGCCTCACGAGAAAGTGTTTGGCCTGGCAAGTCCGCAGAATGCGCCATCCCTTCCAGAAGTAGCCAGAGTTAGAAACTAGGAGAGGGAGGCGGAAACCAAAAGAGTCAAGAGGGCAGCTTCGGGAGAGGACGAGGCGGAGCAGGGCAGCCTCAGCCACGCTGGCTGCGGCGTGAGGCAAGGGGGAAAACACTGCAAAGTCGGTGCAGGGGGCGCTCGGCCGCCCGCAGCTGGGCGGCCGGACTCTCAGGGAAGCAAGCCTCCTGAGGCTAGGGCGTCCCGACCATCGCGCCGCCGGAAACGCCCGGCCTGTAGGACGCCGCGCCGCGCCCTCGGACCGGGCGGTTTCGAACCCCGACCTGCCAGCCTGCCCAACCGCGTCCCCGCCGCCCTCACACTCACCGCGCGCGCGCGCCACCACGGCGCGGCCGCCCGCCGCCCTCCGCCCTGGGCGCGATCTCAGCCCCGCCCCCGTGCCCGGCCCGGGGACCGGGCCCCTTGCGGCGACGGCGTCGGGGCTACGTCACGGGCGCGTGCGCTCTCTGCGCGCACGGGCAACGACCGGGACGGAACGTTACCCGCTGGGCGTGCTGGTTTCCTTAGAAACGGAGCCGCCCCGGGGAGGCGGTGGAGAAACGAGGGCTACCTTCGGGCCCCTGGTGAAGCCAGGATGCCGTCCAAGGGAAAGGATAAAAGGAAAGGCAAGAGTAAAGGCAAAGGCAAAGACAAGAAGTAAGGAGAAACCACGCTGGGGTCCCCTTTCCCTGAGCCTGCCCTTGGGGACTCGGGGCTGGAACAGGTGGGGCGCTGGGGATGGCCGGCTGGTCAACTGCCCTTCTCTTGCTCTCCTGGCTTCTGAACAGGACAGCCTCGTTGTTCCAAAATTCCCCAAATGCATGCAAAACTGTACTGCTTCGATCTATACAATGGAGTGTGAGATTTCGGACCCTGAATAGTTTAGACACAGCCCCTGCCTATGTGTATGCATTAACTATGGAGGCAGATAAGTTCCCAAAGAATAAAATACAGGAGCAAATGAAATAGGGGATCGTGAAAAAAAAAAACACAGAACTGGGAATGGGGAGGAAGAGTTGGTTCTGACACTGAAGAACAGAAGGTCAGCATAACATTTCTTGGTATAATGAAGGTCCTCTAGACCAGCACTTTTTTAAAGTGTCAAGGGCTTATCACATTCTCAGAACTCACTAACCTATGTTTTCTATTTTTGACCATGTATCAACAGTACATTTATCAACAAGAGGAACATTGAGGGTAACAGACCTTGTATTCCTTGGATTTTCCATGACTCATAGTTTGAGAAATCCTGCTTTGTTTTTACAGTCAGTATTAGTGGTTGCTTTATGAGAAATCCTAGGTGCATGAACTGTTCTGGGCAGCTTAGACCTGATACCTTCAGGGAGTAATTGGATGATTATAGCAAGGCAGCCTATCACTACTGCCTAAATCATGCTGGAAAGGAAGGTCAAAGCTATAACAGGTTAAAGGGTTGGAGGTGGGGCTGGCCTTAATTTGAAGAGAACAGAAAGGAAAGGGATGGAGAACCAGGAGTTGGTGGGGATGGAGGGTGACAGTATAGAAAGATCCCCACAAATCTGTGTGTGAAAATATTTAGAGTTCAAATACAGGTAAAGTTCTTATTATCTAAATATTTATGCATCCAGTGCCTATCATATATAAGGGACTTTTTTTTGTTAATCCTCATATAATAAATCTTTTTTTTGAAAAACTTTCCTTTTGTCACTTTAATCCTTGAAGACATACTTTACTATTATTATTTTTAATTTCTTTTTACCTCTGTATAAATGATAATGGTTTGTTTCTCAGCCATTCTTGAAGCTTGGTACATTGTGGCACCAGCCAATAAAGCATTTAACATACTCGTCCTAGTGACTTGATCTTTTGTCCAAGGTCTAGCCCGGAAATCCACCCCCATACACACACACAACCTAAAACAAAACCACAACTGGAGTTGGAGTACATGGAAATTACAGAACAATGGACTTAAAGTTACACTACAAATGTAGTATCATGCAGAAGGGGAACTAAGGTAATGGATTTGCAGGAGTGAGAACTAAGGTCTAAAACTGAGTAAGTAGGAACAGAAGTGACAGTTCAAATATGAGAAAAAGAAGTAAATGAAAAGATGTGAAAGATTTACGAAATGAATGTGACTTATGCCTCCCCTCTTTGTTTTTCCAGTCCTTTAGAGTAATGCTCCAAAGCTCCCCCTTCCAAGAAGTCGCCCACTTAACTCTCTTATCATAAACGTGTATTTCTTTTTTTTTTTAATAAATGTGTATTTCTTATTAACTCATTCACCCAACAATATTTGGTCATATGTGCCAGGCAATGCCAACCAAACAAATAGTAGTAAAAGAAAGGTATAATTCTAATATAGTAAAGAAATGGTTATATATTGTCAATGTCCTCTTCCCATGCAGGAAGATAATAAAAGCTGATGAATCTGCAGTGGACAGAGCCAAGGCCAATGCCTCCCTTTGGGAGGCCAGGCTGGAAGTCACAGAACTCTCTAGGATTGAGTATCGTGATACTTCACGAAGACTGGCAAAAAGTAATGAGGACTTAAAGAAACAGCAGTATAAAATGGAAAAAGACACAATGTCTGTATTAAGTTACCTGAAGAAGCAGGATCAGGAAAAAGATAATATGGTAGGTAGGTAGAAACCCTCCTGAGCATCAGTAACTACCTCTGTCATACATGAAGCAGTATGTTATTTCTGAATGGCTTTACTGTTAGAATTGGCTCTTTTATTTTCAGCCCTTATCCCATTGTTTTCTTTTTTTTTTAAGATTTTATTTATTTATTTGACAGAGAGAGAGATCACAAGTAGGCAGAGAGGCAGGCAGAGAGAGGGGGGAAGCAGGCTCTCCGTTGAGCAGAGATGCCCATGCGGGGCTCAATCCCAGGACCCTGAGATCATGACCTGAGCTGAAGGCAGAGGCTTAACCCACTGAGCCACCAAGGCACCCCCCCCCATTGTTTTCTTGTCTGAAATAAAGATTGATGGTCATAAGGGAACATTATGATCCATTTTATTTTAAGAAGAGCATAGGTTATGACCTATATGGGTTTTTTTTGTGTTTTTTATTTTATTTTATTTATTTATTTGACAGATAGAAATCACAAGTAGGCAGAGAGGCAGGCAGAGAGAGGAGGAAGCAGACTCCCCGCGGAGCAGAGAGCCTGATGCAGGGCTCGATCCCAGGACCCTGAGATCATGACCTGAGCTGAAGGCAGAGGCTTTAACCCGCTGAGCCACCCAGGCGCCCCATACCTATATGTTTTTTAAAAGATTTATTTATTTAAGGGGGGTGGAGAGATGGAGCGCTCACACAAGCAGCGGGGAATGGTCAGAGGAATAAGGAAAGAGAATTCTCAAGCAGACTCCCCCCTAAGCGCAGAGCCCAGACACAGGGCTCCATCTCACATCCCCAAGATCATGACCTGAGCTGAAATCAAGAGTCCCAAGGCTAAACTGACTGAGCCACCCAGGTGCCCCTGACTGATATGTTTTTTGATATTGATAAATACTTTTTATGATTTATAAAGCAATTCATTAAAGACTTTTAATAATCCCATGTAGCTACTATTATCATTGCCATTTTATAGATAATTGACTTTCCAAAAGACAGATACCAATATATGCTTTACCTGGGTGACCCAAAGTCACACAGCTTATGGGAGTGAAAGTGGAATTTAGGTGCAACTCCAAATTCTTCTCTTTCTCATCTGCCTCTATGAGCTGCATGAATATTACTTATATATTTGCTTATTGTCTCTTTTCCTGATTAGAATGAAATCTCACAGAAATAAAAGATTTGGAGGCTTTATAAACTGTTGTTCGGTGCTACATCTCCAGCACCTAGTACAGGCATAGCACATAGTAGGCGCTCATTAAAATATTTTTTGCATGCATAAGTGAAAGGCTTGTGAGTGTACTGATACTTTGGAAAAGTTAATACCAATCAAAACTTAGTTTAAGATGAGCGTGAAAGCATATTACAGAAATCAGGTAACTGAACATTTGTTTTGATGTGAATTTTGTTAAAGTAATTTTTATGCACTACTGTTTTTTTTTACCTTCTTTTCTAGGCAACTTCCATTTTAAAAATTACTCTTTCAATAGTAGGCATTATTAAAATTGTCTTCTATAAAGTATTATTCTAAAGTAAGCTTTTAGGTCAAATAATTTTCCAAATACATAGAAGCTTTGTGGCCTGCATTAGCTGATTGCTCTTTGTTTATCAGTGTCACTTGTATTTCCTGATTTTCAGCTGCCTTCATATATCAGAAGTCAGCATCTGGTTATAGCAAATAACATAATTTTCTTATAATCGCAGATGCCTATTAAAACCAAAGAGACTATCTTGGAAGGCAGAAGTAAAGTAGATTCAATATATCCTGTTTAACTAGCTCTCCTATACTTGTGTTACTCATTCTACTATATCCTAGAAATGTGTCATTAAGTTTTATTTAAACTGTTTATAGTCTTATGTTAATTATAGAAATATTAGAAACGAAACATGTTTTGGAAACATATCTTGAACAAAATTAGTGTTTTTGCATTTAAGGCTTTGTTCATGCACAAAATCTCGTATTTCACACATGACTTACATGACTTAGAACTGTCACAATTTATATCTTAGAATTTTTAGGTTTTCCTTAAACTAGTCTAATTACAGCAATATTTCACTTATGTATCCTCTGATTCTATAACCATGTCAAGGAATTGTTAGTTTCAAAAGCTACTCAGGTTTCCTACTAAAACGTACTAGGAGCCTTGGACAAATGATCGATTCCATGACCGGAGCAGGGAAAGTAAAAGATAAGCCTGGAATCATGTATGTAATCACCTGTGTAAGAGGTGAGTAAGAAAATTAAAAGGCAGGGTAACTGGCTGGCTCAGTTGGTGGATCATGTGACTCTTGATCTCAAGGTTGTGAGTTCGAGCCCCCATGTTGGGTATAGAGATTACTTGAAAATAAAATCTTAAAAAAAATTAAAGGGCACAGGTACTAGCTTGAAGGGGCTCCCACTGGCCAAATCTGAAACAATCAAAACAAATGATGATAGTAAAAGATTATAATCCACTGAATGAAATAAGTCCATCTGTGCACAGTGCTAATAAAACATACCTTAGTAAATAAATAAATAAATAATAAATAAAATTAATAAGTACATTCTACTGCTTACAGTAGAATGTAGTAAATTATTAAATTTAAAGAATGGGGGAGTTAGGTACTGGCACAAAACCAGACACATAGATCATTGGAACAGAATAGAGAACCCAGAAATGGACCCTAAACTCTATGGTCAATGAATCTTTGACAAAATAGGAAAGAATATCAAATGGAAAAAAGACAGTCTCTTGAACAAATGGTGTTGGGAAAATTGGACAGCCCCATGCAGAAGAATGAAACTGGACCATTCATTTCCTCACACCATACATAAAAATAGACTCAAAATGGTTGAAAGACCTAAACATGAGATAGGAATCCATCAAAATCCTAGAGGAGAACACAGGCAGCAATTTCTTCAACCTTGGCCACAGCAACTTCTTGCTAGACATGTCTCCAAAGTCAAGGGAGACAAAGGCAAAATGAACTATTGGAACTTCATCAAGATAAAAAGCTTTTGCACAGCAAAGGAAACAGTCAACAAAACCAAAAGACAGCCTATGGAATGGGAGAAGATATTTGCAAATGTCAAAGGGCTAGTATCCAAAATGTAAAAAGAACTTATCAAACTCAACACCCAAAGAACAAATAATCCAAGAAATGGGCAGAAAACGTGAATAGATATTTCTCCAAAGAAGACATCCAAATGGCCAACAAACACATGAAAATGTACTCAACAACACTTGGCATTAGGGAAATACAAATCAAAACCTCAATGAGATACCATGTCACACCAGTCAGAATGCCTAAAATTAACAAGTCCGGAAACAACAGATGTTGACGAGGATGCAGAAAAAGGGGAACCCTCCTACACTGTTGGTGGGAATGCAAGCTGGAGCAGCTACTCTGGAAAACAGTGTGGAGTTTCCTGAAAAAGTTGAAAATAGAGCTACCTTACAACCTAGCAGTTGCACTACTGGGTATTTACCCCCAAAATACAAATGTAGTGATCCAAAAGAGGCACCTGCACTCCAATGCTTATAGCAGCAATGTCCATGATAGCCAAACTATGGAAAGAGCCCAGATATCCATTGACTGATGAATGGATAAAGGAGATGCAGGACACACACACACAAATATTATGCATCTATAAAAAATGAAATCTTGCCATTTGCAACAACATGGATGGAACTAGAGGGTATTAGGCTAAGCAAAATAAATCAATTAGAGAAAGACAATTATCATATGATCTCACTGGTATGTGGAGTTTAAGAAACAAGGAGAGGACCGTAGGGGAAGAGAGGAGAAAATGAAACTAGATGAAACCAGAGAGGGAGACAAACCATAAGAGACTCTTAATCATAGGAAACAAATGAGGTTGCTAGAGGGGAGGAGGGGTAAATGGATGGGGTAACTTGGTGATGGATGTTGGGGAGGGTATGTGTTGTAATGAGCACTGGGTATTATATATGACTGATGAATCACAGACCTGTACCCCTGAAACAAATACTACATTATATGTTAATTACTAGAATTTAAATAAGTTAAAAAAAAAGAATGGGGGAGTTAAGTCACCATTTGGCATCATGGTAATAATTGATATCATCAAGAATCTTCAGTGGATGCTGAAACTAATGGTAAAAGTTTGATGAGCAGAAGGGTACTTGCATCATCTAAACGTATCTTTCCATAAATTACTTAATAATTATAAAAGGAAAAGTTGTAACTTTTAAGTGGAAAAACCTAGAAGACATAGTCTAACCAACCGATGAAAATTAACATCAATTACCTCAGGATGTAATGCACTGAAAAGCATACATCATCACTTAGACAGTATATGCCTGCCAAAAATGCATAATCTGAATTCGCTCATGCAGAGACATCAGACAACCCCAACTCTGGCTGCTATTCTTCAAAACTGTCAAGACCCTAAAAGACAAAGTCTGAGAAACAGTTCCAGATTAAAGGAGACTAGGATACATGATAACTAAATGTGATGCATAATCAAGGATTATATCCTAACCAGAAAAATATAAGTCGCAATACAGGACACTACTAGGACAATGGGCAAAATTAGAATATGGACTATATATGAAACAATAGTCTTATATCAATGTTAAATTTTCTGATTTTGATTACTGTGCTTCTAAAAGAATGTCCTTTTTCTTAGGAAATATATTCTAAGGTATTTAGGGGTAAAGAGGCATGATGTCTTAAACTTACTCAGTCCAGGAAAAAATGTGTATCATTTATATATTCATATATTCATATTTTAGATAGATCTATCTATGCATACATAGGGACAACACATTGGGCAAAACTGGGTGAAAAGTATATGAGAAATCTTTGTACTCTTCTTGAAACTTTTTTTCAAAACAGCTACCCAGATAAGAGAAATGTAAATCAAAACTACAGTGAGATATTACTTCATGCCTCTTAAGATGGCTACTACTGTCAGAAAAATAGAAAATAACAAGCACTGGGAAGGATGCAGAGAAATTGGAGCCCTTGTGCACTGTTGGTGGGAATGTAAAATGGTGCAGCCATTATGGAAAATAGTATGTAGGTTCCTCAAAAAATTAAAAATAGAATTACCACATGATCCAGCAATCCACTTGTGGGTAAATTTCCAAAAGAATTTAAAGCAAGATCTTGAAGAAATATGTGTGCACCCATGTTCATTGAAATATTATTCACAGTCAAGAGGTGGAAGCAACGCAAATGTCCACCAACAGAAGAACGGATAAAGAAAATGCGGTAAATACATAAATAGAATATAATGCAGACTTTCAAAGGAAGAAAATCCTGTTACATGCTACACATGGATGAACTTCAAGGGCATAATGCTAAGTGAAATAAGCCAGTCACAAAATGACAAATACTGTATGTTTCTACTCAAATGAAGTATCTGACACACTCAAAATCATAAAAATGAAAAGCAGAAAGGTGGTTGCTAAGGGCTGGGGAGTAGGTAGGAGAAGAAATTAGCGTTTCATAAATAATAGTGTTTCAGTTTTGCAAGAGGAAAAAGTTCTAGAGATCTGTTGCACAACATTGTGAATATATGTAACACAGCTGAACTGTGTACTTAAAAACGGTTCAGATGGTAAAATGTGTTTTTTATTTTTTATTATTTTTTAAAATATTTTATTTAATTATTTGAGAGAGAGAGAGCATGAGAGGAGAGAGGTCAGTGGGAGAAGCAGAAGACTCCCCGCTGAGCAGGGAGCCTGACGCGGGACTCGATCCCGAGACTCCAGAATCATGATCCGAGCCGAAGGCAGTCGCCCAACCAACTGAGCCACCCAGGCGCCCCCAAAATGTGTTTTTTAGAAAATATTTTATTTATTTATTTGACAGAGAGAGAGATCACAAATAGGCAGAGAGGCAGGCAGAGAGAGGGGGAAGCAGGCTCCCTGCTGAGCAGATAGCCTGATGTGGGGCTCGATCCCAGGACCATGAGATCATGACCCGAGCTGAAGGCAGAGGCTTTAACCCACTGAGCCACCCAGGTGCCCCTGTTTTTTTTGTTTTGTTTTGTTTTTTAACACAAAAATATTGGTTATTCAAGCAACTCTGATGATAGCCAGGTTTTAGAACTGGCAATAGCAGGTTGAAGGCATGGAATATGTCCCCTTTTCTCTTCTCTCCAACTAAAACATAAGTTTTAATATCATGCAAATACAAGGCTACTTAATAAAGGTAAGATACAGGGCAATTTCTTTACCTTCCTGACTCTGTATTTCCAACTTCTACAGATTGAAAAACTGAAACAACAATTGAATGAAACAAAAGAAAAAGCCCAAGAGGAGAAGGAAAAATTGGTGAGTATGTAGGTACATTAATGCTTTCACTTACTGGGTGGTCAGGTTTCTGGCAAGCTCAGATATTTAAGGCACAGAAGAGTAAGGGAATAGGTCCTCCAAGTAGTTCAGTGACTTTAAAGCTCACACACTTTATTGTATAGAAACTCAAAAATAACATAAAATTATGTTTTTGTAAAAAATGATCTGGTAGTAGTGGTGCTACTGAGTTTGTCCATTCTTTCTATGGCTTTTCAGTGGACAGAGGTAGGAAATATGTATTTTTAAAAGATTATATAATGAGCCCATACCAATGTTTTCAATTCAGATGCAGGAGTACAGGATTTATTACTTGATCTGAGTCTCCTTTCTCCCTCACCAAAGGTCCTTTTTTTTTGTTTTTTTGCAATACAGTGATATCAAATTAATTTATTTAGTACTTTTTCATTCCATATTACCAGGAGAATTGATTTCAACTTTCCTTTTGCCTACATCAGACTGGTTGGTATTCAAAACTGTACCACCAGACTCCAGGAATGATTTGATCATGGCACGTTTCACATCACCAGAACCATCTGGATAGATAGGCTGAAATAATTTGTTAAAAGCTGTGCCTCCCTCCACCTTCTCAATTTTTCTTCTTTGATCTCACTGACCAGTTTATCCCAATTTCTTGCATAATGAGATGATGATGGATATAAATTCCTTATGTCTGCTATGAACTGTTTTTGGTTTAGACACATCTCCTTGCCCCCTTAGCTTTTCCCATCTCACAGCCTCTGTCTTGATTTCATTTTAATTTCTTTTTTTTAAAGTACTTTAAATGTGCTCTGTTCTGGTATTATAGGATGAAGAAGTCTCAGTTTCAAACTGTGATCCTCTCCAGAAGGGAGTCTCGTCAAAACAGACACCACATTCCTGTTATTCTTCTGAACATTCTTGATTTGACCATTCTTGATCCCAAGTGTAATGATTACTTGAGCTATTGTTTGATACCAGTCGTACTCAATTTTTGACTGATGAATCCTCTGTGACGCAGACACCTCAGATTGATCCATTCTGAGCTTCTTGACACCTTTTAATCCAGACAGCGAAATCAGGATCTGCCCTATCTAATTCCTATTCTAGAAAAGTTCTAGAACAACAGCATAGTTTTTTCATGGTATTCACATATCCCTTTTCTCATCATAGCAGTGGAATTATTTGGATTAAGTTCAAGAGATTCCTTTGCCTCAGCAACAACATCATGGTAATTCCCAAGAAGAGCGTGATAATAAGTTTGTTGACAATAATACTGTGCATCATCTGGTTTATGTTCCAAAGCCTTAGTCAGCTTCTCTAATGCTACCTGGGGGTCCTCATCAATCAGAGGATCTGAGAAGCTCCAGAAAAACTTCTGGGCTGGCAGGTCCTGTTGCAGCTGCTGCCATCCCTAATAATCGCTGTTGCTGTTAGAGCTGCTACCCACAAGGTTGTGAGCTTCCCCACTGCCCAAGGGGGATGCTTTTCCAAAACTCCTATTCTTAATGATAGTGGTATAATTGAGTAGTTGCTTCAAACCTCAATACACCTAATACCAATATTACCACTAACATAGATTAGTGGAAACAGTTTTAAGATTTTAGGGGGTGCTTTTCCCCCTTAGGATATATACCAATAGGGACCTATGATCAAATAACATTACCATTTGAAATAATTCCTGTGAGGTTATGCCACCAACTCAAGAACACATTTTGCTTTTGACTTTTAGAATCACATTAAATTGTGCATCTAAAATTATATAATTACATAAACTATTTATATGGCTCCAAAGTCAAAATCTATCAAAATGCTGTATTCTAAGAAATCTAATTCCGATCCATGTCTTCACAATATACCAGAGTATATTGTCAGAATTAATTTTTGCCAGCATGATGGGTGAGAAAGGGTATTTCAGTGTATTTTAATTTTTATTTCTCTTATTATGAGCTAGGTTGAGCATTTTTTCAGGTTGAGGGTCATTTGCCTTTCTTTTTGGTATTTCATTCATTTTAAAAATTGTGTTATTGACCCTTTCTTCCTCCACTTCCTCCCTCCTTTTTTTCTCTCCTCTTCTTTTCTTCCTTTTCTACCCTTCCTCCTCAATTCTCAGCCTTCTCTTCCTCCCTCTTCCCTTCCTTTCTTTTTTCCCAACTTCTCCTCCTTTGTTGATTTATTAGAGATATTGTCCCTTCCTTTATCTCTTGGTTCACTAATTTTAATTTAGGGTTAGGGATATTATTTATCTTACAAATTAAAGATGTTTTTAGTCTTCTCACACCTCTTTTTAATAATTATCTGCATTTTCTGTGTAAGATCAGCTCATTTAAGAATTTTTTTCTTATTCAAGGCACTTGGGTATCTTCTAACAAAAAGTGAAACTTTATGCAAAAATAAAAAGGGAACATTTCTTCAAAGATAGACAAATGGCCCAAGGCTTCAAAGGGAACACAACTCTGTGGGGTTTCTGTTCTTTTTCCTAACTCTTTTATCTAACTCATTTCCTAACTCATTTTTGCATGCAGGAACAAAAGTATACTGTGCAAATAAATGAGCTGGAGGGACAGTTCCATCAAAAAGCCAGAGAAATTGGCATGATTCAGACAGAGCTGAAAACCATAAAACAATTCCAGAAGAGAAAAATCCAAGTGGAGAAGGAATTACATGACGTAAGTTTCTTTATTTCTTTAAATAAAGGCGATTAGAATTAATGACAAGCATACCTCGGAAATATTGCAGGTTCACAATAAAGTGAGTATCACAGTACTATACTTACGTGTGCAAAAGCCTTCATAGACATTTACTCCTGTGAGATGGTAAAGGACTCCCTTTGACATTTTAGAGGTTATCTGAGAGAAAGTGGAAGACATAATGAGTGTAGCACCAGGAGCAAGTCTTATTTCTAAGACTTTTCTTTTTTCTTTTTTTTTTTTAAGATTTTATTTATTTATTTGACAGAGAGAGAGATCACAAGTAGCCAAATAGGCAGGCAGAGAGGGGGGGGAAGCAGGCTCCCCGCTGATCAGACAGCCCGATGTGGGGCTCGATCCCAGGACCCTGAGATCACGACCTGAGCCGAAGGCAGCGGCTTAACCCACTGAGCCAGCCAGGTGCCCCTCTAAGACTTTTCTAAGCATTTTTTTGTGACTTTACCAAATCTTAGCCAACACACCCTTCCACATTAATCAGCAATTAAACCTTTGGAGTGATTTCAATAAGAAACGAATTACAGGGGCACCTGGGTGACTCAGTCAGTTAAGCCTTTCTTTGCCTTTGGCTCAAGTCATGATCCCAGGATCTGGGATCAAGACCCAAGTCAGGCTCCCTGCTCAATGGGGAGTCTGCTTCTCCCTCTCCCTGTTTTCATGCTCTTTTTCTCTCTCTCAAATAAATAAACAAAATCTTAGGGAAAGAAAGAAAGAATGAATGAATGAAAGAAAAGAAAAGAAAAAAGAAGGAAGGAAGGAGGGAGGGAGAAAGGGAAGGAAGGAAGGAAGGGAGGAAGGAAGGAGTAAATTACATATCTTGGGAAACATTAGGGGCATGTAGCAAAGTCCTAAAGAAAAATAGGTTTAGACTGATGAAGGATGATTTTAGAACATTTTAGAAGACTCAATAGGTACTTTCTGAAAGTTTCTCTGACTTGCTGTACTTTTTCTCTTTCTTTCCATCCACTCAGCTCAGAATATAGTTTTATTGCACTAATACCAATGTAATAAATGGCACATTTATGCTGGGGATAGTAGCTGAAATCAGCTTTGTGACTTTGGGCAAGTTACTTAACCTCTCTATACCTTGGTTGCCTGATCTGTAAAATGAAGATAATAAGGGTTACTCATAGGCTCATAGGGTTGTTTTAAGGACTAAATGAGTTCATATATTTAAAGTGCTTAAAATAGTGTATGTCATGTCATGAAAATTATATTTATAGTGGCATGTAGCTCTTTGCGGACAAAAGTCCTGATTTGTAGCATTTGCTGATTTCCTTAGTATAAATACTTTTATTATAGCCAATTCCAAGCTACCAACACTTTAACAACATGCTAGCAAAATTTCTGGTATGAGCCTGCTCCAATGTGCAACTGAACATTGCTGCTATTACTAGTGATAGTAGTAATATTACCACCTAAGATAACCATATTTCATGTAGTGGAGGGGCTAAAATTTGGTGCTCTGAAGTCAGATGGCTAGAGTATACTGTGTTTACTCCTTGGATATCTTGTTAAATTTCCTCATCTAAACCATGGAGGTGAGAATAATGGTACCAACTTTAAAGGGTCATTGTGAAGACTAAATGAAATAATCTGTTTTAAATTCTCAGCAATCTGTGGTAAATATTACCTGTTGCTGATCCTGCCACATTATTACTATTGCTAAAATTATGATTATAACCATGAGTATTATTTAAGGCCCTTCCACCATCCTTTTCAGTGCCTCTCACTCTTGGGCATGGTGTTCTCCAAGCATGCACTACCTCTCAAGCCTCCTTGAGCTACCCAGAGCCCCATTTAACAAGAAGAAGCTTTGATGGGAAACCAGAGTTCCTGCATCATTTCTGTTTACCATTTAACTAATTGCCAAATCAAAAGGGTATATGAGAAATGAATAAGTCAGATGAGGCAATGTAGTATTTGAAATTATGGACTTCATGTCCTGGTTCTGCAGCTGATAGCTGTATGGCTTTGGATAATCTGTTAACTTCTCCTGGGTCTCAGATTCTCCACTTGTAAAATATAGCTGTAATATCATGTGTCTCCTCTTAGAATGTTGTATGGAGGGGCGGCTGGGTGGTTCAGTGGGTTAAAGCCTTTGCCTTCGGCTCAGGTCATGATCCCAGGGTCCTGGAATCAAGCCCCGCATCGGGCTCTCTGCTTGGTGGGGAACCTGCTTCCCCTTCTCTCTCTGCCTGGCTCTCTGCCTACTTGTGATCTCTGTCAAATAAATAAAATCTTAAAAAAAAAAAAAAAAAGAAAAGAATGTTGTATGGATTAAATAATGTAATATGTGTGAAATACTTAGCACATTCATTTCCACTAACCCTTGGTTAGAGTAGTAGCATAGAGTTATGATGTTTATTTGTTTTTAATTACATAGCTTTAAAAATCTTAGTAGAGGGATGCCTGGGTGGCTCAGTCAGTTAAGTGTCTGCTTTTGACTCAGTCCCACATCGCATCCAGTTCCTTGTTCAGCGGGGAGCCTGCTTCTCCCTCTCCCTGCTGGTCCCCCTGCTTGTCTGCTCTCTCTCTCTCTCTCTCTGACAAATAAATAAAATCTTTAAAAAAATAAAAATCTTAGGAGAATACTCTTAAAAACTCCAATTAAAGGGGTGAGTTGGCACATTAAGGCAAGGTAGGAAGACACTTTCTTAGACTGGAGGAATGTGTTTTAAACTTTCTGTCATCACCTGCTTCTCCCTCTGCCTTTGCCTACCACTCTGTCTGCCTGTGCTCATGCTCTCTCTCTCTCTCTCTAACAAATAAATAAATAAAATCTTTAAAAAAAAATAAAATAAAAAAATAAACTCTCTGTCATAATTGCAAAGTTATCTCAAAACCTTCCCATTAGGGCTTTGTTTATGAACTTGATAGCTTGTTGCTTTGTAACTGTTCTTATAACTGTTGCTTTAAAATTGTTCTTAATTTCTTTTTTTTAAAGATTGTATTTATTTGGGGTGCCTGGGTGTCTCAGTGGGTTAAGCCTCTGCCTTTGGGTCAGGTCATGATCTCAGGGTCCTGGGATTGAGCCCCACTGGGGCTCTCTGCTCAGCAAGGAGCCTGTTTCCCACCCCCCCGCCCCGCCTACCTCTCTGCCTACTTGTGATCTCTGTCAAACAAATAAATAAAATCTTTTAAAAAAAGGTTTTATTTATTTGAGAGAGAGAGAGAATGAATAGTGGGGGAGGGGCAGAGGGATGGATAGAGAGAGAGAGAAGGAGAGAGAGAAGCAGACTCCTTGCTTGCTGGGCAGGAAGCCTGACATGGGCCTCGATCCCAGGACCTGGAGATCATGACCTGAGCCGAAGGCAGCTGTTTAACCCACTGAGGCACCCAGGTACCCCAAGTTTCCAGACCTTTAAAGTCCTTAAAGTGTTGTCTTTAATTTTGTAAACTGAGGAGAATAAAAGGAGACAAGTCATCTATTTGCATATGTCCTTGTCACTCCTCACTAGTTCCTAGATTAGTACTAATAATAAAACTTGCAGAGTACCTGGGTGGCTCAGTTGTTAAGCATCTGATTCCTGATCTCAGCCCAGGTCTTGATCTCAGGAGTGTGAGTTCAAGCACTGCATTGGGCTCCAGGATGGGCATTGGGCCTCTTAATAATAATAATAGTAATAATAATAACAACAACAACAATAATAAAACTTGCTAAATGAGTGTTATAAGGCAACCATCTAAAACTAAATCCTTTCATGAAGTTCATGGAATCATAGAACTGGAAGAAACTTTAGGGCTTATTTAAGCCTTCTACAGACAAGAAAACAGACACAAAGATGTTAAGTGACTCTCATGGTGAGTTATAGAGCTGGCAGCAGAGGCCCAGTGATCTGAATCCCAGTGCAGTACCTCTAGTCCTACTCCCTCTTTTTTCACCTGCATTAGTAACCTGTTACTGCAGAAAGTCTAGAGCTTAAAACCATGATAAACATTTGTTAAAAGCACAGTTTCCACGAGTCAGAAATTTGGGATCAGTTTAACAGGTCAGTTCTGGTTCAGGGCCCTTCATGAAGTTGCAGTCAAGATACCAGCTCGGGCTTCAGTCATCTGGAGGCTTGATTAGAGCTGGAGGATCTGTTCCCAGGCGCCAATTCACACACTGTCAGGTTGGAGCCAGTAATTACTGGGTGGCCTCAACATCTTCCCATGGGGGCCTTACAGAGGTGCACTGAGTGTCCTCACAATTTGGTCGATGACTTTACCTAAAGCGAGTAATCCCAAAGAAAGCCAGACAGAAGCTATCCCTTTCTTGACCTAGCCTTGGAAATCATAGAAGTTGCTGATATATTTTAAAACCACCACAGGACCACAGTCCAAAGTATGTATTGATGCAGGAATGTTCTGATCACCTCTCTGAAGACTCTTCTTTAGTATTTCTCTATTGTAAAACCCAGTATTTTCCAGATGCCTTGGTGTTAAAGTCAAGACCCCACACCTACTTTGGAACATTAATTTTCTCCTTGTACCACACCTCCCCATGTGCACACCCTTTAATCCACCCAAACTGGATATTAACTCATCCCTGAAGTCTTTTTTAGCCGTTTCTACATAGTTCACAGTGTTTCTTTTAACTGGAATATATCTCCAGTAGATCTTTATCCATTAAAATTATCCATTAAATTATCCATTAAAAATTTACTTTATCCATTAAAAATTATTAAAATAAAAGCTCAGATCAAATTCATGTTCTCCTTAAGGTGGTCCCGAGAGTCATGTTTAAAAGTATTAACTTTCTTTAAAAAAAAAAAAGAAAGGTTGGGGCACCTGGGTGGCTCAGTGTGTTAAGCTTCTGCCTTTGGCTCAGGTCATGATCTTAGGTTCCTGGGATCGAGCCCCACATTGGCTCTCTGCTCAGAAGGGAGCCTGCTTCCCTTCCTCTCCTCTCTGCCTGCTTCTTTGCCTACTTGTGATCTCTGTCAAATAAATAAATAAAATCTTTTAAAAAATTTAAAAAAAGTAATGCTTTCCTTCCATTTATGATAGCTTGGATGAAACTTGACGGTATTATGTTAAGTGAAATAAATCAGAAGGATAAATACTGTGTGATATCACTTATATGTGGAATCTAAATAGAGCCTAACTCAGGGAAACAGAATAGATTAAAGGTTACCCCAGCTGGTAGGGAGAGGGATACAAGGAGATACTGGTCAAAGGACGTAAGCTTTCAGTTCTAAGATTGATAAGTTCTCGGGAATCTAATGGACAGCATGGTGATTACAGCTAATAATCCTGTATTATATATTTGAAAGTTGCTAAGAAAGTAGATCTTAAATGTTCTTACCACAAAAAAGAAATGACAATTAGGTGACAGTATGGAGGTGTTAGCTAATTCTATGGTGGTAATCATTTTGCAATATTTAAGTGTGTCAGATCAACACATTGTACACTGTAGATTTATACAATGTTATATGTCCATTTACCTCATAAAGCTGGAGAAAAGGGAAAAAATAAAAAGATTATTAGCAAAAAAAAAAGTAATAATTTTCTTTGTGTGTTTCCAAGCATTTTGTATCTCTTTTATACCCCTTAGCCCATTCTATCTTGAAATATTTATCATTTGTCTTATCTCCCCTCCCAGAGGGTACAATCTTTGAGGCATGAACCAGGTTGTTTCTTTGTATTCATTGAAATGTAAGATACACAGTAGTGCTCCATAAATCTTTGTTAAGTGCTGAGTAGGTGTTTTCATTAAAAATGTAATTAAAGGAATATCAAGTTTTCTGCTAACTAGATGGGAAGAATCCTTTCATAATATATATGCATATCAAATCATATTATATACTTGAAATACTTTACTGTTGATAATTCCTCAATAAAGCTTAAAATTTTTCTAAAAGGAATATAAAAAAAATTATATGAAAATGTTGAAGACTGAATCAAGTTAAGATCCATAACTTTGTTTGGAACTCTCAAAATAGCTATCAGAAGTATAGGTATAGGTATACATTCTGAATCAAAGTGAATTAACTAGTGCATATTCTAGTGGGCTGCTGGTATGATTTCTTTTTTTTAAGAACAATATTGCCACCTAATGGAGAAATACATTTTGGACTTTTCAAAAAGGGGCACAGGCCTGGAAGATTAAAAATTCAAAGGCAAAAGATACTGGGCTATGGGAAAAAATAAGGTGGTTCTCTGGAATTCCAAATATGGAAGAATTAAGGCAGGTATAGGGACATGTGAACTTAAAATGGGAAGGAGGTGTATACATAACGGGAGAAAATTAATTATAGTGTATATATAGAATTCATTACACAAATTAAAAGAGGCTAATTAAATTTAGATTATCACAAGTTATTCAAAGCATAAATTTTAAAGAAAAAATGATTTCTATGTGATTAACAGAAGGAGTATACAATGGTAGTTTGCAGTTATTTTTAATAATTTTTTTTAGTTTTTTTTTCTTTTGACAAATCTAGCTGGTAAGAAAGAAGAAAATTAAGCCCTCCCCTGACAACTATACTACCTAGAGATACCTGGTAAATATCTTGGTTTATTTTCTTCCCCTTTTTCTTCCTCTATTTAGAAACATTTGAAAATTGGAGTGCCTATGTGGCTCAGTGGGTTAAACGGCTGCCTTTAGCTCAGGTTATGATCTTGGAGTTCAGGGATCTAGTCCCACATTGGGCTCCCTGCTCAGAGGGGAGTCTGCCTCTCCCTCTGTCCCTCAACCTGCTCTCATGCTTTCTCTTTCTCAAATAAATAAAATAAATACATAAACAAATGAGGTCATTATGTACAGTTAACTGACTCTTTTACTTTGTGAACATTTTTCAATGCCATTACATATTTTTCTTTCTTTTTTAAAAAAAGATTTTATTTATTTATTTGACACAGAGAGATAATGAGAGAGAGAGAGAGAGAGAGATCGCACAAGCATGGGGAGTGGCAGGCAGGCAGGCAGAGGGAGAGGGAGAAGCAGGCTCCCCGCTGAGCAAGGAGCCCGCTGATGTGGGTCTGGATCCCAGGATCCTGCGATCATGACCTGAGCCGAAGGCAGCCGCTTAACCAACTGAGCCACCCAGGTGCCCCAATGCCATTACATATTTTTCTATAAAATCTTTTGACTAGGTACATAGAATTCTACTGGGTAGATGCATCATGATTTATTTTTTATTTTTTTTTAAAGATTTTATTTATTTATTGACAGAGAGAGAGGGAGATAGAAGGGGGAGGGGCAGAGGGAAAGGGAGAGGAGCAAATCTCAGCACAGAGCCACACACAAGGCTTGAGCCCATGACCCTGAGATTGTGACCTAAGCCAAAATCAAGAGTCTGAAGCTCAACGAACTGAGCCCCCCAGGGGGCCCAGTGTATCATGATTGGTTAATTGGTCCCTTGTTTTTGGACATCTGGACTGTTTTCTTTTTTCTTTTTAAAGAATATGTAACAATTTTTTTTTTAAGAGTTTATTTATTTATTTGAGAGAGAGAAAGTAGGAGCGGTGGAAGGGGGCAGAGGGAGAGGGAGAAGCTGACCCCCCACTGAGCAGGGAGCCTGATGTGGGACTCAACCCAGGACCGTGAGATCATGACCTGAGCTGAAGGGAGATGCTTAAGTGACTGACTGGCCCAGATGCCCCTGGACTTTTTTTAATTTTCCACTATTATACACCGTTATGAACATCTAAGTAACAATATTCTTCTTTATCTGTAATTAGCATTTAGGATAACGTCTTAGAAATGGAATTAAAAAAAATATTTATTTATTGGGGGTGCCTGGGTGGCTCAATAGCTAAGCGCATGCCTTTGGGCTCAGGTCATGACCCCAGGGTCCTGGGATCCAGCCCTGCTTGGCAGGAAGCCTGCTTCTCCCTCTCACACTCCCCCTGCTTGTGTTCCTGCTTTCCTGTATCTCTCTCTGTCAAATAAATAAATAAAATCCTTTTCTTTTAAAGATACTAACTAGCCTTTATATTAAATGGTTACTATTCTAGGTACTTTATGTGCATTGTTTGTTATTTAATCCTTCCCACACCCTATGAGCTAGTTACTATTATTATTCTTTTAATTCCTGGAAACCTGAGACTTAGAGAAGTGAAGTGATTTGCCAGGGTAAAACAGCTGGTAAGTGAGAAAGATCTATCTCATGGGGAAGCTCTTCTCTACTGCCTTTTTTTATGGCATTAAGATTAGATTGAGTATGCCTGTTTCAGCCTGACTGCCAGGAATGTAGACTATAGCATCATAGCTTTAAATTAGTTTACCTTTCTTTGCCTAGAGAGTTTTATGTCCTTTTTATTCCATGCATACATGTTTTGAGGACAGAAGGCTCTGTCTGTGGGAATCTTAGGGAAGTGTGTTTTAGATTAATTCTAGGAAGAATTTTCGAAAAATGGGAACTATGAAATACTAGTCTAATGAATTAATGAGATTTGAATTAGTGATACTTCTGTCTCTAGATATTTTTCTCATACAAGGAATCCTATATTAAGTGTGACTCTTAAGATCTCTTTCTATTCTAAAATACTATTTTTAAAAAAGTTTATTTATTTAAGTAATCTTTACACCCAACATGGGGCTTGAACTCATGACCCCAAGATCAAGAGTTGCATTATCTATCCTCTGACTGAGCTAGCCAGGTGCCCCAATTCTAAAATATTATGATTCTATCAGTCTACATGATATTTTAAAAATATGATTATGAGAACAACTTGTCTTGGGAACGGTTGCTCATGAATAGCTTTTATAAAAACTCAATACAGATCTTATAAGTCTGTAGAAGATTGGTCTGCAAGCTGGTACTCATGGGCAGGGACATGGAGTTTTTCTGTGTTCAGGATTAAGAAATAATGTCTAACAGAAAATGTTTCTTTATTGAGACTTTTCCAGGAATGTGCCTCAATCCCCCCATTTCCTATTGATATTTTGTTGTTGTTTTAATTATAGCTGAAGGAGAATTTAAGGAACACAGAGAGGAAACATCAGGAGACACTTCGAAGACTGGAGGGCAGGTTTTTTGAAGAAAAGGTATGACATTTTGAGTTAATTAAAAAATATTTTATTTAAAAATATTTTGTTTACTAAAAGGATATAAGTATCTATATGCATTCTGAGACATGTGAATCTTTCCTTTGGATCTTATTAGAGAATTGTTTATCAAGTCACAGCAGAATTTAAAAAAAAAACAAAAACAGGGAAAACAAAACCTGTTCAGGATATCTCAATGTTTAGTCCTTTTCCCCCCTCTAGTTAGAGATCTTTTTTTAAAAGATTTTATTTATTTTTGAGAGAGAGAGAGAGAGGATGAGCATGAGTAGGGGAAGGGGAAGGAGGAGAGAGAGAGAGGAAGATAGGGGAGGAGGGGAGAGTAGGAAAGAGGGGGAGGGGTAGAGGAAGGGGATAGGGGAAAGAGGTGGGAGGAAGGGGAGAAGCAAACTCCCTGCTGAGGAGGGAGCCCAGTCCAGGGCTCAATCCTAGGACCCTGGGATCATGACCTGAGTTGAAGGCAGATGCTTAACTGACTGAGCCACCCAGGTGCCCCTAGTTAGAGATTCTTGAAATCCTCAAGAGGGATTGTCATCTTACCAAGATTTCAGGACACACCCCCTGCAGCTTGGTGTTACCCTGGTGGGAGCCCCGTGTACCACATTATATAGGGGGGCTAGGATGGGAGAGGTCATTCTGGTACACATGAAGATGTTTCCCTGGTTAAGCCAAGCTAAACTAAGGGTGTTAATAAAAGGGGGCTCAAAAATGTTCCTTAGCATATCACAAACTGCCATGTTTCTCTGTGCTTCTGATGTTAATTCTCCGAATTGTGGAAGTGCACTAGAACACTTCTCTTCTACACAGGCTTTTCAAAGGAACCATGGTTTTTCTTTAATTCTTCTAATTTTTCATTCTTGGAAAGAACTGAAGACATTTTTTTCAGAAATCCGTAGGGATGTAGCAAGTTGAGAGTGGGGCTAATAAGTACTCATATCAGGTTTAGCTAAAGGATTTGCTTCAAAAAGTGGCTCTAGATACCCAGTTGATGTAACCTAGGAGTAGGACAGGAGCAGAATCTTGGTGCTTTCCCTCTGGGGCACTTACTGGCACTGTTAGGAATGGAAGTCCTCAGGCATGGGCTGCTTTCAATTGCCTTTTCCAAAACTCTGTCCCGCCCTAAGCTTGATCTCTTCTCTGCTAACTGTAGCATTCTACAAACAAAGGTTAGGAGTGCTTGGTCAATTTATAGCGTACCTGACTGACAGTGCTTATATAAATAGGATGTTTATGTCTGGAAGTAGGTGGCTGCTGGCCTTTCCTTCATACATGCAAGATGGTTAAGGCAGCTCTAAGATTTGTCTGTGTTTAAGGCAGGAAGAAGGGGAGGCTCCAGCTGTTGTAGCTTTTCTTTTTGATCTGCAAACCAGAAAAGCTTTCCCAGAAGCTCTTTGCAGATTTCTTCTCACATCTATCTCATTGGCCAGAACCATGTTATATAGGATGCTGGAAAAGTGAGTGTGTTGTTTTTCTAAACCCTAGTGGGAACTGGGAAGGAAAAGGGAGGATGGGAGTGAGTGCTGGGATGGCCAGCTGCAGCAGTAGCCATCTCACTATGTCAGGTGTAAACCACCTCGTTAAGTATGGACTCCTGAGCTGGCGTGAACCCCGTGCTGCTGGCTTATGGCAGCCGGCTTTCCAGTAAGCTTTTCAGACTGTAGCGCGCTCCATGCTCCACATGGTCATATGAAAGACTTCCCTCAGGTTATTGGTGTTTTGTTTTGTCTCCCCATTTAATCCTTTCTGTCCCCTGAACCACCAAGCCCTTTCCCAATGGCATATTTTTATACTTTGGTTTTCCTTTCTGGAATGTTCTTCCTCCAGCTCTGGCTCTTCTTATTCTTCAGAGCTCAAATGTTATTTCCTCAGAGATAAAGTCCCTAAACCCCAATCTGAAAATCTCCCTCAATTACTGTCTGTGTCATTAACTCACTGACTACATTGACAGCATTTATCACAGTCTATTCTCTTATTTGTTTACTTACTAGGGAGGTGGTACAGCGTCACCTTGCCTGCTATGAATCTCTGCTCAGCCACTTACAAGCTATCTGACTGTGGGCAAGTCACTAACTTCTCTTAACCCCTTTTGTTTCCTCAGTCCTTGTTTTTGGATAATAATGGTGTCTAGGGGCGCCTGGGTGGCTCAGTAGGTTGGAGCCTTTGCCTTTGGCTCAGGTCATGATCTCGGGGTCCTGGGATTGAGCCCCACATCGGGCTCTCTGCTCAGCGGGGAGCCTGCTTCCTCCTCTCTCTGCCTGCCTCTCTGCCTGCTTGTGGTCTCTCTGCCAAATAAATAAATAAAATCTTTAAAAAAAAATAATGGTGTCTAATTCTTAGGGTCGTTGTGAGAAGTAAATAGTGAATGTAAAGCTCTTAGAACCATGCCTGGCACATAGTAATGCTCAATGCATTTTAATTATTATGGTTGCTTGGATCTCACCTAGAATATAAGGTGAGATTTTATCTGGGACTTTATCTGTTTTTTCACCACAGAGTCTCCAGCATCTAAAAAATCTGGTATAATATTAGTGCCCAGTAGGAGTATGTTCCATAAGTAAATAAATGACTCTTGCCACTTGGTATTTAGCAGAAGTTTCTCCCAGCTCTGCTTTCCAATACTGATGTGGAATTTTTGTTTGTTTGTTTGTTTGTTTTTGTATTTTCTTGTCATGTTGCTTCTTCAGCGGGGAGACCCGGAGGTACCCTGAGGTTCCTGTGTTCACTCACGCTCCTCTCTGCTAGCTCCTCCACTAGTACTTGGAGTTCTCCACACTGGGTTATGTGACAGGAGTATTTTATTTCACATCATGAAATCAATACTTCACTTTTTGAACTCTGTATTAAAATAGCCTATTTTCTTTTTTAGCACCGACTAGAACAAGAGGCTGAGAAGAAGATAATAATGCTGGCAGAGAGAGCTCACCATGAAGCCGTTGTGTAAGAGACTGCTGTCTCCTTTTCCTTTCTCATAGCCTCTCTGACCTCTTTGCTGGTGTGTTTTGTTATTACCATGTTGTCTTCCCCTTCTCTCTTGGTTTGCTTTCTTCAGATTTTCTTGTTTACTTTCCCTCACTGTTTCTCTTTGTGTCCCGACCCCTTTCCCACCCACCCTTTCTGTACTAGGGTTGGTTGGAGGAAAGAACTCCGGCTTTGAAGTTAGACTTTGGTTCCCAGTCTGTATACTGACCAACTGACTGACTGTCAGAATATTTCCTAACATTTTTGAGATTAAGTTTCTTCATTTAAAAATCCAGATAATCATAGCAACCGTACAGAGTTGTCATGAGGTATGTTAGTGAAAGTAACATTTCATTGTGTTATTAATAAATTAACTCTCAAGTCTCAATGGTTTAGTTCTTGCTCCCTTAACAATCCAATGGCAGTCCGATAGCTCTACTTGAGTGGTGATTCAGGAACCGGGGCTGCTTCCATCTTGGACTTCTTCACATCCAATCATGTGGACAGGAGAGAGCATGGGAAATTCCTGTCTGCTCTTAACCGCCTCGGACTGGAAGTAACATATAACTTTTCACTTTTCCGTTGGTGAGAATTTAGTCAAAAGATCCCCACCTAACAGTTGAGTACCCACCATTAACTAAATAAGTGGTGGTCATTATTTTTAATATCAGGGGATAAGGCAATCATTGTTCCAGTTTGGTAATATCTAATACTTAGCCCCATGTTTTGGGATCTTATGTCTATCTATTTCAGGCAATTGAACAATGCTGGAAGATCTGTTTTTAAAGAGAATGTCTATCTCCAGAAAGCTCTTGCATACCATCTGAAGGAAGCTGATGCTCTACAAAAAAACTCCCAGAAGTTGCAAGAGACTCAGACTTTCCTTCTACATCAAAAGGTTCCCACTCCATTTAGGCTTCATTTCCTATCTTTCTGCTTTTTGTTTGTTTGTTTAAGGATTGGGTTGGTAAATATGAAAAACTGAGTAAAATAAGGACAATGGGAATCATTTTTCTTCTGTCTGGATAATGTACCTTTCTCATCTGAAAGGATTAATTATGAGAATGACATAAGAAGCATTGGGCTTGGTTTTATAAAGAATGTATCAGAAACATAAATATCTCTGGGGCGCCTGGGTGGCTCAGTGGGTTAAAGCCTCTGCCTTCGGCTGAGGTCATGGTCCCAGTGTCCTGGGATCGAGCCCCACATCGGCTCTCTGCCTGCCTCTCTGCCTACTTGTGATCTCTATCTGTCAAATAAATAAATAAATAAAATCTTAAAAAAAAAAGAAAAAAGAAACATAAATATCTCCTATCCTTCACCAGCTTAGAATACTGGTTTTACTTTGCTTAGCTTAGAGTTGGTCTCTGAGTCACTTAGATATAGGTTCAACTGTAGCTGTCCTGACAACAATGGCTTTGCCATGTAAGGGTTTATTCTCTCCCCTAAAGGACGTCTGGAGGTTAGCAATCCAGAGCTGGAATGCTGGTGCCACAAAGCCAACAGAACTCAGTTTCCTTAACTCTGCTGTGCAGTGTGTGGCTGACATCCCCAAAGTCATCTCATGGCCCAAAGCAGCTGCTGGAACGCTAACCATTACTCAAACAGCAGAAAGGAAAAAGGACAAGGAGGAAAAAAGTCTGCCTCTCCCTTTAGATGTCTTCCTGGCAGTCCTGCACACAATTCTACTTAAATTTCATTGACTCAACTTAGCTACATGGCTTTGCTGAACTGCAAGGGAGACTGAGAATTTTCAGGTGGGCTTCCTGCCCTCCTGAATAAAACTAGAGTTTTATCACTAAGGTGGAAAGGGAAAATGAAAAAGAAATAGGCAACTAGCCTATACCTGATGATAGGCAACAATTTCCAGTATATAGTTGTTAGTGTGTTACTGTATTGTTTACTGATTTTGAAATCACCCTTTTTGATAATACAAAATATTTAAAGTTTCAGAATTTTGGGGGAAGGACCGTTTCTTACTTAGCAAAAGTAATGGCCTTCACAAGCCCAGAGAAGAACAACTCTCAGATGTTTTTTACTCTCCGTACACAGAACACCAAATATCACCATCTCTACCTGGCATCAAATTTAAATCTCATGAAGTAATGAAAATTAGGAACTTTTAAGTTCTGAAATTGACTAAAAAAAACCTCTCACCTCTCTCCTCTTTGTTTTTAGGAGATCAATGACCTGTTGGTTAAGGAAAAGATTATGCAACTTAGCCAGCAAAGATTGCAAATCCAAACTCTTCAGAAGAAGGTGGTAAGCTTGGAGACTGCCCTGAGTTGTATGACCAGAGAGTTTGAGATTGAAGTTTGTAAAATACAGCAACAGGCAATGATAGAGAATGAAGCAGGGCAGGTTGAAATTGACAAGCTGCAGCAGCTTCTCCAGATGAAGGACAAAGAAATGAATCGAGTAAAGAAGCTGGCCAAGAACATACTGGATGAGAGAACAGAAGTGGAAAGGTTCTTTTTAGATGCTCTACACCAAGTGAAGCAACAGATCCTATTTAGCAGGAAGCATTATAAACGGGTAGCACAAGCTGCTTTCAATTTTAAAATGAGAGAGGCATGTGCAGGAAGAACAGAATATCCCAAAATCCGAACGTTTGATGGCAAAGAGCACAGCACCAACAGTGTGAATCAAGATCTTATGGAGGCTGAGAAATGGTACTAATCATACCTTTACTATTTTTTTTCTTTTGTGCTGCTCTTTTTGTGCCCTTTAGAGAAGTAAGTTCAGAAGTTCAGTTTGCTAATATCTAGATAGTGAATAGATTACTCAGTAAGTTATTTGAGGGCAGGAACTATCTTACTCATCTTTATAACCCCTATGCTTAGCACAGCATGTGGGGCTTAGTAGATTCCCTTTTTTCATCACAGATACTTCTTAAAGAGACTAGATCATTTGTTCCACAGAATGTCATTGTAGTATCTTTTAACCGGTTCTTTTATTTTACTTTCTGCAAACTCATTACAAAGGTTTGTTCAGATTCAGTTTAAACATTTTTGATAAGTGTACTTTCAAAAATATTTTGTAATATTTCCTTTACTATTCTGAGATGAAATTCATAGGTAATAATATCTAACTAAACATATAATTAAAAAAACCAATATAACAGTTCTTTGTGATAATTCTTTATTGTACAGAACTGTCCCATGGATTGGAGGACATCCAGTAGTGGGCCCCCATCATTGTTTTAACTGAAAGTCCCCACGATTTTCCAAAATATCCTCCAGAGATCTACTGCCACTGTGATAAAGGTAGCAGAATGCTTGAAACAGTTGTAGACTGGATACAATGATTGTTTCCTGTTAGCATTTTTGTCTGTCAGTACACTCTTAAGCCATGAATTATAGTGCATTTTAAAGATTATTCTGGAAAAAAAAAAAAAAAAAAAAAAAAAGTCTTGTATCCCAGGCTCTTCAAAGGCCTTAACTCACAAAACTCAAAAGGACTCCCTACTACTATGTACTAATATTTTATTAACAGTGCTTCCAAGTGAGTTTTCTGCTTTGGTTTGTAATTGACTAATTTGTAGGTTCTTTTAAATTCTATAGCTGTTGGGAAGGTTAGACATGGTCAGTGGCTTTTGAAAGACAAGACTCTTCTTCAAAAATGTTCATGCTATGATTTTTAAAACTTTTTGCCATATTCAGAAGTCTGTTACTTCCATTACCAAGAGGTTTGCTATAATTTCCTTTTTTTTTAATTTAGTATGTCAAGGGGCACCTGGGTGGCTCAGTGGGTTGGGCCTCTGCCTTCGGCTCGTGTCATGATCTTGGGGTCCTGGGATCGAGCCCCGCATCGGGCTCTCTGCTCGGCGGGAAGCCTGTTTCCCCCCTCTCTCTGCCTCTCTGCCTACTTGTGATCTCTGCCAAATAAATGAATAAATAAAATCTTTAAAAAAAAAATTTAGTATGTCAAGCAAATTGAGTCCCTACCATACATAAAGGCAGTTTCTTTTATATTTTTGGCTCCAAAGTGGTAAGTTTTCAGAGGGTGGTATATAAAATGATTCTCCACATTGTTATTACAGAAACCAGACTCTTCCTCTTCTGCCCTGTGTGACATTTTTGCTATTGAACAACTTCTCATCTTAACCTCAGTGTACTATTGACTGTACCAGCAGGGCAGAAATGGTGATTAGAATATTACATCATCTGCTTAAGAGGCAGATTGGGGAAGGAAAGTTGAAGTATACGGTGATCATAAGGCAAAACTTAAACTTTTAAAGAAAACTACCCCAATAGACCTATATTTAAAACGTTTCTTAGATTGTATAACATCAGTACTCTCTACAGTGCCAGCCAGCTTTCATAGATAGCAAATAGACTACAAATCCCCTGGGAAGTGATAGCATTTATGCCTGGAAAGCTTAGCTGCAGATTTATTTCAAGGTAAGAAAATAGGCTAGATAAGTTATGTGTAATTTTCTAAACATACCTCTTGTCACTCTGTTTTCATAGCAAAATATCTGGTACAAAAAAAATGTTAAAAGGAATTTAGGAATAATCTCACCTTGTAAATAATGTTTTTATTGTTGTATTGTTCCTTTTGTCTTTGTATCTCAATGCATGTTATACTGCAAAATTTCTATTTTGCTTATTTGCTGAATGTTTGAGCACAAACCTTTTTATTATTACGGTTTTTCTTATTTTTATCTAAATGCCTATATAATATTTCAGAATGGCTAGCCTATTGATATCCATTTTAACTTTATGATTTTGTAACAGACACAGTTTGCTTTGTAGTTATTACATTTGGAAGCCTCTTAATATTCAGTTATGGTTTGGAAATTTTCTCATGTTTACATATTTCATATTTTTTCTAAAAAGATAAGATGCTTATTTGGCTATATATATATTTTTTTCTTTGAAATTCTTTAGGACCGATATTCAAGGAAATGTGGATATTGGAGATTTGACCTGGGAGCAGAAGGAGAAAGTCTTGAGATTGCTTTTTGCAAAAATGAATGGTTTTGTTCCTAGGTAACTGCCTATTTTTGTAGCAAAATACCAAATTGTTACCAAATCTAGAAACCATATAGGAACAATGAACTTATTCTCATTTAAAATTAAAGGAATGGGAAAGGACCAGAAAATATAAACCGGTCATACTGCTTAGCACCTGCCACTCCCAGAGATGAAGAATGGGAGATGAATGAATGAGCACAAAAACGAAAGATGAGTTAGAATGAAAGGGGGGAGAAAAGAGACAGCTTAGATGTTGAAGGGAATGCTTGCTGAGAAGGTACAATGTTGCTCGGCTGCATGAGTGGTCACTAAAGAGCAGCACAGTAATGTTAGGATTTTAACAATTTTTGCAAAGATAAGTAAATCATTTTTTTAAATTAACGTGTAATGTATTATTAGTCCCAGGGGTACAGGTCTGTGAATTGCCAGGTTTACACACTTCACAGCACTCACCATAGCACATACCTTCCCCAATGTCCATAACCCAACCACCCTCTCCCAAGTAAATGATTTTTTTTTTAAAAGATTTTATTTATTTATTTGGCAGACAGAGAGAGATCACAGTAGGCAGAGAGAGAGAGAGAGGAGGAAGCAGGCTTCCCACTGATCAGGGAGCCCCATGCGGGGCTCGATCCAAGGACCCTGGGATCATGACCTGAGCCGAAGGCAGAGGCTTAACCCACTGAGCCACCCAGGTGCCCCCCAAGTAAATGATTTTTAAGCTGATTATTATTCAAGAGAACCTTTAATACCAAGAAAAAGACCTAGAAAAGAAAACAGAAATCCTCAGATATTCCAACTAATTATTTTTAATGATTCATTTCACTTTCTTTCTCCATTATGTTTTATCAGTAACTATAACCCTGGTAATGAACTCTAAAGTGGCTAAAATAGATCAACCACTTATTAATTGCTTCCATGCATGGTACTATGTTGGGGACTATGGGCATTCAAAGGAATTAAAAGACATTGCCCTTTTCTTAAGATTTTATTTATTTATTTGATAGAGAGCAAGAGATCACAAGTAGGAAGAGAGGCAGGCAGAGAGAGGAGGAAGCAGGCTCCCTGCTGAGCGGAGAGCCTGAGTGGGGCTCGATCCCAGGACCCCGAGATCATGACCTGAGCCAAAGGCAGAGGCTTAACCCCCTATGCCACCCAGGCACCCCTAGAGACATTGCCCTTGATCTCTAAGAGTTTATAATCTAGTTGCCCAAACAAAACAAAACAAAACAGTAAAGAAAAAAGTTAGGTGGCACAATAAAGTATCATCGGAGTTCAGACAATATGTCAGTGGCCTACAGTAGTCACTGAAGACTTCAGTCAGGAAGACTGAAAGAGTATATTTCATATATTTCAGTATATTTCAAAGAGTATATATCACCTGCAAGGTGCCTTGCAGGAGAGAGGAGTCCACAGGGTGGGAAAGATACATCAGAGGGGCTTAGGCTGAAGCCCAGAGGTAGGAATGGAGGCAGGGTGTTTGGGGGATATCGAGGAAACACTTCCCAGGCTGAAGAAACCTGATGGTACTAGAGAGTAATTAGTAATTAGAAATAAGGTTGGAGGGGCGCCTGGGTGGCTCAGTGGATTAAGCCTCTGCCTTCGGCTCAGGTCATGATCTCAGGGTCCTGGGATCGAGCCCCGCATCAGGCTCTCTGCTCAGCAGGGAGCCTGCTTCCCTCTCTGTCTCTGCCTGCCTCTCTGCCTACTTGTGATCTCTCTCTCTCTGTCAAATAAATAAATAAAATCTAAAAAAATTAAAAAAAAAAAAAAGAAATAAGGTTGGATCTATAGATTAAATCATGATGACCCTTAAAATCCATGCAGAAAAAACCAAGTCTTAGGTCACTGTACATTCTAGAGTAGTGTAACACACTTTCCTTTTCTGCCTTGAAGGAATGCAAGAGCAGTAAGCCCTAGTCTCATACTGTCTCACTGGAAGGGTTCACAGGCCACTGTTCCCAGAGCTGACCTGAACCTGATGCACTGACATGTAGGGTGGACCACAGCACAGAAGTAGAGCTGGGAACAGCAAAAGCTGCCATGCTCCTCCAGACGTGTGGCAGTGCAGGTATAGGTGGGAATGGAAGCCATCAGAGAAAAGGGACAAACTGAGACACTGAGGAAGGAGAAACAGGACTTAGTGATAAGACAAAAGGAATAAAGAGAGCAAAGTGTAAAAGTTAGGGTGTTTAGCTTAGAAATGCAAGAATAGTGGTATGAAAGACAAATGAAAAATCTGGAAAGGTAGCATGAAGGAAATGTTTAAATTTTATTTAATCTGTCCATTAATTCATGTAGCATATACATACTGGGTACCTACTACTTATTGAAGATATAGTGTTGAGCAAATAAAGACATCATTTCTATTCTCAGGGAGTTCATAGCTTACATGGAAGAAAAACATTATTCAAATCATCACACAAATGTAAAAGTAGAACTATGACATTGGCTCCAAGGAGTGTTTTATAATGGTAAGATAGCTTAGATTGGGGGAATCTGACCAAACTGAGGAGTCTGGGAAAGTTACTGAGGAAGTAAAAGCTTGAGCTGATCTCTAAAAGGTAAAGCAGCGATGTCCACAATCGCCAAACTGTGGAAAGAGCCAAGATACCCTTAAATAGATGAATGGATATTCATATGGATATGGTCCATATATACAATGGAATATTACACAGCCATCAGAAAGGATGAATACCCAACTCTTCTATCAACATGGATGGGACTGGAGGAGATTATCCTGAGTGAAATAAGTCAAGAAGAGAAAGTTATCATATGGTTTCACTTACTTGTGGAACATAAGTAATAACATGGAAAACATTAGGAGAAGGAAAGGAAAAGTGAATTGGGGTAAACCGGGGTGGAGGGAGATGAAAGATGAGAGACTGTGGATTCTGGGAAACAAACAGGGTTTTGAAGGGGAGGGAGGTGGGGGGATGGGTGAGCTGGTGGTGGGTATTAAAAAGGGCACGTAATGCATGGAGCACTGGGTGTGGTACATAAACAATGAATCTTGGAACATGAAAAAAAAGATGTTAAAAAAAATAAAAGGTAAATAGGAGCAGAGGGTGGAGGAAAAAACATTCTGGGCAGAAGAAATGGCAAGGAGTATTTTCAGTGTTGAATTGGAGATGATGCTAATATGTTGAAGTGAAAAATACTTGAGGCATTTGTAAATAGGGATTTGAGTACAGGTGAGCTTAGGAACAGAGATTTGAGAATTTTTAGTGAAAACTGGTAGTTGAGTATAGGAGAGTGGCTGAAGGTAGACGAGTAAAGGGCTGAGGCTAGGAATAACCACTAAAATAAACAGGAGAACAAGTAAGAGGACAATGAAAAGAGCAGAGATTAAAGAATTATAGGTTAAATGGAAAATGGTGGACTTTGTGTCTCTGGTAGCCTTTCAAGTTTTGTTTTTTTTTTTGTTTTTTATTAAGAGGTGGAGGCAGAATCCAGACCACAGGTCCAGAATGTCTGTCTCATTGTGAGTTGACTTTTCTGTACCCCAAGAAACAACCAGAGTTCTAGTTCCATATTGTGTTGTTTTCAACACTGGAAAAACAAAGGAATTTGAGTAGAAATATTTCACACCAAAGCAATGAACTTAAATCTGGCCACAATGGAACAAATCTAAGCCTGTGAGAATCTCATGCCAGAGTTGGATGAAGGGAAAAGATGGGAACAGAATAGTGAAATGTGAGGTGAAGATGAATTTAATGAGAAAGCTCAAGCCAGAGGGGAGAGGAATTAGATGATGAATGGTCAAGGCAAAGACAGTAACTAGAAGTTTATGAGTTCAGTTGATTATATGATTGTGACTCTAACAGTATGGTATTTTTCTTTGTGCTTAAACAAAGTCAAGGAGTATAACCAATAAATTATACTCTTTTGTGCATCAGCAATCACTGTGGCTACAACTCAGATATGAGTAGTATCCAAAGTATGTTGTTTTTATGTATCATTATTAGACTATTTAACGGGGCCATATTTTGAATGGGTTTGTCCTGCTTTCATATGCATCTAATTGAGGACCAGTTTTAGGAGAATAGGTGTCTTTATCTCCTGGCACATCAACTTAATATACTTTGTATAATTCTGTTTAGCTTACTTTCCACTAGCATATTGAATTAGGATATGATTATTTCCTGTTCTTAAATCAGACTTTCCAATGTAAAAGACATTTCATATTGGGTCTGTCTCCATTGGGTAATTTTTCTGTATTTGAGGTTCTTTTTGTGGGAAGGGAATTTTTCTGGCCATGTTTCTGGTCAGTACTCTGGTTGAGTCTTAACCATCACCATTAATAGCTGTTCTATGTGTATCACCATCTTGATTATCTCCATAAATATTTCCATTTAAGTTCAATAGGTCTCAATTTTAAAAGAAAGTAAGTTTGTATTAACTTGCCTAACTATATTCACTCTATGTGTGTGTAAAGCTCAGTTTTGAAAATAAGCATCTCCTCCAACTGAAACATTTCATTTAGCACTTTAAGTGTAGTTGAAATACGGGGCGTGAGGAGACACAAACTCACTGTTAATTTTTACCTACCACAGGAAATACAGCCAGCATTCTAGGCCTCCAGTTCCAGACTATGTTGTTCTTGATGGAGAGAGAGAGGAATCTGGGTAAGAGCTCTCTTGACAAAGCAACGACCGTGAGCCTGATCAGAATGGTTGTGGGTACATTTTATATATGCTAGAACTGTGTGGGAGTTATTGACAAGTCTACTGTTCTGAACCAAGTTCCATGTGTATGTGGTTGCTGACAGGTCTGTCATTTTGTTATTACTGCAGGGATGAAAGTAAGCTTCAAGATCAAACCTTCATCACTCAGCAAGTACCAATCTCAGACTCTTCTGGTGAAGTGATGATACCCAGTATTCAGAAAGGATCCCGAGAGTCTGACATAGTAAGGAGTCTATAATCTAACCAAACAATACACACAGTTACTGCTACTTTTCCCCTTGCAACTTCTTTCTAGGTCATAGTGCTTTTCTCTACTAATCAAGAGCTCTCAGGGATCAGTGAAATGAGTAATGACACTAATATGAGATTGTGGACATTTTTATAACATATCTACACTATGGCAGGCATATTATACTTAATGCAAATGCACATTTGTGCCTCTTTCGGTAAATGTGAAAAACCTATCCATTGCTTTGTGAAATATACAGGCTAGCCAAAGTATGTACTATCTTTTATGTCAGAATAAACATAATGACCACCTAACTCTTGGCTTTGAACAGAGCTGGGAAGTCTGAGTCTCTACAAGCTAGGGACAAAGGCAGTATTAGGAAAGGCATTATTAAAAAATAAAAAAAAGCCAGGTTTTCTTTTTAGGAGCTTTTTATTTATAATTTGTTATTTATAATCAATTAGTACAACATAGGATCTCAGAAATTTCAAATGAGGCCACATCAGAGCAAAAAGAAAATATTAAATTTTGAAGCTGCTACTAGCATGAATATAACTGCAGATTTTTTTCCATCTAAGTACCAAGAAACTCTTCTAAGTAGCAAATAGCTAGCCAAATGAGTTGATTCCAATTAGAGCAACATAATTCTGATGAGTCAGTATTTTAAAAAAGTGATTTCCCTTAAATATAAGGAAAACTTAGGAATCTCTGGGATTATATTTAATTCCACTTGGAATTTAGACAATATGACCTTTCATTCAACCCAGCTTGCAGTTGTTGGATTGGATTAAATATCTATCAGTTGGAGCTGTGATAAGCAGAGATAAAAAGGGGTATTCTATTACCAAATTAGACATTTCTATTGACTCATGTTTAGGAAGGCAAATCCAAAAAAAAAAAAAAAAAGACCCATAAGGGTCATAAATGTATTTTATTAAAGTTCCAATCACCTTAAATGAAGATTCTGACATTCTATTCTGTAGTGGTAGTGATAAGCTTAAAATCCACTGAGTGCACAAATGTTTTCCAAGTTTTTACTGTTCTTAATTCACCAAATCACTGCCACGGGGCAGATTAACATTACCCAAGTGACTAATGAGGAAGCAGAAAAATAAATGACCTATGTCATCTGGTTGAGACCAGAGATTATTTTCTCAGAGTCAGGAGCCTTCCCCTAGTTCACTGGCTAAAAACTGTATCAGAAAAGATTGATTCAACTGGGAATCTATGTTTTTTTAGCTCATCTGTTTGTTCGGACTTAAAGTTTAGCTATATAAAAGAAAAAGCATAAAGACACTTGAATTAATGGTAGCAAAAGAATCCGTCGAAGCACTTCTCTTTTTACTATTTCATGTCATGAAGAGCCTTGGAATTTCTTAGGCCCCAGTCAATTACTCTACATTAAGAGTTCTTTCATTAAAAACGATCACTAATGAGAAATGCAGGCAAGAAGAAAGAACAACATAAAAAATTCGGCAAGTAATATCTGGCTATACTTACTTAAGGCAAAAGTCTTGCACACTTTGATGGCTAGAATACTCCTTGATTTCTGGGCCTAAAAAACTTGTGAAATAGTTTTCTAAAAAAGAAACTTGATTTGCATCTGAATTAATGGCTGAAACATTAATGACTCTTGAAGCCAAATCTAAAATTGAACACTTGGTATACCCAACAAAAAGTTGATTTATCCAGTGCCAGTGCATACTGAGGCATCCTTGAGAAGTGATTTTAAGAAGCAGGAACAGTGACAATGATAGAATGAGTGGTCATGAGTCACTAGGACAAAGTGGCATTCAGCAGAAAAGAAAGCAGTTGTCACAACTGTGGGATAAGTAGAAACAGAGTACGTCCTGTGTAGTGTGGGATAAATGAGAGGCTCAAGAAAGCTTGGCAGAGGGGTCTCCCCTACTGCCATTTATATAGGGCTGTGTTTGAGGATCAACTGAAGGGTGAATTATTTCTGTCTTATTTCCCCATCCAAGAGGTCCTCTTCTAGTTATTAGAAGATCTTTATATACACTCATCTTCCCTTCGAGTCATCAGAAAAGGGGAGAACATCTAGAAAGTAGGTCTCAGTTCTCATTTCATATAAGCATTTCACAGTTAAAACAGTTACCTCAAAAACTGAAGAAAAGCAAGTGAAAATCTGGTTTCAGAATTATACTAGGAATCTCCCTAGAGCAACCTGACAGGGGCTAATGGTCTTGAGAAAGATTTTAGTTACCAGGTATTCCAGTCCTAGGGATCTGATTTGAGCAAAGTTGGCAAATGAAGTTGGTCAAGAATACAGGGAGATTACTCAGGAACAGACTTGTTTCTAACGGCCCACGGTAGGCATGACTACGGCAGGCGAGGAAAGAGTAGCATCTTCTTCTTTCCACTGAGAAGTGATGGTCTTTAGCTGTGTATAGAATTGGATGCCCTGAAGAGAACAAAGGGGAGAAAAAAAAAAAAAGAGTTAACATATATTCCTGGGGGTTTCATATTTCTCTTTCAATCAACTTTTGAAGGAGGTGGTATGAAGTGCTACTCATGTTCCCACTTGAGGAATTAGTGCAACCAAAATCCAACCTATTGTTCACAAGATAATTTAAAACATTTAGCATAATACCTCCCACATAGTAAATAGTCAAACCTTAGCTCTCATGTTGAAACTACTCAAGAGGATCTAAATGGAAAAACCGAACAATGTAATCTGTTATACTTGATGTAGATTCTGTTCCTCCGGCTGATTATCATGTGCTCTGAGGTCTTGGGTCATGGCTCAAATCCTGCCTCTCCTTATTGGCTGCCATGTAACTCTGGGCCTTGCCTGTGACCTATTGCCCAGCACAGCATTACTGTGAGGGGAAAATGAAAGGATCTACAAACATTGTAGCGAAGTAACTGCTATTAGTTTTTCTCTCCTGCCTGAGAAGAAGAAAAAGGCATGAAGGGATGAGATACATATTAGGCCGTTTCTGACAAATGTCAGTGATAAATAGCTCTATACTGATGTAGTAAAACCCATAATATCGTACAAATCTAAAGTAAAATGTCTGATATTATACACAGTCACTTCTAATTCACCTATAATGGGGATTAAAAAAAAATCAGCACATTTGGAGTGCCTGGATGGCTCAGTTGTTAAGCATCTGCCTTTGGCTCAGGTCATGATCCCAGGTCCTGGGATGGAGCCCCACATCAGGCTCCCTGCTCGGCGGGAAGCCTGCTTCTTCTCTCTCTCCCACTCTCCCTGCTTGTGTTCCCTCTCTCGCTGTGTCTCGGTCAAATAAATAATAAAATCTTTTTTTTTTTAAAAAGATTTTATTTATTTGACAGAGAGAGAGATCACAAGTAGGCAGAGAGGCAGGCAGAGAGAGAGGGGGAAGCAGGCTCCCCGCTGAGCAGAGAGCCCGATGCGGGGCTCGATCCCAGGACCCTGAGATCATGACCTGAGCCGAAGGCAGAGGCTTAACCCACTGAGCCACCCAGGAGCCCCTAAATAATAAAATCTTTTTTAAAAATTCAGCATATTTAAGATTATATATATAGTTTATTTTGTAAGAATAGGCTTGAGTAAAAAAGAATAGACTGTTCAGATCTGACACAAAAAATACTAAAACTAGAGGCACCTGGGTAGCTCAGACAGTTAATCCTCTGATGTGCTTTGGCTCAGGTCATGATATCAGGGTTGTGAGATTGAGCCCTACATGGGGCCTTTCATGGGGCTCTACACTCGGAGCATAGTCTGCTTGTCACTTTTCCTACCCCTCTGCTCTTCCCCTCTGCCTCTCAAATAATTAAATAAACGAAATCTTAAAAAAATACTAGCAAGCTAGAAGATGCTGTTAGAAAAAAAACACTAGCTTAATTAAAATACTCTTAGAATTATTGGACAAAATCTGGGCCATGTTAATATATTTTTTAAAATTTGAGAGATTAGGGGACGCCTGGGTGGCTCAGTTGGTTGAGCAGCTGCCTTCGGCTCAGGTCATGATCCCAGCGTCCTGGGATCGAGTCCCACATCGGGCTCCTTGTTCTGTGGGGAGCCTGCTTCTCCCTCTGCCTCTGCCTGCCACTCTGTCTGCCTGTGCTCGCTCTCTCTCTCTCTGACAAATAAATAAATAAAATCTTTAAAAAAAAAATTTTTTTTGAGAGATTATAATCTACTTTCAAGTCTTTTTTCCAGGATGCAAAATAGCGGTTTGATTTCCTAAGAATTTAAGACTTCAAACTGTGTATGGGGGTCAGTCTTTTCCTTTAAGAAACCTCACTTACCAGGATGACTTACAGTAAACCAAGACAGGGGAGGAAAAAAAGTTTTACTCTGCTTCCCTCGAAAGAAATTTTTGTTAATAGTATCAAACTAGCCAATTCTACCAAACCTGTGACTAATGCACAAACTGAATAAGCTGCCTCTATAAATAACCAAACCATCGTTTTAACATTCTGCTACGTGACATGCACTGTTCTTTCTTTTATTGAACTATGAAAGAGACCTGTATAGGAAACATGGTTTAATTACTGAAGGTTCCGAAATGGCTGCATCACTCTGGGGCTACAAAGAAGTTCCATTAGCCAATTTGTTTGACACATATTTGAGCACTTGCTCTTTGCCAGGTACTGCAGTTAAGAAGTAAATAATAATTACGGTAGGATGAAGACTTCTCATTGTGGCTTACACAGCCTGACAGGACTTTCCCTCCTTACCACTGTCATCCTCATTCACTCTCTGTGCTCCAGCCCATTTCTGCTACTATGTGAACCTGCTGTGCCTCTGCCTTAGGAAATACGTAGCTGCTGAAGGATGTGGTAATAGTGATGATTTAATCTTCCTGACCTTATGAATTACAGGTACTATTGTTATTCTCATTTTATAAATAAGAAACTTGAGACACAGGGTATTGCCCAAAGTCACACAGTTAGTAACTGGATGAGCTGGAGTTCGAAACCAGGCCATTCAGTTCCAGATCTGCTTTATTTTCCTTGTTCAGTGATGTAGTTTAGTGCCTAGAATAGGGTTTGGTACAAAGAAGGTGCGCAGTAAAATTTTTGTAAATGAGTAACATACAGGAGAATGCAATGGGAACACATGAAGGCGTACCCAACCCAGCACTGAGGAAGGGGAGGGTGGAGTCAGAGGTGATTTTCTGGAGGAGTCCACGCTTTAAACTTAGACAAGACAGATAAATAAGAGTTAGATGAAAGAGGGGAGGCAGGAGGAGAGGATCTCAGGCAGAGGAAAGGATACACATAACAGCTTAGACTTCCTCTTGCTCTTGCTCCAAAACTTTGCTGCCTTGAGTTATTCAGGAAGGAGCAGCTTTGGCAAAATTTTGTTACCTTTTAAATCTTTTCTAGGGGACTTCCTGACAAGCCCTGCTGAACAACGTATGACCCCACAAAAGCTACTGGCAGGCCCTTCCCTGCAGAATCCTTGTTCCTGAATATGTTCAAGAAACTTTCTTAGAGGAAAAAACATTTTCTTACAGTTACCTGTTTGCCATAGAAATTGGTGTCTCCCCTGAAGGAAGATCGAGAGCCGGTGAACGAGAACATTGGCAAAGGCACTGGAATAGGGATATTCACCCCCACCTAAAGCAGAACAAATCCACGTCAAATAAAAGGACTCAAAGAAAGGAACTCTCCATCTAGAAGCACAAATGCCTGACATCACAGCGACCAATTCCAAATACCCCAACTTCTACGCTCTCCTGCATCCCACGCACGAACTTTGGTTCCTGAGGAAGAAATAGGGCATTATGGGAAATCAGAGGGGCAGCGACCAATCACTTCACCATCTCCCTTAGATAGTAAACAGTATATGGCTACAAGAATCTCCTAAAAATCCTGTACACAAACCTGTCCAACGTCCACCAGGTGGGAATATTTCCGAGCAGTGGCTCCATTGGTAGTGAAGATGGCAGTTCCATTTCCATACGGATTGTCATTTACTATCTTGATGGCTTCATCCAAAGTGTCTGCCTCCATAACTACAAGAACTGGACCAAAAATCTCCTCTTTGTAACAGGTCATTGTTGTCTGTCAGGAGTGATACATCCAGAAAAGAAGTCAGTACTTGATGTTTATCTGGTACGTTATTACCCACTGCTTACATGGACAGCTTTCATGCTAGGAACCTCTCTTCATTGTAAACCACCTTTAAAAAAAAAAGTCCGTCTTTGCTGTGTTCCAACTTCCAAGCTGACAATCATATAAACGATCTGAAACTCCCATTAACAACAATTTCACTCCCGTCTTTTAAGCACCATAGTTTTAGATCCCATGACCCATCATTAATTTCCTCTTTTATAACTGTATAACCTGTTTATACAATTGTTATGTTACTGAAAAGTTACATGAAAATTCATTTTTTTATAAATCAAATGTATATTGGAAACACCACTGGAAGGTGTTTCTGTTTAAAGAAAACCTGTGCTAAATTTTCCATAACATAATTCATTCTCATTCACTCCTTTGCCTCCCAAATGAGTCTGTGCAATTATAACTCGATATCAGGTCACACTAAACATTCAAAACATCCTTCACCACTGCAGTTAGCTGTGTTTGTGGCTAATAAGTGGATTTTCCCCCTATGGTTCTGTGACAAGAGACTTCATGATTTCTACTACACTTACATTCAACTCTTAATTATTCAGGATTATAATAGGATTAGTGGGGACATAGGAATTTCCAAAGATTTAGTCATTAATTTTAGCTGTGAGACTTGCAGAGTTTCAATAAATAAAAACTGAGAGTCATACTTTTTCTTTCGTATCTTTTTGGTGAAGAGGCAGCACAGAGAAGGTACTTAATAAATACTGAGTGGAGGTTATATTGATGGAAACACTGCAAGAGCTATAAGCCAGATAACGAGGAGTGGGAAGAAAAAACTCGCATTAAATATGTAAAAAATATAAGATAGGATTGGCAAAATATGGCCTATGGGCTGAATGTGGCTTGCTGTTTGTTTCTGTACAGCTCACAAGCTAAGAATGGCTTCTGTATTTTTTATTTTTATTTTTTTAAAAGATTTTATTTATTTATTTGACAGAGAGAGAGATCACAAGTAGGCAGAGAGGGAGGCAGAGAGAGAGGAAGGGAAGCAGGCTCCCCGCTGAGCAGGGAGCCTGATGCGGGGCTCAATCCCAGGACCCTGGGACCATGACCTGAGCCAAAGGCAGAGGCTTTAACCCACTGAGCCACCCAGGTGCCCCGGCTTCTGTATTTTTAAAATGGCTGCAAAAGAAATCAATCATGACATGAAAAATTAATTTGAAATTAAAATTCCATTGTCCATAAATAAAGGTTTATTGGAACACAGCCACACCATGTTACTGTGCTTTTGCACTAAAATGTGAAGAGTGAGTAGTTGTAACAGAGACTGTCTATCCTTGCAAAACCAAAAAGACTTAATATTTAGCCTTTTATGGAAAGTTTGCCAATCGCTAGCATAGTGAAAGGAAGTGGGGAGTCAGGATAGGAGACTCATTCAGCCTCTAGATAAAATAACTGAGGAATCCTGTCAAGGGTTGACGTCTCAGTAATTAAATGCCTTCCTTTATAAATTGGAAGGATGGGGTTCCATTGCCTCTAAGGTGCCTTTAGTGCTCATGTTTGTGAGATAAATAATCCAGAGTTGTTCACCTTGACATTTGAGATGATGGTTGGTCCAACAAAGTTGCCATTTTCATAGCCCTTGACTTTAATTTTTCGACCGTCAAGAAGGATAGAAGCTCCCTCCTTTGTTCCACTGTCAATCAGATTACAGACTCGCTCTTTGGCCTGGGGGGTGATCAGTGGGCCAAGATCAGCTCCAGGCTGGTCTCCTGTAAACCAACACAAAAACATTTAAGGTCTTCATTATCACAAATTATGACTGTTAACTAAAGATGAATCCAAATGGCAAGTACGGTATAAAGAGAGGCAATGGTTAAAGAGTAGATGTGATTACTCCCATCGGTCAAGGCCAATGCTAAAACCAAGTGCTTAGTGCCACAGATGCAAAGCCTAAAGGAGCTAGGCAGATAACTGATTACCCGCATTGACTCTCAAGTTTTTGGCACGCTCCACCAGCTCGGGCAGCCACCTCTTAGCTTCTCCCACAAGGATCGCTGTGGAAAGAGCCATGCAGCGCTGACCGGCAGCTCCAAATGCTGCCCCAACCAGCTGGTTCAGGGTATTTTCCTTATTGGCATCTGGCATGACTACCCCATGGTTCTTGGCTCCCTAAGGAAATACAGAAAGTACATGAATCTTCCATGGGAAATATAATGAGGCCCAGAAATTAAGCAAAGAATCTGAGATTTCAAATGAGAATTTAAAAATAGGGAGAATTTACACTTTGTTGCTTTGAGGCTAGATTTATTATTTTGACACTGCTGAAGTTGTGGTAGCACAGAGAAAGTCTCCAAGTTACTTTTTTTTCCTACTTTCTTAGCTGATAAAGTGGTATGTATTTATTTGGATCAAAACCATTACCAAAAAAACAAAATAAAACAAAAACTCCAGCCACATAATCACAGTCAAACTGACAGGCTAAATACTGCATCCGGGCACCAAGAACTCCTTTCTTTTTCCTAAGTTAGATAGGAAACAATTTATTGTCTGCTGGGATTTCCAGTTATATGAACATCAATGTAAATAAAGAGTTGCTAGTAACAATGTCAGTGTCTAGCTGAAAGGCAAACTAGGTGGACCTCTTGATACACCATTTCTGGAAAGAGGTTCCCCAAACTGGCTTGCTTCTAGATACCTAGCCTCATCATACACAACTATGTAGGAAAGCATGGCCATTTCCATACATAGGTTTCCAGATACAGTAGTCCCTAGTTTCACTTTCCACAGTTTCAGTCCCCTGAGGTCAACTGAGGCCCAGAAGCAGATGTTCCTCCTAAAGCTATGTCTTAACGCCCACATCATTCACCTCACTTCATGTCCTAATGGAGGCATTTTATCATCTCACATCGTCGTCATCAGAAGGGTGAGTTAAGTATAATAAGATATTTTGAAAGAGAGGTCATATTGTTATAGTGATTTGGTAAAATTGTTCTATTTTATTATTAGTTACTATTCTTTTACTGTGCCTAATTCATAAAGTATATCATACATATGTATATATGGGCAAAAATACAGCATACATGGAGTTTAGTACTACCCGCAGTTTCAGGGATCCACTGGGGGTCTTGAAAGGTATCCCCCACCGATGAAGAGGGACTACTGTACAACTACAATGGAGTGCATGGATAGATACCATGTCTGTTACACAGAATACACCCAGTAAATACGATGGAGTAAAGTGGGAGGGACTTAAGTCAAATTGGCCAAAAGACATTCAGCCACAAAAAGAAGTAAGCAGGCATATCAGAACAGTTTCTAAGCCTGTGCGTAGGTGGCTATCCTTTCTGCAACACTAACTAAAGGGTGAAAAAGTAGCCACTGGACTTTATATTCAGTATCAAAGAATTACTATGTATTAGGCAAGGAGCCAGTAAGAGAACAGCAAAACTATGCAACCAGGTAAACTGCACTCACATACAGGGATATTTGGCTCTTCCCAGTACCTTAAATAGCTCGGACTCTTAGGAAAAGCACATCTTTGACATTATAGTAGTTAGGATATGCCTTGAGAGGAACAAAGGATAAAGGGCTACAAAACATGGTATGAAGAAAGATACAGGACCAGAACCAGAAGCTAGCTTTTACTGCAAAAGCCCAAAGAATCTGAATAACATTCTTAGGGAGAAAGATGCCTTTTTTTTTTTTTTTAAACCAAGATTAGGTGTATAAGCTAAAAAGGTGATTAAAGCGACTTAGCATAAAACTCATCGCAAGGTTTATGGCTAGAGGGAAGACATCCAGGATGAAATAGAAATAAAGACACACTGGCATTAGAGTGGCATAGTAGCCCCTCTGTTGAAGAGCTGTTCGTAGGTAATTTTTTTTAATACATATAACAGATTTAGGGGGAAAAGGAATAGGAAGTTACCATATTGGCTTGAACTCTCTTGCCATGTCTTGACCCTCTCTCGAAGATGTACTCTCCTGCCTGGTTGGATCCCACAAAGCTGATTGCTTTGATATCCGGATGATCACAAATAAAGTTTACAGCTTTAAGAAGAAAAGAAATAATTACCACAAAGGAACAAATGGCTATGGGCTTCTCAACATGGCAAATTTCCCCTTTCCCACTGCTATGAATGAGAAGTTTCCATACTTTTATTTTCTATCCTGGATTTCCAAATTGAAGTTCTTTTCATCTCTTAAATTCTTTTTTTTTAAGAGATTATTTTATTTGAGAGAGAGAGGGAGAGTCTGTGCATGTGCACGTGCATGTGGATGAGTAGGTGGAGGAGGGTAAAAGAAGAGGGAGAGGGAGGGGAAGAACCCCAAGCAGACTCCCTGATGAGCATGAAGCCCAGTACAGGACTCTATCTCAGGACCCTGCGATCATGACCTGAGCCAAAACCAAGAGTTGGGGGGCGGGGCTGGGGGCAAGCCAGTGGCATAGTCGGTTAAGCCTCTGACTCTTGGTTTTGGCGCAGGTCCTCAACTCGAGGTTCTCAACCCCCAGCCTCAGGGTTGTGAGATTAAGCCCAGCATCAGGCTCTGCGCTAGCATGGAGTGTGCTTGAGATTCTCTCTTCCACTCCCCCTACCCCTCCTCCTCATGCTTGCTCTCTCTCTCTCTCTCCCTCTCTAATAAATACATCTAAAAAAAAAAAAAAACCAACAATAGTCAAGACACTTAACTGACTGAGCCACCCAGTCACCTCCATCTCTTAAATTTTTAAACTACTAATTCTATTTTGCCTCTTCCCTTTCATTGTTTTTCTCATTTGCTATTTCTTCTAATTCTGAAGGCTGCAACTCCAAAATACCAGGCTTTTAGTACTCAACTCTTCCTTTTATCAAGAATATGATATATATATATATTTTTAAGATTTTATTTATTTATTCGAGAGAGAGTGAGAGAGAGCATGAGCGAGGAGAAGGTCAGAGGGAGAAGCAGACTCCCCATGGAGCTGGGAGCCCGATGCGGGACTCGATTCCAGGACTCCGAGATCATGACCTGAGCCGGAGGCAGTCGTCCAACCAACTGAGCCACCCAGGCGTCCCAAGAATATGATATTTTCTTAACTGCCCCTATATACTGGGACTCTCAAATACTCTTGTATCCTCACGTGAATGGCAATATAACATAGTATTTAAAAGTCAGCTTTTCTGGGTACTGACATTCTGGCTTTGGTAGTTTCTAGCCGTGTGACTTTGGGCAAATTACTTAATTTCATTAATGCCTTGGTTTTCTTATCTGTAAAATGGAAAAACAACGGTACTTACCTTGGAGGATTGTTATAAAGAATAAATGAGATAATATTTGAAAGGCCCTAGAAACAGTGCCTGAAACAGAAGTGCTTTTTTTTTTTTTTAAAAGACTTTATTTATTGGGACAACTGGGTGGCTCAGTCATTAACCATCTGCCTTCAGCTCAGGTCATGATCTCAGGGTCCTGGGATCTAGTCCTGCATCAGGCTCCTGCTCAGTAAGGAGCCTGCCTCTCCCTCTGCCCTATCCTCTGCTTGTGTGCATTCTCTCTTTCTCTCTCAAATAAATAAATAAAATCTTTAAAAAAAAATATTTATTTGACAGAGAGAGGTCACAAGTAGGCAGAGAAGCAGGCAGAGAGAGAGAGAGGAGGAAGCAGACTCCCTGCTGAGCAGAGAGTCCAATGCGGGGCTCGATCCCAGTACCCCAGGATCATGACCCAAGCTGAAGGCAGAGGCTAGAGTGCTTTTTAAGTGTTCGCTATTACTACGTGAATTAGAATGTCTTTAGTCTCTGTGAGATCTATAAACTCCCTCAGTACTGAAGAGAAAACTTTCTCTTTTATCTGTGTCTTCCCCTAATCCCTACTTCTTTGTCTCAATCTACTCTGTAGGACAAGAAGCATCGTTATTCTCCAGTTAGTTTACCTGAGCACACAGATGTACCCATAAACATTACCTCTGATATGGAGGTCACTTTTAGTAAATCCCTTCCTCCCTCGGTTCCTCATCCTAAAACCACTCAACCTTCACCCCTCAACACCTTGATTTTTTTGGCAGCCAGATTAAGTGCCACATACAGAAGGGCAGTTACCTTCATGTTGTCCGTGGACGATGTTCAGTGTTCCGTCTGGGGCACCAGAGTCCTGGAGCAACTTAGCAAGAAGCATGCTTGCTCCGGGAACTCGCTCTGATGGTTTCAATAGGAAGGTATTTCCACACACCATGGCCATGGGAAACATCCAAAGGGGGATCATGGCGGGAAAGTTGAACGGAGTGATGCCTGCACATACCCCCAGAGGCAGACGGTAGGAATAAAGGTCCATATCTTTGGTGATGGATGGCATGGTCTCTCCCAGCAGGAGGGATGTCACACTGCAGGCATGCTCGACCACCTCTGGAGCAGAGAAGCAGTCAGGCCACCAGCTCTCCACTGTGCACTACCTAGCTGTGTCATGCTCTAGTCATCCCTAAGGCTAGAGAATGGCTCAGGCTGATGACACAGGGAAGAAACACTGAGTGGCCCTTCCACGTGAAGGGGATGTGCAAAATGAGATTCTCCAAAGTGGGGAGAAAAAAAGAGAGTGACATGCATTCACCTGCTAGAAGATCAAGTAAGATAAATGAAGGAAACTGATCTCCTATGTACCTGGGAAGTATTGCCATTTTCCATAAGTATTATAAAAGATATCATGGAATAGCAAAATCTACACAGAGGAAGAAGTAACCTCCCATTCTGAGATCTCTGTCTCCCATCTTTCTTTGCTCCTTCCCAGAGAGTTCCTGAACTCCCCCAAGAGGGACTCCCAGCTTACGAAGGCCTCGGAATACGTCTCCTTCAGCATCAGCAAGGGTCTTCCCTTGTTCCAGTGTGATTAACTTGGCAATTTCTTTCTAGAGAAAATACATATAAATAGAAACCAATGCAAGGATGTGCTTCCCTGTAGTTCCTAGGTAGCCAAGGAAGAACAAAACTTCCAGGGAGGAAGCCATGATCTGTGTCTTTCTGGATTGCAGAGTTATGGAAGGCGGCTGACAGGGCCTTCTGTGGGTGTGACAAGTATCCGAGGCAACAGTTTGGAAAATGATACCATTCTGATTTCTTACCAAGTTTTCTTTAATGAGCTGTTGATAGCGGAGTAGGACCTGCTGGCGGCTTAACACTGAAGTGTCTGCCCATGCAGGAAAAGTACGTTTGCAGCAAGCAACAGCTGCATCCATTTCAGCCTTGGTAGCCTGAGGAACCCGACCAATGACCTCATTGGTGGCCTGATGGGAAAAAGCAATACATCATCTTTTGCCCCTGCCCCGCCTTCTGCATTTTTCATCTAGTCACAGCAGCAGCCACTATGTATTTCATATGACAGACACCCAGGTCCCTCGTTTCCCACCACATTTCCGGAATTCTAGGCTAGCCAGCTTAAATGCCAAGGCAGCTTTGCTTACTGGGTTGTGGATGTCAATCCATTTGTCACTTTTGGATTCAACAAATTTCCCATCAATGAAGAGCTTTACAGTTGGCTGGAAAATAAGAACCCCACAAAACCTTGTATTAGTTCATTGCTTCTCTCCCTTTCACAAAGAGGAAGGAATTCAGGGTTGGTAGATGAACCTTCTGTTCTCTAGAAATGTTACCACCAGGAAAGAGATACTTGTCTGTAGTGTTCATTAACATGTGGCTGAGCATCTCAATACTGTGATCTCTCTGAGAAAGGAAAATTCCCTACTAATGCACAATGTGGAACCTGATGTCACTGTGAGGCTTCTACTAAAAAAGTAGCAGTTTCTGTGTTAACAAAGATTAGCTAGTATGACTTGTTGGCCACCATGAGCAGGTATGACCTTTATGATCAAAAGATTTAAAAAAAAAATATTTTTGTGTGTAGTTCTTCTGAGAAGTAGCTTGCTTATATTAAATTTTCAGAGGGGGTTGTGGACCAAAAAAGTTGATGGACTACAGTGTTACTTACAGTATATATTTCTAAATAGAAAGGACTTCGAGCACCTATCCTTATTTATTAATTTTAGGTACTACAAATGGTTGACAGTTCTATAAAAACAATTTTTGAAAGATTGTGAAGAGGACAGCTACCTGGCAGGATCAATAAAACCTCTAGAAGCTATGAAAATGTCTGTATTTTTTGACACAGTAATCTTACCTCAGAAGGGAAATAATCTAAAAGAAGGAAAAAACTATATAAGTAAATGTTGGGTTTTTAATATTGAAAAACCGAATCAATCTAGGTGTTAGGTGGGAACATTTTTAGTTAATTCTGGCTATATATATTTGATAGACTATTATGCAGCCATTAAAATCATAACTATAAAGAGCACTTTGCAATACTGAAAATGTTTATGACATATAACAAACATAACATTAGGTAAGAAAACAAAGATAGAAAATTTCACATATATTCTGATCACAATTATGTTAAGAAGGTAAATGGGAATACCCCCAAATTAAACCGTATTGCTTCTCAGAAGTCCAACTTTAGTGCCAAATAAACTTACCACTGATGAAGAGAAGGAGGATGCTGGATACCAAGTGGAATTCACTTTGGAAGAGACCTGTGGGGTAAAAGAATGATTATTTTGATAAATGAGAGCAGAAAATTATTGTATATATAGTAGCAAATGGCTACCATATACTTAACATTACACCAGTTGCTGTGGGTATATGGAAAAGGACTTGGTGTTTGCTCTTAAGGGTCATAGAGCCTTTTTTTAAAAAAAAGATTTTATTTACTTATTTGGCAGACAGCAATTACAAGTAGACAGAGAGGGAGGCAGAGAGAGAGAGAGGAAGAAGCAGGCTCCCTGCTGAGCAGAGAGCCTGACGTGGGGCTCGATCCCAGGACCCTGAGATCATGACCCCAGCTGAAGGCAAGAGGCTTTAACCCATTGAGCCACCCAGGCGCCCCAGAGTCACAAAGTCTTTGAAGAGAAAAGATACCAGACTATGAGGTACAGCAAACTATGAGAAAATAAGAAACCATAATATAAATCATAATATAAAACACTTTTTTTAAGGCCATATTTTCCTAATTTTTGGCCTGGAAATGGTAGTCACCACAAATCTTAATATGAAAACTCTTCAATGGTATCTGACACAATAGGTATCAAATGTCAGATAGTATATAACCAATTGTCAAATGTAAGGATAATAAGCCCATATAAATACCTGAACACAAATGCTCATAGCAGCTTTGTAATAGCCCCAAACTCAGCAACGACCCAAATGTCTGCCATTGGCTGGAACAGGGAAACTAATGAGGTATATCCATATCCATATACTGGAATAGTACTCACCAAGGAAAAGGAACCATCACACCGGCAGTAACATGGATAACTGTAACAATTATACTGGGTGAAAGAAGTCAGACATAAAAACAGTACACAGTGTACGATTCCATTTATATAAAACTAAAAAATGCAAACATAGTGTTGGAAAGCTGATCAGTGGTTGCCTGGGGATGATGGCGGAAATGCAGAAGAAGGGGTAAGAGGAAATATTTTTGGGGTGATGGATAGGCCCCCTATCTTGATTGTGATGATGCTTTCACAGGTGTATATTAATATAAGACTTATCAAATGGTATACTTTAAATATGTATGGTTTATGTCGATTTTATTTTAAGAAAGCGGTTTTAAAAAAATGCCACATGTAGGAAAAGAATGTGACGTATAGGTAACATTGAATAAGGATATAATCCAGTTGGAGGGGGGAGGAGCCAGTTACAATAAAATAACTCCTCATTTGTATATATGCTATAGAAGTTGATTTAAGAAATATTCAAGTCAAAGTGAGAAAACTGAAACACTTGGAATGGGATATAAAGGAAAACTGCAATCTAATAATCTTTTATTTCGTCTGAAGATAGACATGTTAACCAAAGGGTTTAGGGCTACCTGAAGTGGAAGAATTTGTGTTTCTGCAGTACTATCCAGGGGAAAGGATGCACATCCTTTGGGCCAGCAAACGGTTCTTCCAAATGCCTCATCTACTTCCTCTCCCATTCCCCACAAAAACCATTTCAGACTAAACACTCTTCTGGAGTCCACCATGTCTTATTTATAGCCATATTCCCAACACCAACATGGTACCTGGTACCTAGCAGGTGTTTAATAAGTATCTACAGAACAAATTAAAGGTCCACTGGGTGGCCGACTGCCCTCACCCCAGACCAGGTTAGCAGCCAGTACTTCCCCTATCAGGTTTATCTGTGTTTTAATTGCCTGGGTACTTGTCTGTTGCCCAAAAGGCTGAAGTTTCACGAAGGTAGGCACTGCATCTGTCTTAGTCACTTACTTTGCAGTTACTGTGATCAAGACTGTCCAGATATGGAAAATAGCTAAGTTGTCGGTGCTCATTCAGTGTTATTCTTACACTTTTTGCTCTCACCCCTTGTTATTTCAAAACTTCTCCTATCTCCTTGCTACTATCTCATATCTCCTTGCATTCTCTATCTCCCTGCCACTTATTTGCTCTTACTCCCGGCTACTTAAAAGCTTATCTCACTCCTTGCTATTTCAAACCTTATTCTCTCAAAGCTTCCAACCCTGCTGCTTCCCCCCCCTCTCGCTCAGGAGCTGACCTTTGTTCTTCCTCCTTCAGAGGGAACAGAAACCAACAGATGAGAATGTCAACTTCTTACTAGCCAATCTACAAAACTGACTTATACCCATCATTTTTTCCTCCCTTCCTCTTAGAAGGGAGCAGTTAGCTAGCAAGCTCTATGAGGATTAAGTGACTTCTGTGTTGTGCACAGAAGTGCACAACTATTACCTATGGACTGACTGACAAGGTTCCTCTCCTCCAACTGCGGGCCATCTCTGCCTGTGCTCTAAAGCCCACCGCAGACACTTCCAATTATCCTTTCCTGAAACTTAAACCTCTCTCCAACCAACAGCAAGGATTCTCTTTGCTAATGACCTTATTTCCTCATTTCCCACTAACCCTTCAATCTACTCCAGCCTTCACGACTAAACACCAGTGATTTCCTACATTCCGTGTGCTTCCTGGTCCTCCTGTACTGGACTTTTTTGTGCCCTTTTCACTAGTCTTCAGGGATGTCCTGAAATCTCTTCTGCCACTTCTCTGCCTTCTTTGCTGACTCATCCTCTGCTACCTGGCTACTAACTAATTAAATTCCTCAAGACTTGGTCCTAGGCCTTCTTGTCTCCTCATTCTGGGCATTCTCCTTGGATGATTTTATCAACTCCTGTGGCTTGGGGCTCTAGATTCTGATGGCGTCCAAATCTGTAGTTCTCAGCCAGCTCTTCCTCTTCAGGTAATACCCACCTAAGTGTCCTCATCATGCCTCAACATGGATGTTACTTAGGTGCACAATGAAAAAGCTGAACTTGGGGCACCTGGGTGGCTCAGTGGGTTAAGCCTCTGCCTTCGGCTCGGGTCATGATCCCAGAGTCCTGGGATCGAGCCCCGCATCAGGCTCTCTGCTCAGCAGGGAGCCTGCTTCTCCATCTCTCTCTGCCTACCTCTCTGCCTACTTGTGATCTGTCAAATAAATAAATAAATAAATAAAAATCTTAAAAAAAAAATAAATCTTTAACCAAAAAAAAAAAAAAAAAGAAAAGAAAAGAAAAGAAAAAGCTGAACTCACCTTTCTCTCACCAAGCTGCCCTGTTTCTATATCCCACCTTCAGAGAAGGGGGCCACTATTCACCTAGTTACCCAAAAGAAAACCTGAACATCATCACCCCAACTCCTCCTTCCCTCTCTCCACACTGAATCAAACAAATCCTGGCAATCTGCCCTCCTAGTAGTCCTTCGAACCGAGCCCTTTTTCTCTACCCCTCCTGCCATCACCACAGTCTCTATCATCGTTGTTTCTCTCCTGGACTTCAATAACTGTTTCCTAACAGATTTCCTGGCTCCACTCTTATTTTTTTTTAAGAGTTTATTTATTTATTTGACAGAGATCACAAGTAGACAGAGAGGCAGGCAGAGAGAGAGGGAAGCAGGCTCCCCACCGAGTAGAGAGAACACGATGCAGGGCTCGATCCCAGAACCCTGAGATCAAGATCTGAGCTGAAGGCAGAGGCCCAGCCCACTGAGCCACCCAGGCGCCCCACAGGCTCCACTTTTGTGCACTCTTAATCTGGTTTCCCAACCCATGGCTAGAGGGGTTTTCTAAAACACTAATCTGGGCAGATTACTCCCTTGTTTAAAGAGCTCCAATGGCTTTCCTCTGTTCTTAAAAACTAATCTTGATGCTGATTACAAGACTTCACACAGCATCTTTACTAATCTAGTTTCATAGCTGGCCACGTCCTCCTTGTACCTATGCTGTAGGCATCTGGAACACGTTTTGTGCTCTCTCTTCCTGTGCACATGCTGCCCCTTCCTGCCTGCAATTGTTTCATCCCATCTGCTTGGCTCACTCCTACTCCTTGGCTCCCTATGTAGCCATCACTTTGGGCATCAGTGCAGGTCAGTTTCGTATGTTAGCTAGTAAGAAGCTAAGGAAATTCTCAACTGATGGTTTCTGTTGCCTCTGAAGTTGGAAAAACAAGGTTAACTTCTGAGAGTGAGGGGGAAATAGCAGAGTCAGAAGCTTTTAAGTGAAAATCTCAAATCTAGGCCAAGCACCTGGTTATAGTGCTCATGTAACACCTAAATTCCTCTATTTCCTATACCACATTGTAGAATAATAGTTTAATTATTAAGTCTCTCTCCTCTCAGATCACTAGATGGCTGTGTTCTCTACCCTTGGCCCCATTCCTGGAATCGAGTAAGCATTCAGTAATATTTTTGCAGAATGAAAGAATGAGTATTCACCAAGCAGTCATTTGCTATTAATTATGTTTCATGTTTACTCTCTTACAGAGCAGGAAATGTACAGATCAGCCAACTTGGGCATTTTGGGCCACTTAATTGTATTTTCTCATTTGCACGCAGTCTCCCTGCCATCAAGAGGGCATAAAAGGCACTGCATCTGGCATAATAAAACATTAGCATATAATTTTTGATAAGCTGGATCTCCTATCTTCATTTCCCAAGAAACACTCACTAGCACTGTTGCTAAAGAAACTATCCTTCAGTCAGTCACACCAAAATTCTTCCTCTCTTACTCTTTCCTCCTTTATCAGGCACTCCCTTTTCCCTTTAGCTGAAGGTCTGCTAGTCTTGCAAAACTCAAACCTGAAGCAAACTCCTTCTGGAATCTTTTCCTGAAATGTACAAGTTGAGTTTGGGATCGTTTCCCTACAGCCCTGCCGTACTCTGTGTACTCCCACTGTTAGCACTTATCATTCATTATAACAGAGGAGCCTTCAGTGAGAGTTGCACTTACCTCTCCTTTTCCCAAAGCCTGGGGACAGTACTTGACACAAAAAGAGATACCAAGTCCTGAAATCTCAGCCCCATCAGTCACTACTTGGGAGAACCTGGATCACCTTAACTATCAGGTAACTGACTTTATTATATTCATGAATTCCAGTCTTCACAAATTTTCTTAAAAATAGAAAGTGGTAGAGCTAGGTGGCGCCTGGGTGGCACATTTGGGTGAGCGATCTACTCTTGGTTTCAGCTCATCTCATGATCTCACGGTTGTGAGATTGAGCTCTGCGTCAGTCTCCAACCTCAGTGTGGAGTCCGCTTGAGATTCTCTCTCTCCCTCTGCCCCTCCCCCTGATCATGCTCTCTTTTTCTCTCTCTGAAATAAATAAATCTTAAAAAAAAAAAAAAAGGTGGAGCTTGGAAAGAATGCAAGTATGATTGTAAACCCTGTACTCTTTAAACCAAATCACTGAAGGCCAGTCCTGTGTCTCTTTAAGACTGGTTTTCTTATGTCTCAATGCGAGTGATAAACCCACTATAAGTTGCAAATATATTTAATATAGCTAACCTACCAAATATCATCGCCTAGCCTAGCCTACTTTAAATGTGCTCAGGACACGTACATTAGCCTGAAGTTGGGCAAAACCAACTAACACAAAGACTATTTTATAATAAAGTGTTGAATAGCTAATATAATCAACTGAATACAGTTCTGAAAGTGAAAAACAGAATGGTTGTATGAGTACAGAATGGTTATAAGTGTATCGGTTGTTTAACCTTGTGATCACGTGGCTGACGGAGAGCTGTGACCCCTGCTGAGGCCCAGTGTCCCTCAAAAGTATCATACTGCATTTCACTGGGGGATGGGGGGGCATAAAAACTCAAAATTCCAAATACAATTATGTGTTGCTTTCGCACCACTGTAAAGTGAAAAAGTTTTAAGTTTAGCCATTGAACATCAAGGACCAAATGTACTTAAAATTACTGAAAACACGAACTCTTTCCTTTACAGATCCTTTTGATGATCCTGTGAAATTCATGACTGCCAGAATCTAGACCACTCTTTATCAAAGTTTCTTTTCTTTTTTTTTTAAAGATTTTATTTATTTGACAGAAACAGTGAGAGAGGGAACACAAGCAGGGGGAGTGGGAGAGTGAAAAGCAGGCTTCCAGCTGAGTCCCACGTGGGGCTTGCACAGGGCTTGATCCTGGGATCATGACCTGAGCTGAAGGCAGACGCTTAAAGACTGAGCCACCCAGGCGCCCCTTATCAAAGTTTGGTGTTACAGTTACTCCTCTGTGGCTAAGGATTACTATTTCTGTTCTTTTCCAGGTCAACTCAGAAGTTTCTTCAAATGAATCAGAAAATAGTGTCTATTTCCACAATAAAGTACATAGGAAGGAAGAATCTTCTCCTTGATTTAAAGGACAAAATACTTTTTTTTTTTTTTTTTTTTAAGATAGGGAGAAGGTGGGGGAGTGGGAGAGAACCTTAAGCAGGCTCCACCCCCAGCACAGAGCTTCCACCCCTCAACTCTGAGCCAAAATGATCTGGATGCTTAATGGACTGAGCCGCTCAGGTATCTCAAAGCAAAATAACTTCTTAAGGATCAGTGACTCACTAAAGGTGGGGAGGCAAAGGAAAAAAAGTTAGTTTTAGTAAAGGACTTCAAGGATAAGTTGGTAATGGAAAACACAGGGTGGAAACTTTGTATCCCTATTACTAAAAAAAAAGATACTAGAAAAATAAAACTAGGATCACAGCAAGAAATAGCCAGATTATCTGACAAACTCTTCCAGCCCATGCTCCATGCTGTCCCATTAAATAGCATTTAAATATGAAACTTTGCTGACTTTGCTAAGAATCTTACAAATGTAAGTTTCTGCAGTAGAATTCACTGCAACCTGGTAAGTACTAATATTATCTAAAGGTCCAGCAATATAGAGGAAGAAGTTTCTAGGATGGCTGTAACAAGAAGGGCAATGTTGTTTCTTGTAGGTTGGAGAATGTTTCCCGCAGGAAATCACACCTTCTAACTCCTTGCTAGGCAGTTAAAACTGGGGAAGGGCTATGAACAGAGTTAGAAACCACAGGCCTCAGGCATGCAGCTCCTGTAGCTCTACCACCTCTCCTTAGGCCAGCTTCAGAAGGGACCCAATCCCCACCATGGGCCACTGATGAGGGTGTGCTGTTACCCTAGGAGCTGACTTTGGGTTAGGAACTTGGAATTGACACTTCCTGTTTATTTTCTATTACCTGTTGTAATAGATAGATATAATAGATGTTAATAATAGATGTTAATCACCTCATTTTTTTTTAAAAAGAGAATTATTTCTACATATGAAGCAGTTTTTTATTTTTTTAAGATTTTATTTATTTGTCAGAGAGAGAGAGAGAGACTGAGCACAAGCAGGGGGAGCAGCATTTAGAGGGAGAAGCAGGCTCCCCGCTGAGCAAGGAGCGGGATGCAGGACTCAATCCCAAAACCCTGGGACCATGACTTGAGCTGAAGGCATATGCTTAACCAATCTAGCTCACCTCGTGTTCTATCATTTTTTAAAAAAGAGACGTTTAGTCCCTGGCATGTGCTTGGGTCATACTGGTAGCATAACTATGTGTCCTTATTTACCAACAACGTGAATCCTGAAACTTTGCTAAAAAGTCTAACTGAAAGTCTTGGCAAGAAAAGGGGCAGTCTACAGCCTGTGGAAAATGCAGAGACACAGCTAGGGAAAACAGCTCAGCAGACAGCTGCTTTTGGGGAAAACCTTTCTGGAAAGTGTAAGCTTTCTAGAAGGAGATTCAAAGGTCATTCACTGACCCTCCCCCTCGTGCGCTTCCTTCCTTCACCATGGATTAGACAGTGAAGTAGCATGGGGGGAAGGGAACAATCTGGTAGCTCTGGGCAGGAGAAAGAGCTCTAACAAAGGAGACCAGGAAAGGGAATTTCTGGTGTGAGAGAGGTGACTGGCACAGAGGTGAGAGGGGACCACGAGGGGTGAGAGCAAGGGTGACTGACTGCAGGGACTGGGAGGGCTGGGGGAGGATTGTGGGCCAGAGCTAGAGAAGGAGAACCTCCCAGAGTAAAAGGGCAGCGAGCCAGGGGTGACAGTCCAGCACCTAACGAGGGCGCATAATAAGTAAAGGGATGGGACCGGGCCGCACGGGTCTGGTGGGAACAGGAAAGTCGGCTAAGAAGGGTTTTTTGGCTCGGAGGGGATGGAAAGGACGCAATTCCTAGCTTCGCGATCCCTCGGTACCACCCTCACTCGCCTGCAGGATCCGGGCCCGCATTGCCGCCGCTGCCATCACCGCCGCCGCCATGGTCCTGAGCCGCCTCCTGTTCTCCTCTACTTACCCCTACACTGACTCCGTAGAAGCTCTACCGCCGCCAGGCCTAGACCCCGCAATCCTGCCGCACCGCCTCATTGGTGGAGAAGACTATTTCCTCTAGCCAATCACTCGCCCTAACACCTGACTCCACCCCTTAGTCCCAGTCTTAGAGATATGCGATTGGTCAAAAGTGGAGGAGCCCTAGCCCCCTCCCACCTCAGCAAATTCTGTAGGCAGAGGCAGGGCAGTCGCCCCTGGCTAGGGTACTCCGTATTGAGCCCTCGGAGGAGACGCCCCCTAAACGGGAACCCCGATTGGCCACATGGACGACCGCGGCCCCACCCTCCTCCCCGAGGAACATAAATAAGACCCTTCAAGAACTTTGCAGTCGCTCCACCTCATTTCCCTACGCGAGGGGGTGTGGCCAGCACTGAGGGCGGGGCTAGGCAAAGATTGCCCTATAGGGCGGGGAAATGAGACGGCGCTGCGAGCTGAGGATAGGATTTCTTGGGGGGGGCGTGGCTTATGGATCTTTGCTTTCCCGCCGACAGTTGGCCACGTCACGTGACATGGGTTGGAAGATGGCGTCTCCCACAGACGGTAAGAGCCGGCTTAGGAATCTTTATCCTGCAACCTCCTTCTTTGCTCTGCCGGGGACTTCCACTCTGTCTGCCCCGTAAACTAACGCTTTTTTTTCTTGGGCTCCAACACTTTGCTTTCCACTTTTTCTTTCCACTGCGAGTTCGTCCTCAAGCTCGGCGGTTCTTCACAGAAGCTCTGGAGGTGCCCGGTTTCCCCTCTGTATCAAGAGGGTGAAGGAGGGCACCCTCGTGGGGCGCATTCCAGGAAAAAGGACTGGGATCGCCCTGGCCTTGCCTTAGCCCCATTTGGGTGAGGCAGGGCCGAGGAGGAGATACTGCTGGGGTAAATGCGGTGACCTAGTGTAGCTTTCTCCTTCTCAGGCACCCCATTGAAGGGTCGATTTTCTTCTTTTGGAGCTTCTGGAACGATTCTCTCAAATCCTAGCTAGGGTTGGTGACTGACCTCATCCCGGGATTAAGCCGCAAGCAAAACCTGATACTCTCCTGTCTGCGTAGATTGGCACCGTTTCCCTATCATGGCCCCTCCCAATGAAGAGTCCAGAGGAAGAAGAGAATTGAACACTTCAGTGTGGTCATACACATACTTATACACTCTTGCCTCTACTGTATATGTTGTTTCCCCAGGATGTGTGAGTGAATGATTTCTGTTTATATGCTGTCTAAGATGTAGGGCATTTCAGATAGCAGTTAAGTGGTTTTGGTATAACCACATGTTTTTGCGCGCTATTCTGCCTTAGTTATGGTTTTGCAGTCATTTCTGAACTCATTTAAATTTTGCTTCTACCGCCACCATCCCCATGTCCATTTTATTGGTATGTAGTTTTTTCTTCTCAAACACATTTGTGTTTGGAAAAAAATCTTGGAAGTTTATTTCAGGAATAAGGAAATTCAGGCCAGGAGAGCTATTACTGAGTTCCCATTATATGAAATGCTTAATGCTAAGTTCTTTGGGAAAGGTAAAGATTAATCAATCATGTCAACACTTTTGCACTTTCAGGTCTTTCTTTTTCTTTTTCTTTTTTAAAAGATTTTATTTATTTATTTGACAGACAGAGATCACAAGTAGGCAGAGAGGCAGGCAGAGAGAGAGGTGGAGGCAGGCTCCCCGCTGAGCAGAGCCCGATGGAGGGCTCCATCCCAGGACCCTGGGATCATGACCTGAGCTGAAGGCAGAGGCTTAACCCACTGAGCCATCCAGGTGCCCCTCAGTTCTTTCTTATGTATTTATTTATTTTTTACACTTTTAAAAAGAAAGAGAGAAGCGAGAGAGAATGTGTGTAGGAGGAGGGGGAGGAAAAAGGACCAGGAAAGAATCTCAAGCGGACTCCGCTCTGAACTTGAGCCCGATGCAGGACTTGATCTCACTATCCTGAGATAATGTCAGGTCTCATTTTAGATGTCACCTCTCAGAGAAGGTTTCCCAGAACACACAGTATCTGGAGTTGCCTGTTTTCACTATTATTTACTATTTCATACCTTCATTGTCAGCGTAGTTATTCTGTTTGCCCCTTTCATGCTGGTTTATAAACTCCAAATCTTGTCCTGTTTATAGTTGGATCCCAGAGTTTAGCACAGTGTCTGGCAAGCAGCAGATCTTTTAGAATATTTACATAAATAATGTATTAGCCTCAGGTTTCAAGCTTAACTTAGGTTTTTTGAGCACATGTGCATACTGTATAAGAAATTATGGGTGTTCAGAGTCAAAAGAGATTCCCTGGGGTGCCTGCTTGGCTCAGGCAGCCAACTCTTGATTTTTAACTCAGGTCATGATCTCAGGGTCCTGAGATTGAGCCATACCTAGGGCTCCATGCTCAGTGGGGAGTCTGCTTGAGGATTCTCTCTGTGCTCCTGCTCTCTCTCTCAAATAAATAAATCTTAAAAAAAGGGGGGGTGGGGATGGGGGAGAGAGAGAGAGAGAGCAATTCCTTTTCCTTCCTGGATTCTGTCTTAAAATGTATTTTTTCTTGCCAGAAAAAAAGGATTATTTAAAAAGTTGGCTAAGGGAATGGGGAGTTACTATTTAATGAGTAGAGAATTTCAGTTTGGAATGGTGAAAATATTCAGGAGATGGATGATAATGATGGTTACACAGCAGTGTGAATGTTTTTAATGCCACCGAATTGTACCCTTAAAAATGGTTGAAGTGGTGAATTTTGTTATGTATATCTTGCCAGAATTTAAAAAAAAAATCAGCCAGGTGATAGGAGTAGAAGTAATTGCTATTAAAATTTTTAGTTTATTACTAAATTGTTTTTATATTTATAAGTTTTATAGGTTTCATTTATTTTTTATAATATTTTATTTATTTGACAGGCAGAGATCACAGGTAGGCAGAGAGGCAGGCAGAGAGAGAGGGGGAGGGAAGTAGGCTCCCCAATGAGCAGAGGGCCCGATGTGGGGCTCGATCCCAGGACCCTGGGATCATGACTTGAACCGAAGGCAGAGGCTTTAACCCACTGAGCCACCCAGGCGCCCCTAAGTTTTATAGGTTTTAGAGCTGTGTTCCTTGTATTAGATTTTTTTCCTGTCTTCTCTATTTCTTTTACTTTTTTGGCTAGGAAAAATATTGGAAACATTTTTCCCCCATTGGTCTTCTAGCCATCTCTGTACTCACTCTGTTTGCATACTTGATTTTTTAAAAAAGGTTTCATTCATTTATTTGAGAGAGAGCACATGAGCAGAGGGGGAGGGCAGAGGGAGACAGAGAAGCAGACTCTCTGCTGAGCAGAAAGCCCGATATGGGGCTTGATCCCAGGGCCCTGGAATCATGACCTGAGCTGAAGGCAGACCCTTAACCACCTGAACCACCCAGGTGCCCTGCTTGGGATTTCTTTAAAAAGGAAAACTTTGAAATTACTTAATGTATGAGAGTAACACTCATAGCAGAGTCTGAGTTATGCTCCAGACTTGTGGTATCATAAGACCACCGTTGTTTGTTATCAGATCCTATTCTCGATAGGTTCACTTTTGTTATGGTTGAGCTTCCCATCACCAACATTCCTAAGGAGTTTGAAAGTTGGAATTTTGTGTGTTACACACAGCTTTTCTTTGTTACCATTTTTGGGTGCTTTTGTTAAGGCAATTTATTAGGGTTGAGTTCTTTGCCGATTAGAATATTGCTGGAAATTCCCTTAGACTATTTGGGGGAAAAAATTCAGGTTAGAGAAAAATACATGTTGAAAAATTTTATACGTATGTACATTTTCCAGGGAATGAGGCTGTAACTGCCCCCCCACCCCAGATTTCTGGAGATGTGACTCACCCAGAAAATGTTAAGAACCACTGTTTAGATCATTAATTAATGCAACTCGTTAGGATACTGAGCACAAAATATGTACTCAACAAATGTTAATTGTTAATAATTTTGAGCACTTATTGTGTGCCGAGGCAAAAGTGGCTAAGAATGGTATCAAAAAATTGGGCAAGGGCTGGATCATGCATGATTTTTTTTTTTTTTTTTTAGGGCATGGGCAATATACATTCATGAAATTAGCTGGGAAGAAGTCCCTTACTCTGAAGAGTGACACAGATTGATTGACATTTAAAAAAAAAAATCAGTTCTGGCTACTTTGTGAAGAACAGATTTGGGTAGAGGGGGGAAGAGGTAAGAATAGAAGCAGGGAGAACTGTTGAGAGGCTTCTGAAGTAGTCTTCGAGAGAAGTGATGATTCTTTGGTTAATTCATTTGGTTTCATGGTGTGTTTTGGAGATGGAAACTACTGGATTTACTAATGGATTGTAATGGAACGTTGAAGGAAAGGGAGGCATGAAGGATGGATGATTTCTAGGTTTTGATCTGAGAACTGGGGTTCATGGTGGTGCTATTTCTTGAGATGTAGGTGGTTTTGAATGTAATTATTGGACTCAGAAAGATTTTCACACGTGTAAATGGAGAAGGATGTTGAGAGTTATCAGAGTTCTGGCAGAGAAGTTTGTTAAGTAGCCTCTTAGCTATACTTCTGAAGTCCTGGGAAAGATAGGGACTGGAAATATAAATGTGGAGTTATTGACATATATATGATGGTAAAGGCTATGGGGCTAGATGAGATCTCTTTGGAGGCTTTAGGTAGAGAGTGAAACAAGCCTGGGGTGGGACCTGAGTGGAGGAAAGGAAGGAAGGAGTTGGTGAGGTAGGAGAAAAATCAATTTTACAGAAGCTGGAAGTGGAGTTTTTCTTTTCTCTCTCTTTTAAGATCTATTTATTTATTTGAGATAGAGAGAGAGAGCATGTGAGATGAGGGTGGGGGGGAACAGAGGGAGAGGGAAAGTGGGAAAATCTCAAGCAGACTCCTCGCTGAGTGTGGAGCCTAATGCAGGGCTTGATCTTACAACCCTAAGATCATGACCTGAGCCGAAACCAAGAGTCAGACACTTAACTGACTGAGCCACCCAGGTGCCCTATAAGTGGAGTTTTTCAAGGAGAGTGGTCAGTGTGTAAATGCTGCAAAGAAGTCACAGACAACAGAGAAGTGACCACTGGGTTTAGCAACATAGGTCACAGATGACCTTGACCACAGCACTCTCCATGTATAGGGGAGCAGAAGCCCAGTTGTTTTGGGTTAAGGAGAGAATGTGAGGTGAGGAAGTGGAGACGTCAGGATAGACAACGCAAGATGTTTTGTAATGAAGGAGGAGTAAGGAGGTAATGGGGTCATGGAAGATTTTTTTTTTTTTTTTCAAAGAAGGGGAATTCTAGAACAGGCTTGCTTGCTGTTGAGTATGAGCCAGGAGAGAAGGTAGAAATTGTGCAAGAGAGATTATTCAAGATAATGTCTTTGACAGAGCAAGAGAAATTGACATCCAGAGCTCTTCAGAGGAGTTTGTCTTAATTGGGAAAAGTCTAAGAGTATGAGTGAAGATGCAGGTGGGTTTGTTGAGATTTATTTTTCCTAATACCCCGCTAAAATATTGCTCCCATTTTCGAGATCAGAGACGTGAAGTTTGATGAAGGAGAATGATTTATTTGTATAATATCATACCCCAGGAGTGTCAGTGGTTATATAACTCAGATTTCTGAAGCACCTGGGTGGTTCAGTCAGTTAAGCGTCTGCCTTCAGCTCGGGTCATGATCCCAGAGTCGGCTTCTCCCCCTGTCCCTCACCCTGCTTGTGCTCTCCATCTCTCTGTCAAGTAAATAAATAAAATCTTTCTTAAAAAAAAAAAAAAGGACTTCCAAGTGAATGTTCCAGTTTGTTGTGTTCTTTGAGACTAAAACGCTCTAAGAGGTAAATTAACGTGTTTTGTGTCTTCTTGGCTCTTCTTGGTGTTTTGTTCTAGGGACAGATCTGGAAGCATCTTTGCTAAGTTTTGAAAAACTTGACCGTGCCTCACCAGACCTTTGGCCAGAACAGTGTAAGTTTTTGGTTTCTTGATATCAGAATCAATACAGCAGAACCCAGTGCTACTTTGAGATTTTTGGTTATCATTTAACTGTAATGGTTAAAATTTTGATTTTACTTCACAGGGAACAGACTGAATTCTGTGGTCTAATGTTAAGAATAGCTGTCTGGTAGTTTAACTTTTTCAGGACACAGTGTGACTCAGGAAATGATAGGGGGCCTTAAAAAAATTGAATTATTATGTAATAAGTTCAGACAGTACAGAGATACAGAAAGTAGTAGTTCCTCACCTCCTTCACTCACTCTTGTAAACTCACAATTAATAGTTTGGTACAAATTCTTTTGGCCTTTTTTATGATTATATAGGTAAACAAATATGTATTTTTAAAGTATACAGCAGGGCTTTTTGGGTTTGTTTGGATTTTTGTTTTATTTTTGTTTTTGTTTTTTTGGTATAATGATGGGGTCATATGTACATGCTTAAGCTAGTGTAGCTTAACTCATTCTACCTAGTAATTTATTAATGGCTCTTTCTATGTTAGTAGGTGTAAATCTACTTCATTTTCCTATTTTATTATAATAGATAAACTGTAGTTTATATATTCCTACCCTATTTGGATACCTTAGATCCACTGTTTGATATTACAAACAACTCAATATGTATCTGTGCGCAATGAAGAGGATGGCTGTGTGTGAGAGGGCCCATTTACCCACATACCAGCCAATATTGGATGTTACCAAAATTTTTTTTTAAAAGATTTATTTATTTATTTTAGAGGGCAGGGAGGGGCAGAGGGAAGGGGAGAGAGGGACTCTCAGAAAGACTACATGCTGAGCACAGAGGCTGATGGGAGGGGGTAGGGGTGAGAGGGTGCGCTCAGCCTTATGACTCTTAGATCATGATCTGAGCCAAAAACCAAGACTCAGAAGCTCAACTGACTGAGCCACCAGGTGCCCCTGGATGTTACTAATTTTTATTATTTTTTAATTCATATTTCTTTATTAGTGAGGGTGAACAGTATTTTATCTTATTTTTTAAAAGATTTTATTTATTTATTTGACAGACAGAGATCACAAGTAGGCTGAGAGGCAGGCAGAGAGAGAGAGGTGGAAGCAGGCTCCCCGCTGAGCAGAGAGCCCGACCCGGGGCTCGATCCCAGGACCCTGGGATCATGACCTGAGCCAAAGACAGAGGCTTAACCCACTGAGCTACCTATGTGCCCCATGCCTTTTTTTTTTAACTTGACAGAGATAGAGCACAAGTAGACAGAGGGAGAAGGAGAAGAAGGCTCCCCACTGAGCAGGAAGCCCGATTTGGGGCTTGGTCCCAGGACCCTGGAATCATGACCTGAGCCGAAGGCAGCCTCTTGACCAACTGAGTCACCCAGGGGCCCCTGAATATCTGCTTTTTATCTTTATGTTTTCTAATGTGATTCTTCCCTTGAGGCATTTAAGTAAACAATTACCCAATTAACAATCCCTGACAAGACAGAATACCTAAAAAAAGAAATTTAGGGACGCCTGGGTGGCTCAGTTGGTTAAGCCGCTGCCTTCGGCTCAGGTCATGATCCCGGCGTCCTGGAATCGAGTCCCACATCGGGCTCCTTGCTCAGCGGGAGCCTGCTTCTCCATCTGCCTCTGCCTGCCACTCCGTCTGCCTGTGCTCACTCTGACAAATAAATAAATAAAATCTTTAAAAAAAAAAAAAAGAAATTTAAACTTTCTGATAAGAGATAGTGTATCTCCACATTCTCTGATCCAGCTGACTCCTGTCCTTGCAAGTTTGGTTGAGGCATTTTCTCTAGGAAACTTTTCCTGCTCCCTCAATCTGATATAGATCCCATCACGCCTGGTATCTTTCTTGGAGCACTTAACCAGTATTATAGTTACTGAGTTACTCTTTCTCCTCTTCCAGACTATAAGCCCCCTGAAGACAAGGTTGTTTTCTTATTATTTGGCTCCTCTGTGTCTGGGGCACTAAAATGTATATTAAATAAATGATGTGTTTTTTCTTTTCAGTACCAGGTGTCGCTGAATTTGCAGCTTCCTTTAAAAGTGTAAGTAATATTTCACTTACCTAATGAAGCTTATCCAGTGTTTTGCTCCTTAATAAAAGTTCAAATATCCCCTATTTTCTTATTCTCAAGAAAAATATCATAGGTTTCCAATCAGATTGTAACTAGAGCCCTGGAAATCTGTGTATATTATCATCATGTTGATAATAATGTCTTCCTCTCTTCAGATATTCCATTTTGGCATTTTGACTTTTGCTTATTAGCCTCTTTTCTTAGCTTAAAAGCTTTTAAGGTAAAGCCGTTGAAATCTTTAATGTAACATCAGTATTCTTTTTTGCCCAAACCATGATTTTGAAGCTTTTCTCTGTTGTTTATGGGATGCATTTGACCTTATCTTATACCTCTTTACTGGCTTTTTGAAGTTTCTCAGTGGCTCATCAAAAAGCAAAGGAAGACATCCATTAGAGCCACAACCTTTGTATGTTCTGGGCACGTGCTGTGTTTGAGCTGTCCATATATTCTCTTACAGTCCCACAACCAGGAGAACGTGATTATAGTATCAGCTAGTGCTTACATAGTGCTTACCATATCCCTGGCACTCTTCTAAGTACTATATGTATATTATTTAATCTTCACAAAACCATGTGGGGTGCAGGTACTATTATTAGCCCAATTTTACAGACAAGGAAATGGGCATAGTGAGAGAGGTTAAGTAGGTTATCCAAGGTTATACGCTATGCATGGCAGAACCAAGCTTTGAATCCACTAGCTGATTATTAGCATCCATACTCTTAACACCATATGCAGAAGCATTTGAGTCCAGTGTTAAAAAAAAAAAAAAAAAAAAAGCAGTAACTGAAAGAGAACCTTGGAAATTACTTACCCAAGTTCTAATGAGTGACAGACCAGGATTTGAATGCAAGTTACATCTATTACAGAGCTCATGCTCTATCTAGTAAACCATGCCATTGGGGATTTGTACTATAACTCTCATTTTTTAAGTGAGGTGTGGTAGTTTTAAATGTTTTTAAAACTACTTTTAGGGGCGCCTGGGTGGCTCAGTGGGTTAAGCCGCTGCCTTCGGCTCAGGTCATGATCTCAGGGTCCTGGGATCGAGCCCCGCGTCGGGCTCTCTGCTCAGCAGGGAGCCTGCTTCCTCCTCTCTCTCTGCCTGCCTCTCTGCCTGCTTGTGATCTCTCTCTGTCAAATAAATAAATAACCTTTAAAAAAAAAAAAAAAAAAAGAGAGAACCAACAGAATGAAGGTATTAATGAAATCAAGGAACGACTACAGTTGTGTACATAAACAACTGTATTTGGAAAATAGGAGGGTGTAGCTAATGAATGGGATGTGGGCTCTCTGCTCAGCAGGGAGCCTGCTTCCTCCTCTCTCTCTGCCTGCCTCTCTGCCTGCTTGTGATCTCTCTCTGTCAAATAAATAAATAAAATCTTTAAAAAAAAAAAAAACTACTTTTAAATTTTTAAAATTTTGTTTTTAAACAGACTGTAGAGGGGCACCTGGGTGGCTCAGTCAGTTAAGTGTCTGCCTTCGGCTCAGGTCATGATTCTGGGGTCCTGGGATTGAGCCCCACATCAGGCTCCTTGCTCAACAGGGGGCCTGCTTCTCCCTCTCCTGCTTCCCCTGCTTGTGCTTGTTCTCTCTGTGTCAAATAAATAAATAAAATCTTAAAAAATAAAATAAACTGTAGAATTCTTCATTGCCTGTATAGGGAAGAGCCACTGTAGCAATGAAAGTTCAAGAACCTTCTGTACCTTGCTATGTGCTAAGTATTCTCTACTTATTATTAGAGTTATAGGTGCTGAATTAAATATTAAGGCCCCCCCTAGGGGCACCTGGGTGGCTCCGTCAGTTCAGCGTCTGACTCTTGATTTTTTCTCAGGTCATGATCTTGGGGTCATCAGACCGATCTCTGCATTGGGCTACTCACTGTACTTGTCCTTCTCACTCTGCTGCTTCTCCCCCTGCTTGTTTTCTGTCTCTCTCAAATAAATTAATAAAATCTTTAAAAAATAAACAGAAAAAAATACATAGTAAGGCCCTGTGGCTTTCAGATTCCTTGAGAATATCTGCTCAGAGGTAGTTTAAACTTGGTAGCCTCCCATTTATTCAAGATCTTGGGTTGTATGAAAGCTGGCCGGTGCTCATTTAGCATTCAGTAAGGGCTAAGCATGAAGAGTTCAGGATGGTGTAGGGTTTTGGAGTCGACACACTTGGATTTGAGTCCTGAATCTGCTGCTTCACTCTCCATGACCTGAGCAAGTTTCCTAACATTTTTGAGCCTTACTGGTCTTATCTGAAGCTACCTCGTAAGATTCTTAGTGTAAAATGCTATCATGCATGTAAGATACTTTGCATAGTGCCTAAGACATAATAAACAGTTCTCAGTAGCTATTTGTATTAGATTAGCTTTTGTCTAGTAGATTGAGTACAAAGTACCTAACATAATTTTCTTACATTCTCATTCATACTTATTTTTCAGGTCAGTTAATTATATTTGGTAACAACTAAGTATTTTGAGTTATAAATAGAAATAACTTTTTAAAAAAAAAAACTTTCATTAGGGGTGCCTGGGTGGCTCAGTGGGTTAAGCCTCTGCCTTCGGCTCAGGTCATGACCTCAGGGTCTTGGGATCGAGTCCCACATTGGGCTCTCTGCTTGGCAGGGAGCCTGCTTCCTCCTCTCTCTCTGCCTGCCTCTCTGCCTACTTGTGATTTCTCTCTGTCAAATAAATAAATAAAATCTTTAAAAAAAAAATAAATAAGGGGCTCCTGGGTGGCTCAGTGGGTTAAAGCCTCTGCCTTCGGCTCAGGTCATGATCCCAGGGTCCTGGGATCGAGCCCCGTGTCGGGCTCTCTGCACAGCAGGGAGCCTGCTTCCCCCCACTCTCTCTGCCTGCCTCTCTGCCTGCTTGTGATCTCTCTGTCAAATAAATAAAATCTTTAAAAAAAACCCCTTTCATTAAAATATGTTTTTTTTTAAAGATTTTATTTATTTATTTGGCAGAGAGAGATCACAAGTGGGCAGAGAGGCAGGCAGAGAGAGAGAGAGGAGGAAGCAGGCTCCCTGCTGAGCAGAGAGCCCGACGTGGGACTCGATCCCAGGACCCTGAGATCATGACCTGAGCCGAAGGCAGATGCTTTAACCCACTGAGCCACCCAGGCGCCCCAAAATATGTTGTTTTTTGAAAATCTGATTATGTATCTACCTCTTTTCCCTAGAGGTATGCACATTCATTTTAAGTTTTGTTTCTAGGGGTTTGGGTCATCCCGGGACCTCAGGTTAAAATCCCCTGGTATAGTCTGTTTCCCTACTGGTGGCCAAAAATGGCAAATTTGACCAATAGCCTTCTAGGAAAGGAAGTATAGAATAGTGGTTTCTGTACTCAGACTTCCTGGGTTTAAATCTTGGCTCCAATAGCTGTGTGTCCAGAAGCAAGTGATTTATAATCTTCCTGTACTTGTTTTTTTTTTTTTTTCTCCTTTGTAAAATGAGGATAATAATACCTGCTTCATAGGGTTGATTAGAAAATTAAGTCATATGATGCATTGGTCGCATAGTATCCAGCAAATGTTAATTAAGGGAAAAAAAAGAAAAAAGACTGAAAGCTGAAATAATGTTTCTCAGCCATACCCCTGCCTACACAACAGAATCATCAGTGTGCAATTGTGGAGCTTTTAAAAAATTCGTATGTACTGGTTGTAGCTTGGGATGTGTGCTGGGAGGCTGGACCTGTGAACATTACAGTGGGTGTTCACTTAGCTTCAATTTGTCATGTTTGTGTGATAGTGACACAGCATTCTGTTGCCTTTCTTACCTGTGGAAAAGGAGGGGGTCCACTGGTATGAGATGTGTTTGGATCTTTTTTAGTTAAGTGTAGGTTTCAACTTTGTTTTTAAATGAGCTGTAGAACTCTTCATTGTAAAGCAAAGAGCCACTGCAACAGTGAAAGTTCTAGAACTTTCTGTACTAAACATAGTGTGCATTGTTCTGTTATCTGATTTGTATGTTTAAGATGCTAAAATGTTTTTGAAGTTAAATGGACAGTATTACATTAAAAAATATATATGTAACGTCCCTTGCTCTGTTCTCTCCAATGGACCCTCATTCCACCTCCAATATTCTAAATCAGTGCATCTGGAGTGTGTCCAGGGCATCGGTTTTTTTGTTCCATAGATGATTCTCATGGGCAACTAGGATTGAAAACTGTTGCCCAAAATTATTCCAAGAATGGGCTCTCCTTCATATTTTGTAACTTCACTTTTCAGAGATGAGAGGATGGGGCGCCTGGGTGGCTCAGATGGTTAAGCATCTGACTTCGGCTCAGGTCATGATCCTGGGGTCCTGGGATTGAGTCCCACACTGAGCTCCCTGTTCCTTGGGGAGCCTGCTTCTCCCTCTGCCTCTGTCTCTCTTTCTCTCTCTCTGTCTCTGTCTCTCATGAATAAATAAAATCTTAAAAAAAAAATAAATGAGAGGATAATTTAAAATTCTAAAGTTTTCTAAAATGTCTACAATAAAATGAAATTTGAAGTGATGATCATTGCAATCTTATCACGAATTGAGGATTTCCTCTTTTTAAACATTTTAACTGAAGTATAGTTGACATATATTAGTTTTGGGTGTACAACATAGTGAATCAACAATTATATATATTACATTATTGTTTACTGTAGTCCACGTGCTGTACTTTTCATTTCTGTGACTTATTTACTTTATAACTGAAAGTTTGTACCTCTCAATCCCTTTCACCTATTTTGCCCATCCCCCCCAACACAACCACCAGTTTGTTCTCTGTATTCGTGAGTCTGTTACTGTTTTTTATCTGTTCATTTGTTTTGTTTTCAGTTTCACATATAAGTGAAATCATGTGCTATTTGTCTTTCTTTGTCTGACCTATTTTCACGTAGCATAATACCCTTTAGGTCTATTTATGTTGTCACAAATGGCAAAGATTTCATTTTTTTTTTTTTTTAAGATTTTATCTATCTTAGAGATAGTGAGTGTGGGTGGGGGGAGGGGCAAAAGGAGAGAATCTTCAAGCAGACTCTCTGCTGAGTACTCCCTGCTGAGTACTCCCTGCTGAGTACTGGGCTCAAACCCAAGATCATGATCTGAGCCAGAACTAAGGGTTGGCTGCTTAACCAGGTGAGCCCCCCAGGTGCCCCAAGATTTCATTATTTTTAATGGTTGAGTAATATTCCTCTGTGTGTGTGTGTGTGTGTGTGTGTGTGTAGAGAGAGAGAGAGAGAGAGACATCTTTCTATGAATCTTCCCCTCTGCCAGAAAATGTTACTTCCTGATGGTCTCAAACAGTTCAGTTGGAGGTTTTACCAGAACTGAACTTCAAGTAATTTCTTTCATTGCTTTACTAACCTCTTATCTATGAAATAATAGTAGTAGTCAGACCTTTCTTCTAAGATCATTTCCCTGAGACCAGCTGTAAAAATGAACAGAATTATTTTGCAAGGTCAATTATTTTGTAGGTCATATCTGAACCTAGAGAAATCTGGGTTTTTGAAACTGTAACTTGCCAGTGTTTTCAAACAACCTGAAGGCTATGTGACAAGCTACTTTTCTGTAAGAAGGAAGATGATGGTCTCTTTACATTTTGTGTGTATCTGAGTGGTTATATTCTTATATTCTGACAGCCTATTACTAGTTCCCCACCCAAATGGATGGCTGAAATAGAACGTGATGACATTGACATGTTGAAAGGTAAGCCATGCTGGTGACCTCTAACTTTTAACCTGACATTTATGTTCCTCTATAAACCACCTTTCCAATTTTCTCTCACTGTTCCCTTACAAGTGTTTGCTGCAGTGAGACTGCCTACTTAACCAAGCTGATTGATGGTTCTTTATATCTGAATGCTTATCTCTATTTTTCCATACGTATAAATCCCTTCAATTCAGGACCCACTCATAATGATTTCTTCTGCTGCTAAATTCCTGTAATTATTCCTTTAATCCTAAAAATTCCTTTAATTAACTTTTTAATTAACTTAATTAAAGGAATTAAGTTAATTCCTTTAAGTTATTAATTAAAGGAATTAACTTAATTCCTTTAATTAACTTTTATTTTGTATAATGCTATAGTCGACAAAAGATCTCACATAAATTTTTCCCGTTTAATTCTTATAAAGGTCATGTACATTAGGTATCATGATATCCAAGGTTCAGAGGTTAACTTAGCCTAAGATTTATTAGAAAGAGTTAAAATTTAAACTGATATTTTAAATCCAGTCTCTTACCAGTTTAACACAAGTGCCTTATTTAGAAATTACTGCTATATATTGTTGTCAGTACTATTAATTGATAATCCCTTAGTGGGCTAAGACATGTCTTTTAGTTCTTTCTATCCCATCAATTTCTTCCATATGGAATACTATAAGTAGTGAATATTGTTGTTTGATAAATGACTTGGAACTCAACCACAAAGTAGAAATTTAAATTAAAAAACATTAATTTTCCTTGATTTTGCTCTACTTTATTTAACTTTTACCATCTTTCCGGTGATAAGATTCATGATGGTTGTAAAGTAATAGACTGAAATTAAGGTAAAAATCTGGCATTCTTGAGCTATTTAGGCAGCTGAACAAATCACGAAAGTCTACTTATGCCAGATATGGATAATGAGTGTGGCATGATAAGTGGGAGAAAATAACACCTTTATTTGACTTCAGAAGTAATTCATTGTTCTGCATGAAATGCTTAAATGCAGATCCCCTCCTCCAACCATGGAGAAATTAAGTCTCAAGGGCATCTCAGGTTCGTTGTTGTAATGTTCCAAATGGACATTTATATAACATCCCATTAGTGTGTATTTTCTAAGGAAACTTTAAATTTTTAATAAGGGATGATAGCATTATGTTCTATACAAACCGACCTGTGCCTTAAACGTAAGTTCATCTGAAGCATTTTGCAGTAGTAGGAAAAATTCACTGGTGTGTGTGTATGTAAGGGGAAGGTTTGGATGAGAAGAGATATGGATCCATTCTCTGCTTACTAGGTAAGAATTACGCTCGAAAATCTTTATAACAAGGATTTCCAGCCTGAATGGATTGCTAACTAGAGAACAATAGAAAGATACGGTTTTGAAATAAATGATTCTGTTTCAGAACTGGGGAGCCTCACCACAGCTAATTTGATGGAGAAGGTACGAGGCCTACAGAACTTGGCCTACCAGCTGGGGCTGGATGAGTGTGAGTACCCAGATCACATTTTTTCAGGGTTGCATGTTGTGTATTTCATGATGAGTGCTAGCTATAATTCCGAAAGTGCCTTTACTAGGCGTCGTGAAGGTAAGAAGTCATCGTAATCTAGAATTCCTTTTATGATGTAGTATACTAAAATAATTACTGAGTTTACTCAGTAACAAGTTATTTTTCTCTCTACGGTGAAAGTATATTGGAAACCCTTTCAGTTGAAAGCGATAGAATGTCAAGTCAAAGTAGCTTAAGCAAAAGAGGGACCTTATGAGTTCACATAAATCAAAATTTCAGGAGTAGAAATAACTTTGAAGGTATTTAGATGTTTGGCTTTTGATGATGTCATTGAGATGTGCTCTTGTTTTGGTTTTTGTTTTGCGTCTCAGGGCTCTTGGATTAGTCTTGTTCTTTGAACTAGCACGGGGGGAGGAGGCCAAAAGGAGCTTCAGTTTATGTGTCTTTAAATCTGATAATCCCAAAATGAAGAACGTCTTGTCTGAACATTCCAAGAGAAAGGTCCTGGGGAGGACTCATACTGTACCATCTTGACTCAGATACCTATCTTAGAACCAGTATTTCAGCCAGTTAGCATGGAGAACCCTGGTGGGCCAAGCCTGGGTCCAGGATGCAGACACAGATTAGAGGGGTTAGTCTGATTCAAGCCCATGGAATGGGAGGGAGGATTGGTTCCCCAATGGAAGGGCCATATAGCAGACCAAGAACATAGTCTGCTATCATGACTAAAATTTTAAAACTTCTCATTATATGTCTGCTCTCCATTCTTTCAGTGTACATTTATTTCTTTATAGATTATATTTCTTTCTATACTGTATTCATTATAAAATTGGGAAAGGAATTGTAGAAATTCTCACTTTGTAATTGAAAGAGGAACTCAGCATAAATACAGTGGTTAGAACTTTGTTGTCAGTGGGTACTTCTGACACCTTCCTGAATCCACAGTTGTGAGATGCTGCAGTAGCTTATAATTTTCTTCAAACATGCAAGTTTTGCGCTGATTAGAACAATCCCAAAAACGGTTTTATAAATTGTTTCTTTATAGAGCATATAGAGTATTTGTTCACATTGTTTATCTAAATTACTGCCAAATTCAATATTTCACTCTAAAATTTCATTTAAAACTTCAAATTTTTGACTAATAGTCTGTCACTTTCTTGGACCTCTTTATCTTTTTATATTTCCATCATTGTCATTAACAGTTGGCTTTCTTTTACCAAAAAAATGTTTTCTGGGCGCCTGGGTGGCTCGGTTAAGTGACTGCCTTCAGCTCAGGTCATGATCCTGGAGTCCCGGGATTGAGTCCTGCATTGGGCTCCCTGTTCACCAGGGAATTTGCTTCTCCCTCTGACTCTCTCCCTTCTCATGCTCTCTCTCTTACCCTCTCTCTCTCTCAAGGAAATAAATAAAATCTTAAAAAAAAAAAGTTTTTTAATCACTTCATGAATCAAGGAGCAAGAAGCAACAGACCACGGTTGCTAGGTGGTCTGCTAGGTTCACCCATTGTTAGCTAACTCTCCTGTGTGTTACTGGTCATTTATTTCTCATGATTAAAATTTATGTGTTGGCAAAATTAATACTGACCATGTATGTCATGGACTTCCAGTATTTGTAATGAAAAGGCAAATCTGTGATTATTAAATTCATGAATGCTAGGTTGGTATAATATAAAAGTTGATTCTATTACTAGCTCTGGATAGTAAATGGTGTAATAATAATACTTGTACTTTATCTCTCAGTCGATTTTTTTAAATGAAATAAATTTTATGCTCATTATATCAAGAAGGTGCTATATTGCCAAATGTGTTTATCAACAGTATTATCTCTAGTTAGTTGTAGTTGAAATTGCCATGTTTCCTTGGATTAGTATTTCTTTTTTTGCTTTCCTACTGAGAGATAAAATTTTCGCCCATTTTTTATTATGGAGAATTTTAAACATATACCAAAGTAGAGAGAATAGAATAATGACCTTATGTGACCATGACCCAGCTTTAATAGTCAGCATATGGGCCAATCAGTTTCACTTATACAGCCTCCCATAATTATTTTATTTGTTTATTTTTAAATATTTATTTATTTATTTGACAGTTCACAAGTAGGCAGCGTGGGGAGGGTGGTAAGCAGGCTCCCCGCCAAGCAGAGAACCCGATGTGGGCCTCGATCCCAGGACCCTGAGATCATCACCTGAGCTGAAGGTAGAGGCTTAACCCACAGAGCCACCCAGGTGCCCCAAGACGCCCCTGTTTTAAAGCAAATCTTGGGTATTATATTACCTCATTGCCTAATAACTCCATATGTATTTCCAAAAGACAAGATCTGTCTTCTTCTTCCCTCACCTTTTTAAATATAAGCACAATGCCATTATTATGCCTAAATTTTTTTTTTTAAGATTTTATTTATTTATTTGACAGAGTGGCAGAAAGTGAGGGAACACAAGCTGCAGGAGTGAGAGAGGGAGAAGCAGGCTTCCCACTGAGCAGGGAGCCTAATGTGGAGCTCCATCCCAGGACACCAAGATCATGACCCGAGCCAGAGGCAGACGCTTAATGACTGAGCCACCCAGGGGCCCCATGCCTAAAAGTTTTTAATAAGCTTGTGTAATATCGTCAAATAGCTAATCAGGATTCAGATTTCCCTGGTTGATTTATAATTGTCTTTATACAGTTGGTTTATTAGAATCAGGTCCTGAATAAGGTTTATACACTGTATTTGATTGATATGTCTCTTAAGTCTATCTTCATCTCTCATAGTTCCACCCCCCTTTTATTTTCCCTTGCTATTTATTGAACCTAGTTATTCTGTAGAATTTTATACATTGTGGATTTTGTTGTTCACATTCCTATGGTAGTGCTTAATATGTTCATTTATCCCTTTTTATTTCCTGGTTGTTAGATCTTATAGCTTTCACAGATACAGGTTGAGTCTATTTTTATTTTGGCTGTTTCCTGAATGGAATTGTATACATCCATCAGAAAGTACATCATGTCTGCCAATCTCTCTTTGTGATATTAAAATTAATTAGTTGATGAAGGCATTGTTAGCCTGATTATTCATTATAAAATTCTCCATCAGCCTTACACAAGAGTTTTAGCAGCTTTTGGTAACTGCCTAGATCCCCTATTTTATTATAGGTTGCCAGATGGTAATATTCTAATTCTGTCATTTTTTGTTATTAGCTAGAATTTTTCTATAAAGGATTTTATCTTATCAACTATTTATTTTACCTTGAAAGCTCTTACTACAGGATAAATGAGTCTTTCTTTTTATCAGTTTTTAGAATAAAGAGTTCCCCTAAACATCAGTAAATTTATTTTAGTGGCTTTCCACAGAGTCAGAAACTTGGTGTGGTTTGTTTTAGTTTTTAATCCACACAGTTAAAAATATTATTACCATTCAGTGTTTGTATTTCTGAAACTTAAGACATTGTAGGTGGGGATTTGCAGTCACTTAACTCAGCCACCTTAAGCACTGAACCAAAATTCTGTAACAGAAATGCTCATTTCTGCCATATGAGTCCCATGAGCACAGCTAAGATTTTTCAAAATTATTTTCTGGTTCAAAATTCAGCCTTATTTCAATTTCTGTAGCAAAGCTTTGCAACTTACTGTCATTTTTCCCTGATTGCAACAAATTAACTGACATACAGAAAATAGTTTTAGCTAATAGAATTGGAAAGATTTATATTGATATGTATTAGACTTCTTGGGTACAGTCTCTCTTTGTTTTGTTGTATATAGTGTATTTGCATAAAAACAAGATCTTTTTTTTGTCCTTACAGATTATTCATCTACTCTAGGGGTTGACATTTACTTGACACCCTAATCTGGTGTTTCGATGTCTCAATCCTCTTTCCTGCATTAATTGAGAGGATGACATGGATGAAAAATAAGCAATAGGAACTGATGAATCCCCAAGGACCAGTGATCCTGTTTTCATGCAAATATCTGCACTGATAAAGATGATGGAAAGAAAAAAAATGCAAAAAATATTTGTCCTCAAAACATGATTGTTTGTCACTTCCCTAGAGCATTGTTATATGTTAGTATAGAAATAATGTGTATCTTCTAGGGCTGTTAGTAACTAGATTGTGTCTTTTGGAAGATGAACTATGCCCTTTGATTTGGTACGTGATTATGTCTCAGATAACCCTTTTGGGATTTTGGAGTGCAGTAATTTTTTGTATAGGCGTCTATAGCTTGTCATGACTGGGGTCCCTTGGCTTGATTTGAGCAGTTAATTAATATGAAATTGCCATGAAGTACATAGAAATATGGAAAATTGTAAACTGCCTTACCATATAAAGAATATTATTTTCATTGCTTCTTTCTGAGTGCAGTGTCCTTTCTGTTTTGCTGGTACTGTTGTAGACCAGTCTCCCTGCCTTTCAACTACCCCATTCCAGGCTGTCAGAATAATTTTTCTAAAGTATCATTTGCTTCTTTTGTCCTTTGCTCATAAGTCATTACGACTACTTTATTGACCCTGCGATCAAATTCATATTCTAACATGGCATTCAAAATCCTCTTCACTCTGGCCCTAGCTTAATGACCCGCATTTCTTCCTTACTTCTTCCCTACCAAAACACCGTGTACGGTTCACATTTGAAATACTCAACACTTCGTGTAACACTTGGCTGTCTTCCTAATTCTATCCATGTTATTCCTTTTTCTAAGAGAGCTCTCCTTGACCTATTTCTAATATTAGAACTCCTATTCATCCTTCACTGTTTAGTCCCAGATTTACCTCTTTCATCAGCCTTTCCTTTTCATTCCTTATCTGGAAAGTGAACCCTCCTGGCCTCCCAGATTGCTCCTAGAGCGGTTCATTTGTTTCATTTGTATGGCACTTTTACCATTCTGGGAGATTTTGGTACATGTCTTATCCCTTGATTGATTGTAACTCTTTCTGGTAAAAAATCATACTTTGTTCTGTCTTTCTAATCCATAGAGTACCTGGCATGTAGTAAATGCACAACTGTGTATTTGCTGATTAAATGAATGGTCAGCTGCTCATGACTTTGGGTGAAATGATAGAATTTTTCTAATAAAATCCATTGACTTAAAACTGAAGAGGTGAAAGTTTCTGGAAATTGTTCTTTTTCTGGATAGTTGGTGTTTTATTGATGAAAAGTAACATTTGCAGGTCTTGTAGCGTCTGCAAGTTTTCCTCTAGTGGTTGGATGATCAACCACACATAGTAAAAATAGGGTGAAGCCTGTTGATGATGGTTTTATTTTGTCTTCTACTTGAATCTTATTCCATCATTGTTATGACCTGGACATGATCCTGATTTAGTCTTTTCAGTCGTCCATTGGTTGCTTTATTCCTAAGACCAGTGAAACTAGGGGTGCCTGTCTTGCTCAGTTGAAAGAACATGTGACTCTTGATCTCGGGGTTTAAATTTGAGGCCCATGTTGGGTGTAGAGATTACTTTAAAATCTTAAAAAAAAAAAAAGGGAAAACCAATGGAACTATCATTGTGAATCCTATAGAACACTTATTCTCAACACTTTTTACCCTTTAAAAAAATGTTTTCCCTCTTGTCTCTGAGGGCTAGAAACCACGTAGATGAGCTAATTAATGGCTATACTCAAGATTTTTTTTTAAAAGATTGTAAATATTTATTTGACACAGAGAGAGAGATACAAGTAGGCAGAGAGGCAGACAGAGAGAGACAGGGAAGCAGGCTCCCCACTGAGCAGAGAGCCCAATGTGGGGCTCGATCCCAGGATCCCAAGATCATGACCTGAGCTGAAGGCAGAGGCTTAACTCACTGAGCCACCCAGGCGCTTCTACGTTCAAGATATTTTTAAATAGAATGTGAAAATTGGGAAAGCAGAGGATCATGCCATTTGAAATTAAAGCTAAGCTTGGGACTCTGATGCACTTGTTCTTTTTTCTTTTTCTCTTCTTTTTTCTTTTTTTTTAATAGCAGCTTTGTTGAGATATAATTCACACACCCTACAATTCACCTACTTATAGTGTGCAATTTGGTGACTTTTAATATATTTAGAGTTGTACAGCTATCATCACAATTGTAGAACATTTTTATCTCCCCCAAAAGAAACACTGTACCATTCCCTATCTGAAAAGTGGAAAGTACCCAAGCATTCATTCCTTATTTGCCTCCTAGGCCCACACGTCTAGGCCACTGCTAATCTGCTTTCTGTCTTCATGAATTTACCTATTCTTCTTCTTCTTCTTTTTTTTTTTAAGATTTTATTTATTTATTTGACAGAGAGAGACACAGCAAGAGAGGGAACACAAGCAAGGGAGTGGGAGAGGGAGAAGCAGGCTTCCCGCTGAGCAGGGAGCCCGATTCGGGGCTCGATCCCAGGACTCTGGGATCATGACCTGAGCCAAAGGCAGAGGCTTAATGACTGAGCCACCCAGGCGCCCTGAATTGACTTATTGACATTTCATATTAATGGAATCATACAGTATGTGGTCTTTGTGACTGTTTTTTTTTTGTGTGTAACATGTTTTCAATGTTTATGTTGTAGCATGTACTTAATTTCTTTTTATGGCCAAATAATACTCTCTTGTATAGATATATTCACCAGTTATCCACATTGTACTTATCCCCCAGGTAATGGACATTTGTATCTTTTCTGTTTGGCTGGTGTGAATAATGCTGCTATAAACATTTATTTACAAGTTTTTGTGTGGATTTACCTTTCTGTTCTCTTGGGCTTTTAACTAGAAGTAGAATTCCTGGGTCATACGATAATTCTACATCTGACTACTTTGTGGAACTGCCTTCTCTCCCATACTGGCTGTACCATTTTACATTCCCACCAACAGTGTATGAGGATTCCAGTTTCTCTATATTCTTGCCAGTAGTTGTTTTTGTTTTCAAAAAGCTATCATTCATCCTAGTGGATGTGAAGTGGTATCTCATTTTTTACATTTACATTTGACTAATAACTAATGATATTGAACATGTTTTCATGTACTTATTGGCCAGTTGTATATCTTCTTTGCAGAACTGTTTGTTTAGGTCCTTTGCCCATTTTTAAATTGGATTATTTATGTATTTATTATTGAGTTTTAAGGGTTCTTTAGATAATCTAGAAACAGATCATTTATTATATATCTGCTTTGCAGAAGTTTTCTCCCATTTTCATGGGTTGTCTTTTTACTTTCTTGATGATGTCCTTTGAAGCAAAAAATTTTAAGTCCTATTTATCTATTTTTGTTGTTGTTGCTTGTATTTTGGTTTCATACCTAGGAAACCATTGCCTAATCCAATGTCCCGAAGATTTATGCCTATGTTTTCTTCTAAGAGTTTTATAGTTTTAGCTCTTACATTTATGTCTTTGATCCATTTTAAGTTAATTTTTGTACATGGTATAAGGTAAGGATCCAAATTCATTGTTTCGTATATGGATAGCCAGTTGTTTCAAACATTATTTGTTGAAAGGACTATTATTTTCCTATTGATTGTCTTGGCATTTTTGTTAAAAATCAATTGACCATAAATGCAAGGGTTTTTTCCTGGACTCTCAAATCTGCTTCATTGATCTGTATATCTGTCCTTAATGGCACTACCCCGTTGTTTTGATTACTTTAGTTCTGTAGTAAGTTTTGAAATTGCGATGTGTGAGTTTTCCAACTTTGTTCTTTTTCAAGATTGTTTTGGCTACTCTGGGTTTCTTGAATTTCCGAAGAAATTTTAACTTGTCAATTGTTGCAAAGAAGTCAGCTGGGATTTTGGTAGAGATTGCATTGAATCTGTAGATCAGTTTGGGGAGTATTCCCATCTTACTAATATTAAAATGATTCATGAATGTAGTATGTCTTCTATTTACTTAGGCCTTTAATTTCTTTCAGGAATGTTTTGTGGTTTTCAAAGTATAAGTATTACATTTTGTTTGTTAAATCAGTTCTTAAGTATTTTATTTTCTGATGTTATAAATGGCATTATCTTCTTAATATCATTTTCAGTTTGTTCATTGGTGCTTTATTTTTTTCCGAGTTTTTATTTAAATTCCAGTTAGTTAACATACAGTATAATATTAGTTTCAGGTGTAGAATTAAGCGGTTCATCACTTATGCACAGTACCTGGTGCTTATCACAGCTGCCTCCTTAAATCCCCATCACCTGTTTAGCTCACCTCCCCTCCAGTAACCATCAGCTGGTTCTCTATAGTTAAGAGTCTGTTTCTTGATTTGCCTCTTTTTTCCGCCCTATGTTCATTTGTTTCTTAAGCTTATTAGTACTTTAGAGAAATGCAGTTGACCTTTGAATAATGGGACTTGAGGTGCCAAATCTCTGCACGGCTGAAGATCTGTTTAAAACTTTTGACTCCCCAAAGCTTAACTAGGCCACTTAATAGCTTACTGTTGACATGAAGCCTTACTTATGAACAGTTGATTAACTCATATTTTTATGCTATATGTAGTATATACTGTATTCTATAATAAAGTAACCAGAGAAAAGAAAATGTTAAGAAAACCATAAGGAAGGGAAATTATATTTGTAATACTGTGTTTATCAAAAACAAATCTGCACGTAAGTGGACCTGCATGGTTTAAACCATGTTGTTCAAGGGTCAACTGTACAATTAACTTTTGTATGTTGATCTTCTATCCTGCAACATCACTGAATCCATTTATTAGTTCTAATAGAGTTTTTAGTAGGTTACTTAAGATTTTTTAGATACAGCAGTGCTTGGATGGCTCAGTCAGTTAAGTGTCTGATTCTTGATACCAGTTTAGGTCTTGATCTCAGGGTCATGGGTTCAAGCCCCACGTTGGGTTCTACATTGGGCATGGAGCTTACTTAAAAAAAAAATATTTTCTATATACAGAATCATGTCATCTGCAAATAGAGATAGTTTTACTTCTTTATTTCCAATCTGGATGCTTTTTATTTCATTGTCTTGCTTAATTGCCCTGACTAAAAATTCCAGTACAGGGTTAAATAGAAGTGGCAAAAGTGGATATCCTTGTCTTCTTCCTGACTTTAGGGAAAAAACATTAAGTGTGATGTTAGTTGTGGGTTTTTTGTAGATGTCCTTTGTGAGTCTGAGGAAATTTTACCGTTTCTGTTGAGTGTTTTTATCATGAAGAGGTATTGAATTTGATGCATTTGTTCTTGATTATGCTTTATCTTATACTACAAAATAAATTAAAATCTCAGTTTATACTCATTTACTTGGTCTGGGTTGAAATTTACTTAGTAGTATAAAGAAATAGGCTAGGGGCACCTGGGTTCCCAGGGTCCTGTAATCGAGCCTGGTGTCGGACACCTTACTCAGCAGGGAGCCTGCTTCTCCCTCTCCCTCTGCCTGCTACTCTGCCTGCTTGTGCTCTCTCTCTGTGTCAAATAAATAAATAAAATTTTAAAAAAAGAAAAGATAGGCTAAACAGTTACTAATGTAAATAATTTCACAATGAGCATATTACTTTCTGAGAATAGCTTTATGAAATTTAGCTTGTTTTTGATACAGGTTTTTTTTTTGTTTGTTTTGTTTTTAACTAATTTGTAGTCTAATCCTGTATATTCTTTAGAAGTTTCACTGGGACTGTTATTTGGCTAAATTTAGTCATTTACATAGTTTTTAAAAGCAACATTGTATTGTAAAAAGATTGAGATGGCCCCATTCCTGCTATTTCATTCTGTCAGTGATGAAGTTGTCTGTACCAGAAACTGTTTGGTACAGCTTTCTTAGGAGGTGGTACCAAAGGAAAACTTCCAAGTTAGCCTGTGGTATAGTAGATTTCTCTACCCTCTAGGCGTATAATTTTTTGGAAAAAAAAAAAAAAAGACCATTTATATCTAGAAATTATTTCCCATCTAGATAAAATTCTAAAGAACAGATAACTCTGGTCTTTAGATTTTTTATTTTAATTTATGAAGGAAGAGGAGGAGAGAAAATGTGGGACTCTTACAGCCTCGATATTCTTGTTTGTGGCCTGACAGCAGAGATATTTATCTGGCTTACTTTATAAGGCCTGTTGAGTCTCTATAATAGGAGTTAAATTCACTGCCTTTAATTGATTGAGGAGGAAAATCGTCTATCCTTTAACCTCTAGATGGCAGCATGAGTCTTACTGTACTACCAACTTTGCTTCTACCCGCTCTCTCTTCAACTGGGTTTCTGATTTAGGTAAGACATTCTTGTGACTTTGCCAGACTCTTTGCCTAATTTGCTTGATTTTTTAGATTTTTGTTTTTCCTTTTCATCTCCCCAGTTTTTAAAACCCTTTTCAAAGCAATATGTATTCCTGATGCTCAGAGTCCTTTAATTTCTCTATTGTCAGAAGTAACATTTTGCTTTTGATTAGAGATTGGTAGAAAAGATTCTAAAAACGTGGTAGTTTAATTCAGTAGCTTCTGTATCTGGGTATAAGCCCCCTCAGAATGGGCTCAGTTCTCATCTCAGCCTACCTTGTTCTGTCCTTTCACTCTGCAGGTTACTGTGAGATCAGACACTGCTGTATTAAGTTAAGGCAGGAATGTTGGCTAAAATTGATGAAAGGAACTTGAACTCATTAGTCGTTCTTCAAGAAGAATCTAATTGTTTTAAAATAAAACTTGCAAATATTTAGCCATTTTGAGCGATGAGGTAATAGGAAAAGAAAGACGTATTCAGTTCAGCACCTGTTTGAGTGCTGACCTCCTGCGAGGCTCTGCAGAGGCTATGAAGATAAATAAGACATAATTACTGCCTTGTGCAGATTAAAATTTAGTAGGAAAGGGAGATAAGACAATTAAGTAAATGATTCTTAATAGAAGGTGGAGGAGATAAGCTCCATAAGAGTACAACGACCTATGGGGTAGGGAAGAAGAGGGTAATTACATTAGATTACTATAGGAATCTATACCAACATGGATTGATTAGTTAGGATCGTCTAGGGCCATTGAATTGAGGATTTTGAGAAGGAGCCTGGATTCAGAGAAGTCAGTCAGTGTGATCTGCTATGCGCAAGAGGAAGGGGTGTGGTAGTATTTCCCATTTCTGGATCATTGAAACTAGACCTTAAAGAACACATAGGAGCTTGTTAGGTGGGAGTGGGAAGGGACCATATTCCAGGTGGAGTGAATATTCAGAGCAAAACAGAGTTTGAAGGAATAGCTTGTGCTCAAGGAATGGTGGGAGTGATCTCTAATCTGGTTCTTAAGGAGCCCAGGTGACATCAAGGTCATAAGAACTAAGACAAGGAAGGAGACAGGGACTGGATTAAGGAGAGCCTTGAATTCTAGGAAGTAAGGAGTTAGGCTTAAAGGTAATGGAGGCAAGTGAAATCGTTTTTTAAAAGATATTTCAGGGGCATCTGGGCGGTTCAGTCAATTAAGCGTCTGCCTTTGACTCAGATCATGATCTTGGGGTCCTGGGATCGAGTCCCATATCAGGGCTCCCTGCTCTGCTCCCTGCTCATCAGGGAGTCTGCGTCTCCCTCTCCCTCTGCTCCTCCACCCTACTCACGTCTCTCTCTTTCTGTCTCTCACTCAAATAAATAAATGAACTCTTTAAAAAAAAATAAGGTATTTTAATGACTCTAACATTATCTGTGTGTTCACTATAGATGGTTTATAGAGACACTATAAGAGACTTTACCATAAATCTGTTACTGTAAAGATGAAGTAAAAACTGTATAGCCTTACCACTAAGAAAAAACACTGAATGTGTTTTTTGCCCCACTCTTTTCCCTTTGTGTATGGATATTGTGTTTACGTTTCTGCTTGTGTCCCTACATATGCACAAACATGCTTTTTAACATAACCGAGACTATAGTATATATATACATAGTTTTAGCCTGTGCATTTTTTTCATTTATTCTATCTTAAGCACTTTTCTGTGTCACTAAAAATTCTATCATTGAAAATTTCTGAGTAGGGAAGTCACACCATTAGCAAGCATTGGTGCATAGGATAGAATGGAATGGTAGAGCCAGGAGGCTGGAAGCCATTATGGGAGTCCAGCAAGAAGAGGTGAGGGCTTGAATGAATGGCAGCAGTGAGAATGGAAGGAGGTGCACTGACAGTAGATGTTTCAGCTCTATCACTTCCAGAACTAGGTAACTGTCTGGATGGATCTTAGGGGGTAAGCTGAAATTAGAGTCTAGCATGATGTTTGAATCTGACTAATTACAGGGACTTGAGAAGAAGGAGAGAGATCCAGTTACAGAAAAACATCACCAAACTCTCCTATATGTTTCTTAGGAGACAGGCACCTTAATTTTTTTTTAGAAATAAGTAAAAGCCATTTGCATAGGTGGATATTATTAATAGAGTGACAGCAGTGCTCTTGTCTAGTTTGGGCAACAGGTAATGTTTTGGGTAGATATTTTTCTTTCAGGGAAATAAACACGTGAAACAAGATATCCATAACTTCAGAAACCGGTTTGTGTAGTCCCTTTACAGTACTCTTTGGCAGATCATCAGGCCTCTCAGTTGAATAAATTACTTTTGTATAGTTTTCTTCCATAGTAGTGATATTTTATTCACTTAGCCTCCCTGTAGCAATTCAGGAACTTGGTGTGGCCTTTATATATAGTTGACGTCCAAATCTGTTAACTGGAAAACAATTTCAGAAGTACAGATTTGAGATGATGTGGTAACTACATTTACGTGTATATGTAGTTATTGTATAATGTATAGAATTGTCAGATCACCGTGTTGTATGTACCTCTGCAACTAATGTAACATTGTATGTCAACCATACTTCAAAAATAAATGTTTAAAATAATGGTAATTGGCCCCAAATATTTGATGTGGATACATCTATTAATCAACAGATGTATTTGTATTATATCAGCAACAGGGGCGGGTCCTCCCAGAAGTGAAGGCAGCATTTTACAAGTAGCTGGAGGTTTGTAAGATCTCTGACAGAGAGGAAATCCACTGCCCAGCCGTCTTCTAGAAGGGCACTTCCTACCCCTGCACCCTTGTGAACACAAAGTATTATCATTTTAAAGTCATTGCTAACTTGGTAGGCAAAATATTAATATCTTTAGTGTTTGTTCCTTGTGAGGATGTACTTTTTTCTTAATGTTTCTTGATTGTATCTGTTGACAGGGAAGTTCAAGAAGGTATAAATTTAAGTTATTTTAACCTGAATAATAAAGCCAGGGAACTTGATGCAAAAGCACCTAAAGACCGTGTTGTCATCTGCACTTCTCAAATACCAGATGAAATTTAGCTTTTGTTTTCTTTGTTTCAGACACTGCTGTACCGTTCTGTCATAGTCATTAGCATGGCGTCCCGTTTAGGTAGTAATACACTATAAAATCTAGAAATCCCACTTCGAAGGGATCAGGGTTATTCCTCATAATTAGAAATTGTCAGTTTAGCCTTAAGTATTTTGTTTTTCAAAACATATTATGATAATGGGAAATAAAACATGCCGTTATTTCTCATTTTTCCCTTGGTTAACAAATTAGGATACACAAAGCCTCAAATTACCTTTAAGGCTTATAAGCACTCATATATTTTGTCCATTAGTCAAGTTGTCTCATAAACCCAATGTTGCCTCTGAAATGGCTTTTTGCACAAAGAGGATTTTACCATAAAATGCTTGTGGTATTCTGTTCTCTTCTCATTTGGGGTGGGGGTTGGGGCAGGCAAGGATAGAGGAAAGCAAGCAGGGCATACATTGATTTGGATGGGGTTGGTTTCAAAGTAACATTGTGTTTAATTGTATGGTAGGGAAATGTACATAGTGAAACAATTTAAAGTCCAACATTGGGGGCATAATCAAGTGAATTACAGTAGACAATGTGACCATTAAAAATGTTAAAACATTAAAGAGAATTTAATTACAGAAAACTGCTCATTATATGTAAGGATACTTGCAAGTGAAAAAGTCGTAATGCGAACACAAAATCAAGTTTTTTTCCTTCTGGTTTGGTTTTGTTTTGTTTTGAGAGCATGGACATAGACAAATGATAGAAAGGAAATACACCAATATGTTTTTGGTTTGTTTTTCTGCCCTAAAGGAAGAGACACTTTTTTCTGCCCTATAAGCACCAGAAATGCACAAATATGTTTTATTGCCTATCTCAAGTGATCTTTTTGTTGTCATTTAAAATTTTTTGAATTTTCCTTATTACTCACAATGAGCACATTCTATTTTGTTGAGTAGAAAAAGTAAAGAAATAGAGAAAAATTGTATACCATCTAGAAACAAAATTATAGTTACTTGAAAGATCTACCTCCTAATTTTTCTGTGCAGTTAAAATTGTAAACTCTTTTATGGACTATTCCTAAATAAAAATGACTAGATCCATTAACAACAATTGATTACTTTAAGCAAGTGATGAATAGCAAGGGGAAAGTTGTGATACTTCATTTCCCATCCTTAGCACGTTCTTCCAAAAGTAGAAATTTGGGAATAAAAGTGGTAACCTGTTGGGTCAAGGGCAAGAGATGGCTTAGTTGGTGAAGGAGCTGTCTTTTCATGAGCAAACATTGGCCAAGATTTTGTCCAGCTTAATGCTTTCGGCTTTTCTCTCCTGTAGCTGGAGAACAATACTCAGTATTAACTTCTCAGTAGGAGCAAAGAACTATTTGAATGTGTATCAGTCTTAAATGAAATTGCAGGTCTTTGATTGAGAAGTAAGATGAGACCTCAGATTCAGGATGTGAAAATATTCCACTGTGACATCATTTTTTGTTCTTTAATCAACTTTTTAAAATGGAAGTAAAATATACATAAAGAAAAGTACACAAATTACAGCTTAATGAATTTTCAGAAAATTGGTTCTTTCCCATGACCGCGACCCAGACCAGATGAAGATATAGAACCTTTCCAAAGGTTCTCCCAGTGATTACCTGCCCCTTTCCCAAAGGCAAGCACTATTGTGACATGGTATCATGAAAGAATTTAGTTTGTCTTTGAACTTTATGTAAATGGACTCACAAGTTACATACTCTTTTGTGTCTGGCCTCGTTTGTTCAACATTTTTTTTTAAAGATTTTATTTATTTATTTGACAGGCAGAGATCACAAGTAGGCAGAGAGGCAGACGGAGAGAGAGGAAGGGAAGCAGGCTCCCCGCTGAGCAGAGAGCCCGATGTAGGGCTCGATCCCAGGCCCCTGGGATCATGATGCGAGCCAAAGGCAGAGGCCTTAACCCACTGAGCCACCCAGGCGCCCCATCAACATTTTTGATTACGATATCCACCCATTGTGTTTAGTAGTCATTTGTTTATTTTCATCACTGTGTAGTATACTGTTGGAAGAACATAACAGTTTTTCATTCTGCCCATTATGAACATTTAAATTGTTTCTAGCTTTTGGTAATTATAAATAAATACTCTGAGCATTTGTGGTATGTCTTTTTCTGGTATATGCTTTTTTGTTGTATATATAACTAGGAGTAGAATTGCTGGGTTATGGGTATATATATATATGTTTAGTTTTAATAGATACTACTTCCAAACAGTTTTCCAAAGTGGTTCTACCAGTTCACAAACACTTTGGCAATCTCACTTGCTCCAGGTCCTTCTTAACAGACATATGCTCAGCTTTTAAATTCTAACCATTGTAAAATAAATAAACAAGTTAATTAATTAATTATAACTATTTTTTTAAAGATTTTATTTATTTATTTATTTGACAGAGATCACAAGTAGGCAGAGAGGCAGGCATAGAGAGGAGGAAGCAGGCTCCCCGAGGAGCAGAGAGCCCAATGTGGGGCTTGATCCCAGGACCCTGGGATCATGACCTGAGCCCAAGGCAGAGGCTTTAACCCACTGAGCCACCCAGGTGCCCCTAATTCTAACTATTTTAATAGACTGGTATCTCAGTGTAGTTTTAATTTCCATTTTCCTGACGACTAATGAGGTTGAGCACCTTTTCATATGTTGACTGGCCATTTGGATAACATCTTTTGTGAAGTGTGTTTATCATATCTCTTGCCCATCTTAAAATTGGATTGTCAGTTTTTAAAAAATTGATTTGTAAGTATTGTTAACATTATCCAGATATGCATCCTTTGTCAGTTATAAAAATTGCAAATATCTTATCCCTCTCTATGGCTTGCCTTTTGATTTTTCTTTTCTTTTTTTTTTTCTTTTAAAGATTTTATTTATTTATTTGACAGACAGAGATCAGAAGTAGGCAGAGAGGCAGGCAGAGAGAGAGAGAGGGGAGGAAGCAGGCTCGCTGCTGAGCAGAGAGCCTGACGTGGGGCTCGATCCCAGGACCCTGAGATCATGATCTGAGCCAAAGGCAGAGGCTTTAACCCACTGAGCCACCCAGGTGCCCCTGACTTTTGATTTTTCTTAATGGTATATGTTAATGAACCAAAATTTGGTTTTTTTCTCCGAATTTTACATTTTGTCAAGTTTCAGATCTCTTTAAAATGTTTCAAGAATAGGGGCATCTGGGTGGCTCAGTTGGTTAAGCATCTGCTTTCGGCTCAGGTCATGATACCAAGGTCCTGGGATTGAGCCCTGCGCTGGGCACCCTGCTCAGTAGGGAGTTCTGCTTCTCCCTCTGCCTGCCATTCTGCCTACTTGTGTTCTCTTATGCATGCTTTCTCTCTCTCTCTCAGAAATAAATAAAATGTTTTTAAAAAAATGTTTCAAGAATAGTACAATACTTATATAGCCTTCACCTGTTCACCAATTGTTAACATTTGTCACTTGCTTTATCTTTCCACATATATTTTATTATTTTATTCTTAAACAGTTTGAGAGCTAGCTGCAGAAACTATGACACTTCATAAGTACTTTAGCATTATTTTTAAAGAATGGGGACATTCTCCTACATATCTACAATATAATTTTAGCGCAGTCAAGAAATTTAACGTGATACAGTCATCTGACATACAATTCATATTGTGTATGTGACATACAATCCAGATTTCTCCAATTTTTTTAAAAGATTTTGTTTATTTGAGAGAGAGAGAGAGAGAATGAGAGGAGGGAGGTCAGTGGGAGACAGACTCCCTGCCGAGCAGAAAGCCCCATGTGGGGTTCGATCCCGGGACTCCCAAGATCATGATCTGAGCTGAAGGCAGTCGTTTAACCAACTGAGCCACCCAGGCTCCCCAGATTTCTCCAATTTAAACAGAAGTTTTGATTTTTAGTGTAGTTCATTTTAGCAGTATTTTTCCTTTTTGTTAATGCCACGCCTGTCATTTTAGTTTGGGTTATGATAATGTCAAAGCTGTAGTATCTTAGAACTAAGTATTAAATTACTTGATATGTGACTTGAGCTGGTTGAATTCTTTCCTTCCCCCACTTCTCCCTCATGGGGATATCGGAATATCATTATTGGTTACATAATAGAAAAAATTCACACAAAGTGAGACCGTGTTTTCTGCAACTCACTGGTTTCCTGATTTGATGTGTAAGTTTTCTGACAACCTTATTGAGTGATGCATTTTTAAATGTGTTATCATTTGTCATGTGAAAATCCTTGGAAAACCACTTTCCTTGAAAAACCAAAGCTTCTTTAACTGTTTGTTAACTAACTTGGGCACCATATGACAAAGATCTTGCATAATGAACTAATAGCCGAGTTGATGCATATAATTATTTTAGAATTGGAAAGGAAAGAATAAGGAAGATTTTAGTCTCACGTTAGTAATTAAAACTTCATCACTTTATTATAAAAGCAGAAGACATCTTTTTGAATGTGTATGGAAACCATTATGGCTAGTAGCATAAGAAATACGGAGTACATTTGTAATGTAAAATGGAAACAGCGGATCTAAGCAGTGGAGAATTTTAAGAATAGAGTTGTTTGGGTGGGATGTGAAAACCATAGGGAATTATAATCGAGCCATTGATATCAGTTGGATTATTAATGTCTTATCTAAGTGCTGTGCTTATAGACCTTACAGTTTGACCCTGAGTGGGAAATCTACCCTGTGCAGTGAATTATTTTTAGAAACAGTTGAGCCTACTAGATAGGTTTCTTTTGGGAAATAGTTTTAAACCTTAAAAAAGAAAAAGTAACTTCATGGGGATTGGAACTACATATTGTGAAAATGAATCCATGTCAAATTCCCCAGTCAACTAGAAAGAAAAGCCAGCGTGAAAAAGGAAATGCATTGCTGTAAAGATGCCTGAGAAAAAAGAGCTGGTTTGGGCATCTTTGTCGTGATGGTTTAGGAAATCACTGAAGCACTGTACACAATCTTTAGTGGCTTACTGTCCAGCATAGTTTTTCTTTTTCAATTCATAGACCTTTTGTAGAAATGCATACACTGTAGCTAACGTAAAAACATGTGAGCAATGACTTTAAGTCCCTTGTTTCATGGTTCCAAACATGTCCCCTCAGAGAGTAGTATGATCATTGGCCTCCCTGTGGACATTTTGTGAGGTTTGGGGGTGGTGGTTTTGTATGTGTGTGTTTTTTTTGTTTGTTTGTTTTAAAGATTTTATTTATTTATTTGACAGATCACAAGGAGGCAAAGAGGCAGGCAGAGAGAGAGGAGGAAGTAGGCTCCCTGCTGAGCAGACATCCTGGGACCATGACCTGAGCCGAAGGCAGAGGCTTTAACCCACTGAGCCACCCAGGCACCCCATGTGTGTGTGTTTTTTTTAAAGATCTTAATCATTTATTTAAGAACGAGAACATGCATCAATTGGGAGGAGAGGGAGAAGCAGACTCCCTGCTGAGCAGGGAGCCCAACTTAGGGCTAGATCCCAGAACTTTGCAATCATGACCTGAGCTGAAGGCAGATGCTTAGCCAGCTGAGCTCCCAGGTGCCCTGTGAGGTTTGCTTTAAAAAAGAAATTCTTAAGAGGTCAGATTCAGGGAATTATAACTGTATTTGATAGGTTGAAAAGCTTAAGTTTGTCTGGTTTACAGAAAGCTTTAGAAGGGTATACTATCTTATTGTAGTGAACAACTTGTAGGAATTGCTTTTTCAAAATATAGCTTAAGAAGTACCCCTATTTGGGGCGCCTGGTGGCTCAGTCGGCTGAGTGTCCGACTCATGGTTTTCGGCTCAGGTCATGATCTCAGGGTCCTGGGATCGAGCCCCACATCGGGCTCAGCACTCAGCATAGAGTCTGCTTGTCGCTCTTCCTCTGCTCTTCCCCGTCTCTCTCTCTCTCTCTCACACATAAATAAATAAAAATCTTTTTAAAAAAGTACCTCTATTTGAAGAATCTAAGGTTAGTAGAAAGAAGTGATGGCCTGAATATGATATAAGAGAAAGAACATTAACTTGGAGATGAGTAGGTAGGAGCCGGATTATAAATAACTAACAGGTGAGGGCAATACAGTGATTAAGAGCATGGGTTCTGGAATCCTACAGCTTTATTGTGCACATCAGTCTACCACTTACTCAACTTTCTAAGCCCTAGTTTCTTTGTCTGTGGAATGGAGATAATAACCTTAGAACAGTGGTTCTCAAATGTTTTGGTGTCAGAATTTCTTTACACTCTCAAAGATTTATGGTGACCCAAAAGAGCTATTGTTTGTGTGGGTTAAATCTGTTTATATTTACTGTTTCAGAAACTAAAACTGAGAAAATTTAAAAATGTTGGGGCACCTGGGTGGCTTAGTCGTTGGGTGTCTGCCTTTGGCTTAGGTCATGATCTCAGGATCCTGGGATCCAACCCTGCATCGGGTTCCCTGCTCAGTGGGGAGCCTGCTTCTCCCTCTCCCATTCCCTGTGCTTGTGTTTGCTCTTGCTGTCTGTCAAATAAATAAATAAATAAATAAAATCTTTTAAAACATTTATTAATAAATTTTAAGATAGGAATATGTCCATTACATATTAACAGAAATAACATTTTTATGAAGAATTACTATTCTAAACTAAAAAATATTGATAAGAGTGGCATTTTTTTACATTTTTTTTTTCCAATTTCCTTACTGTCTGGCTTGATAAAAGACAGCCTGAAAAAGATTTTCATATCTGCTTCTGCTTTCAAAGTGTTCTATCTTATGTTAGGTAAGCTCTAGAAAACTGCACTGGTCACTTAGGAGACAATGAGTGGAAAAAGGTATCTTAGTATTATGCATATAATTTTGGTTTCACAGACCCCCTGAAAGATGCTTAGTGATCTTTAGGATCTTTTCTGACCTCACTTTGAGAGCTTTTACCTGAGAGTGTTATTTTTATGATTTGATACAATATCATGTATACAACTTTTTAGCATAGTGTTGACACTTAAGTGCTTAAGAACAATTAACTGTTATCGTTGTGGGAACATAAGAGAAATTTTAAGCATAGTAGGTATGTGATCATATTTACATTCTTAAAAAATATCACTTTGCTAATATAGTAGAAGATGGATTAATAATAAAAGGAATAAGGTAGAGACAGGGAGAGACAAGTTAGGTTTCTTCAGGAAGCCAGACTAAAAAGGTAAGCCTTTGAACTAAGATAGTAGAAGTGGAAATGGAAAATGAAGGACGGGTTCTAGAAATCTGGGTAGTGGAATGGAATGTCTTAGTAACTGACTGGTTGTATTGGGTTGAGGGAGTTCTGGGAAGTAAGAATGAGGAGTCAAGAATGACTCTTAGGGGTGCCTGACTGGCTTAGTCGAACGTGCATGCAACCCTTGATCTCGAAGTTGTGAGTTCAAGCCCCATTTTGGGTACAGAGATTACTTAAAAAAAAAAAAAAAAAACTTAAAAAAATTTTTTCCCCTACTTAGCAATCTGGTAACTAGGAACATTTTAAAAAAAAAAGAAAGAAAGAAATAATGACTCATAGTGTACACCTTAAATTTGCACAGAGTTATATTTCAAGTTTTAAAAAAATGACAGGTTCCTGGCTTGGATAAATATGGGAAGAAGATCACCTTTGAGAAGAAAGATTGGAGAAGGGGGTGTCAGCTTGGCTCAGTCAGTTGGCAGTCTGCTTTCAGGTTCAGGTCATGATCCCAGGGGCTTGGGATTGAGCCCTGCGTTGGGCTTCCTGCTCAGTCGAGAGTCTTGTCCCTTTCTCCCTCTGCCTCTCCTCCTGCTCGTGCTCACGCGTGCAGTCTCTCAAATAAATAAAATATTAAAAAAAAAAAAAGAAGATTGAAGAATTCAGTTGTAAGTCTATGTGTATGCAATTTATGAGGATCTACCCAGAAGATAGTTAAATGTATGGTTCTAGTGGCAGGAAATAAGAGTTTGAACATCATCAGTTTATAGGTTCTAATTAAAGCTATCAGTGAGAAAGAGATCATCCAGAAAGGATGTGTGATGTTAAAACAGAATTCTGGTTTGGTAGGCACATTCTGAGACGGTCTCTCTGATCCTTGCTACTGGTATTTATGCCCTTGCGTGATCTTATTATTCCCTTGAGTGTGGGCTGGATCTAGTGACAGCAGAAGTGATGGAATGCTACTTCTCTGATTAAATTACAAAAAAGACCATGACTTCTGTCTTGTTCTCCCTCATTACCCTTTCAGAAAAGCAAGCTGCCATATTGTGAGTGTGGAGAGAAAAACTGGCTTGGGAATTATAAGAGCCTGGTCATTGTGAACAGACTTATTCTAATACTTACTAAACTCGACAGCTTATCTTTCTCTGACCTCATTTTCCTTGTCTATAAAATGGTAGTAATAATAATACCTATCTTATTGGGTTATTGAGAGGATTAAATTGGATGATGATTATAAAATGCCTAGTACAGATCTTCGTGACCTTAGATCTGGCCACAGATTCTTACATATGACACCAAAGCATACAAGCAACAAAATAAAAAATACATGAATTGGACCTCATTAAAGTTAGAAACATTTGTGCATCAAAGGACATTATTGAGAAAGTGAAATTTCAACCCACAGAATGGGAGAAAACTTTTGCAAATCATTTCTCTGATAAGAGGCTAGTACCTACACTATGTAAAAAACTCTTAAAACTCAACAACAAAAAGACAAACAACCCAGTTAAAAAATGGGCAAAGGGCTTGAGTGGACATTTCTCCAAAGAAGATATACAAATGGCCAATAAGCACATAAAAAGATGTTGAACATCATTAGTCATTAGGGAAATGCAAATCATAGATGCAATGGGATATTATTTCAAATGCACTAAGATGGCTATAAAATTTTAATAGTTTTTTTAAAACAGAAAATAACAAGTATTGGCAAGGATGTGGTGAAATTAGAACGCTCCTACATTGCTGGTGGAAATGTAAAATGATGTGGCCACTGTGGGAAAATTGAGTGGTTCCCTAAAGGTTAAACAGAATTAACACATGACCCAGCAATTCTACTATTAGGTAAATACCCAGAAAAATTGAAGACGAATGCAAACAAATACTTGCACCTGTATGTTCGTGTCAGTACTATTCCATGTTAGCCAAAAGGTGGAAACAAACCAAATGTCCACTAACAGATGAGTGGATAAGCAAAATATAGTGTGTGTGTGTGTGTGTGTGTAATGGAATATTATTCAGCCATAAAAATGAATGAAGTACTGATACATAGTCCAACATGGATGAATCTCAAAAACATTATACTAACAAGGAAGCCAGATACAAAAATGTCACATATTGTATGATTCCATTTATATGAGACATCCTGGGTAGATAAACCCATAGAGACAGAGAGCAGATTGGTGGTCACCAATCAAGAGAAAGGGCAGGAGATGGGGTAGAAATGGGGGTGACTGCTTTAATGGGTACAGGAATTTCTTTTGGAGTGATGAAGATGTTTTGGCATTCGATGTAATTGGTGATTGCACAATATTGTGACTATACTAAATGCCATTGAAATGTACGCTTAAAAATTTCACCTCAGTAAGGAAAATGCATAAGATGGTGCTTGACATCTAGGAAGTTAGCAATAAATTCTAGATTTTATTATTGCCCAGTGTCACTTTCGTCATTGATTTAGATGAGTGACCTTGGGCATTAGTTTCCTCAGTGAAAAACAAAGTGGTTGGACTAGAAGACTTCTGAGATCCTTACAGCATTAAATTTCTATTATTTTAAGACATAATATTTAATTCATTGTGTAAGGAAGACCAACTCTTAACTCTTCCTGGGTTTCTCCTTTACTCTCACGTTGCTGTCACACTGTACTGTCAAAACACTTTTTTTTTAAAGATTTTATTTATTTCTTTGATAGAGGGGGACACAGCAAGAGAGGGAACACAAGCAGGGGGAGTGGGAGAGAGCCTCCGCTGAGCAGGGAGCCCGATGCGGGGTTCAATCCCAGGACCTTGGCGTCACGACCCGAGCTGAAGGCAGACGCTTAACGACTGAGCCAGCCAGGTGCCTTATCACAGCACTTCTGACACCACCTATGGGTTTTTTTGTCCCCACACTAAGCAATTCTGTGACACCAGCTCGGTATCCTACAACTGAACTCAATTCTGACTCGCTGGAGATACTGTCAGATCCCACAGCGAACGGGCTCAGTCCTGCAGGACGCCCCTCCCCCCCCACTTCAGATACCAGTAGCAAGGCCCAGTTGTCAGTTGTGCATGTGACTGATCAAGTATAAATCAGATGTTCCCACAAACTCCTTCTTGGGATTGATTAATTTGCTAGAGCACTTCACAGAACTCAGGAAAAGTTTACTGTTTACCAGTTTATTATAAAAGAATATGGTAGGGGCTCCTGGGTGGCTCAGTGGGTTAAAGCCTCTGCCTTCGGCTCAGGTCATGATCCCAGTGTCCTGGGATCAAGCCCCACATCGGGCTCTCTGCTCTGCAGGGAGCCTGCTTCCTCCTCTCTCTCTCTCTGCCTGCCTCTCTGCCTACTTGTGATCTCTGTCAAATAAATAAATAAAATCCTTTAAAAAAAAAAAGAATATGGTAAAGGATACAGATGTACATCCAGCTGGAAGAGGTGTGTGGGGCAGAGCATGTGGAAAAGGCACAGAGCTCCCATGCCTTCTCTAGATGAGCTACTCTGCCAGCACCTCCTCGTGTTTACCAGCCCAGAAGCCCGACAGACCCTATACTTTGCTCATTTTAATGGAGGCTTTAATCACATAGCCACGATCAATCATTAACTCCGTTTCCGGCCCCTCTCCCCTCTCTGGAGAGGGGAGTGGTATCAATGACAATCCCAAGCTTCTAATCATGGCTTGGTCTTTCTGGTGAGCAGCCCCCATCCAGGAGCCCACCCAGAGTCACCTCATTAGAACAAAAGACACTACTCTCTCCCAGAAGATGCCAGGGGATTTAGCAACTCTGTGTCAGGAGCTGGGGTCAAAGATTGAATATTAAAACAAAAGATGCTCCTAGGTTTCTTACCACCTAGGAAATTATGAGTTTTAGGAACTTTGTGCCAGGAACCAGGGGCAGGAACCAATATATATACTTTTTATTATCTCACATTCATATAGCAAATATTTGTTGTGTGCTTTCAGGGTACTGTGCTAGGTACCAAGGACTTAGCAGTAAATGAGAGAGATGGTTTCTGCTGTCACAGAGCTAACATTGTCGTGGAAAAGGCATTACACAAATAATTGTTTGCTGATAAATTGTTTTAAGCACAATGTGGGGCAGAGGTCAAGTGGGCCATGATCGTTCTCCTGAGGAAAAGATACTTAAGTATGAAGAATGAATTGGAGTTAATTGAGTGAAGGAAAGGGAAATGAGCTTTCTAGAAGGAATAGCAATTCTGGTTGTGGGAAGGAATACTATAGGGTCCTTGCAAAGCTGAAAGAAGGCTAATATGCCTGGAACAGACAGTGACTGCTGAAGTAGACAAAGGCTGGATCATATAAAACTTCTTGGTTGTATTAAGGATTTTGGACATTATCCTAAGAACAGTGGGAAATCATTGAAGGGCTTAAGCAAGCAATGTTCAGCATCTGGCCACGTAGAGAATGGTATGGAGGGCGGCAAGAGGAACCAGGGACACCAAGTAGGAGTTCATTGCAATAGCCAAGACTGTGATGCTTAGAACTGATGCCTAGAGGCCAGGGAGGGAGATCACGGAGTGTGACAGTGATTTAGAACAAAGTCTTGATTGATTTGCTCTGCAACATGAAAAAGGGGAGGGAGTTGTCAGCAAAGAGTCCCAGATTTCTCCCCTGATCAGGGAAATCAGTGGCACGTAAAGAACATTGGAAAGCTTTCTGATTTTGGCTGAGATGGAATAGCAGGGACTAGATTCATGTTCCCACCTGGAACAAATTTTAATGACAAAATATATGAAACAGTGGTTTTAGGACACTGACAGCAGGCAACAAAAAACAGGGGTCTCTGAGAGATAAGTAGTAAATGAGATGAGCCCCATGATTGTCCCAGCTTACTGCTTCGAGAGTTTTCAAGATGTGGTATAGGGAAGGGGATCCCAGGCAGAGACTGGCTAACTTCCTGAGTTGAAGAAACAGAGCTAAGAGTCTGGAGAGACCAAGGCAGCTGGCGTTCACGGGACAGAGTTCCAGAAAGGAGAAGGCTGCGCAGAGAGAGAATCCTGGAAATCTGCAGAGGGTCCTCTTAGAGGCTCCAGCTGAGTACCAGTCAGCACATTCATGGGAGGAAACTACTTGAGGCTGAAGAGAGTACCATCTGAAGGGGTTGGGGCCAACAGTGGCTGACACCACAATCCAGGACTAGTGCCTAGTCCCACCAGCCAGACTGGGAAAAGCTCATCAATCACAGGACTCAAAAGGGTTTTGCCTTAGTTGTGGTGAATACATTTGTCGGAACTTCCCACACTGTACATTTCAAGTATGTGCAGTTCATATATGAATTATATCTCACCAAACCTCTAAAAAATAACAATGGAAGAAGAACAGATTTGCAAGAAAAGATGATGAGTTTGGTTTTTGACTCGGGGTTTGGCTTTTGATGTTAATTGGAGACATTGTGTAGGCAGTTGAATGTGTGGATGAGTGAGGTAGTTTTGTCAGGTGGCAGAGGCAGTTTGGAATGGACTGAGGAATGAGTGGAAGATAGGAAATGTAAATAATGCTTTCAGAGTTCAGCAGTTTAGAGGAAGAGAAGGTGGTTGTCAAAGTGTATTGTTTGCTGTTAGACAGTAGACTTGTTTATGTTTAAATTCCGGTGGCAGAGGTGGGAGACACAGATGAAAAGTGGTGAAGTATAAGTAAACATCCTGGGAAGGAGGATTGAATAAACATATCAGCAAGTGAAGAAGTAATTAAATATGCTTTTAATGTGAACAGCCACCAAAACTCCAACATGATTTAGGAATTAAGTTGTTTATTCTTGGAGTACCTGGGTGGCTTAGTTGGTGAAGCGTCCAACTCTTGATTTCTGCTCAGGTCATGATGTCAGGGTTGTGAGATCAAGCCTCATGTTGGGTTCTGTGCTGGATGTGGAACCTGCTTAAGATTCTCTCTCCTGGGGTGCCTGGGTGGCTCAGCGGGTTGGGCCTCTGCCTGATTCAGGGTCCTGGGATCCAGCCCCACATCGGGCTCTCTGCTTGGTGGGGGGCCTGCTTCCCCCCTCCTCCTGCTTCTCTTCCTACTTGTGACCTCTCTCTCTCTGTGTCAAATAAATAAAATCTTAAAAAAAAAAAAAGATTCTCTCTCCTCTTCTGCCCCTCCCCCTTAAAAAAAAAGTTGTTTATTCTTAAGGACACTGGTTTCTTCTTTGCCTACCCAGGCCATCCTACAACAAACAATCAGCCCAGATCCTGTCCCCCATCATCCAGTGTGTTTTGTTAAATACCACACTTGTGCTTTTCCTGGGTTCTGGCAATCTTAAATATATTCCTATTGTCAGCTTGGAATTCCTAAATGCAGGAATGTTTCTAATTGAGATTTGGAGGATAACCAAGAATAAGATTTGTTTGTATTTACAAAGTGACTTATTTAAGAAGTAGACGGTGTTCTGGTCTTAAAGATCTTAGTTTGTGGTTTCTTATGCTCTTTAAAATAACATCTAATGTGGGGAAAATGGGTTCTAAAATGTAAATGCCCTGCTGGGTTTTCTTTAGGATAAAAACGGTCATATAGCATTGCAGAGGGATGAGAAATGGTGTGTGAAGTGCTTTAGCAAAGGTCTAAGTAAAGAAAGTACACTGTCGTCCCAATGATGTAGCTGTATACACGGTTAGACGTCTGACCAGAGACTGTAAGAACCAGAGATACTGCTTATCTAACTGAAAATAATTGTTAAAGCCGCAGAGGTTTTTTTTGTAATGGGTATTTTTTTTAAGACTTTATTTATTTATTAGAGAGTGTGGAAGAGAGGGGCAGAGGGAGAGAGATAAGCAGACTCCTTGAGACCCTGGAATCAAGACCTGGGCAAAGACAGACACTTAACTGACTGAGCCACCCAGGTACCCCTGTAGTGTGTATTTTTAAAAGTTAAATATGAGCTTTATTTTTTTTTACCATTATAAAACAATATATATTCATTATAGAAAATATAAAGAAAGCAAAAATCCAACAAAATCACAGCGTCCCAAAATGGTAGTCACTTTTAACATTTTAGCAAACATTCTTCCAAGTCATCCAGACATCTCTAAGAGATATTATTGTCATGTACGTTTACACACACACACGTATGCATATAAATAGAAATTTTACATGGATGGCATCATGCTATTCTTGTTCTGTAACCTGCTTTTTCACCTTAGTTCATTGTGGACATCTTTCAGTGTCCATGAAAACGTAGTAAAATCATTAGTTTTATGACTGTGCAGAATACCGTTAGATGGTTATTTACCTAATATTTTGTTAATTCTCTCTTAGTGGACTTTCAGGTTGTTTCCAGTGTTTCACCAAAGGAACTCATGCTGCAGTGAGCATCCTTTGCGAGATCAAAGTGAGTGGTGCATTTAGCACTTTTTTATACATATGGACAAAGTGACCTCCACACTTGTCCAAATAATATTTCTGAGAGCAGTGAATGAAAGCACTGTATTCCTCCAACTGAGCCAACCCTGGATATTGTTAAACTTTTTAATATTTGCCCATTTTATAGAAAAATTATGTTTCAGTATTTTTTACATGCATTTCTTTGATCTCTAATAGAGTTGTGTTTATTGGTCACATGTTTTCCTCTTGTATGAATTTCCTGTTATCATCCTTATCTATGTTTCTGTTGGGGTCAGGTTCCCATTTTTGAAGATTTTATTTATTTATTTGACAGATATCACAAGTAGGCAAGAGAGGCAGATAGAGAGAGAGGGAGAGGCAGGCTCCCTGCTGAGCAGAGAGCCTGATGCGGGGCTCGATCCCAGGACCCTGGGATTGTGACCTGAGCTGAAAGTAGAGGGTTTAACCCACTGAGCCACCCGGGTGCCCCAGCTTCCCATTTTTTAAGGGGAGGAAACTGAGGTCTAAAGAAAGGAAGTGACTTTCTCAGGGTCAGCCTGCAATTTAGGGAGAGATTTGGTAATCATAGCATGCTGGAGCTGGAGGGGGATTTTAGACATCAGTGAGTCCCAGCCTCCTGATGTTACAGATGCAGAGACAGGCCTAAAGATATTAGGTGACTTGACTAAGGACAGCTACACAGCTCAGGACTGACAGAACCCGGAATCTGAATGATGTGTCATGAAGAAGAGGAGGCAAGTAACATTTTTGAGCCTGCTGTGTTTCTTACATGTTTTCTCGTTTAATTCTCACTATTACTTTAATATAGTTGACTCTTGAATAATGCAGGGGTTGGGGCGCCGAACTCTCCTGTGCAGGCAAAATCCTCATAGAACTTTCGACTCCCCCAAAACTTAATTACTAATGACCAGTTTTTGACCTGAAACCTTAGCCAATAACATAAAGAGTTCATTAACAGATATTTTGTATGTTATATTTAAATACTGTAGTCTTAACAATAAAGTAAACAGGGAAAACAAAATGTTATTAAGGAAATCATAAGGAAGCAAAAATACATTTATAGTACTGTACTGTATTTGCCAAAAAGATATCCACAGGAAAGTGTAGTTTAAACTTGTGTTGTCCCAGGGTCAGCTGTACTCCCATTTGAACAGATGAGGTGACCAAAGTTCTTCTGTTCAGAGAGCTTCAGGGATTTGCCCAGTCACACACATGGACTGCAAACCTGGACTGGAATTCAAGTCTTCTGATGCTTAATCCAGGGATATCATTTGCCTCATAAAGTTATAACAGTAGACATTTTTCTTGACTTCACTTAAATATTCATTTGATAACATATGATTTGCCTCTTGAGAACTTACAATACTCTGCCTCTGGGGGCACCTGGGTGGCTCAGATGTTAAGCATCTGCCTTTGGCTCAGGTCATGATCTCCAGGTCCTGTGACTGAGCCCAACATCCGGCTTCCAGCCCAGCAGGAAGTCTGCTTCTCCCTGTCTGCCTCTCTCCCTGTTTTTGTTCTCTCTCTGTCTCAAACAAACAAACAAATAAATAAATAAATCTTTAAACAAACAAACAAAAACTCTGCCTCTGTTTAACAGTTCTTATTTGATACTGGATACCAACCAAACACTTAGGAGCTAATTAAGGAACTTTTCATTATAAGCAAAAACACATCAGAGGCCCCTGGGTGGCTCAGTCTGTTAAGCACTGGACTCTGTTTCAATTTAGGTCATGATCTCGGGTTCTTGAGATCAAGTCCCGCCTCAGCTCTGAGCTCTACGAGGAGTTGGCTGAAGTTTCTTTCTCCCTTACCCTGTGCCCCTTTCCGAGTGCTCGCTCTCCCACGCGCGCACTCTCTCTCTCAAGTAAATAAATAAATCTTAAAAAAAAAAAAAAGGCAAAAACAGACCACAGTCCATGTCTTAGGGCTTATGGGTGAATAGATTTGCGATCCATGAGCTAGATATAACCTAAGTTTTTTATGGTAGAGATGTCTGGGTTGAAACTCAGTATTTCCTTAGAACCATGTTTAGTCCATAGAGAGTAAAATCTTAACATGTAAAATGAAAATGACATGTGGATTCTCTGAAGTGTAAAATGGACCTGAAATCATCAAGGGGTCAATAGGAACAAAATCGAAACCATGTCAGTTACATCCTCCATATCTCCAAAAAAAAAAAAAGTGCCTGTTAACTTTCATTTCTTGACAGGTCTCAGAATTTCAAAATCATATTAGAGCTAATTTGGTTGAAGCTTCATCCTACAGAGATGTACAGAGATTAGTATTGACTTCTGTATCTCTTTGCTGACACTGTTGGTTTGCTTCACTTGTGTAGAAGTTAGTTGGTAAAAATATGTGTTCTGCATTTCTACTTTCCAGAGAGGTCTTGTAAATGTTTGGGTTGATGTTTTTTAAACCTGCTAGTTTCATCTAACTCAGTTGGGGAGAAATGAAAGAGTGTAGCATCTGATAGAATCCTCTTTTTTTTTTTTCCCTTTACAGAGGATTTTATAGTCTTATAGAATAGGGGGGCCAACAATTAACTCATATTATTCTAGTCTTTAATCACAGAGCTCTGTTAAGTTGCATTATGTAAGAGATAGACATTATTTCTTTGATATTTTTTCTGATTTACTTTATTGGCATAAGAGTTACACATTGAGGGGCGCCTGGGTGGCTCAGTGGGTTAAGCCGCTGCCTTCGGCTCGGGTCATGATCTCAGGGTCCTGGGATCGAGTCCCGCATCGGGCTCTCTGCTCAGCGGAGAGCCTGCTTCCTCCTCTCTCTCTCTCTCTCTCTCTCTGCCTGCCTCTCTGCCTACTTGTGATCTCTCTCTCTGTGAAATAAATAAATAAAATCTTAAAAAAAAAAAAAAGAGTTACACATTGATTAGCACTTATAGATTCTAGTAAAATCAAGGGTTTTTGTTTCAGTTTGCCTTTGTTTTTTCCCTTTTGTTTTTTCCTCCCCTCCTGTAGCTTTTGTGAATGGAAGAATATAAAAAAATCAAAGTTGAATGGTTTAGGGCAGTGGTATGGTTTAGCCGCACCACGTTTCTGCCCATGCCAAGATGGCCATTAGCTCAGTCCACTCCTGAAAAACAAGTATCACCAGAAGTAATTCTTATTCTAGTATCAAACATAACAGTCCTTTAAAATCTCCTTTGGAATGTTGAAAAGAGATCAAATGAAACCTTCAGAATGGTTATTTACTGGGGAAGAAGAAGCCTCCAATTTCATTCACCCATTGTAGCTCCACTTTCTCATTTTAATGCTCGGTCCACAGTGGCGATGGTAAGAGATGGCAGTGGGAGAAGGGACATCACCTTTCCATTTATTGCTTGTTGCAATTTGGCCTGTTTACAGACAGAACTGCTCTGGGGGTTCTTCCAGTAGAGAGCGAAGGAAATCTAGGTAGCAGCAAGAAATCAGCATTTACACATGACCTGTGAATTGGCTAATTTTTAACCCACAGTTAGTTAAGAAATGATTACAGCCTGAGAGGAGTCATGACCTCAACTTTTCATCAGCTCCATTGGATTGTGCCTCAGTTTGGAAATGAAGGAGGTATGCGGGAAGTTTTAATTGTACCTGTGTGATTTATCCCTAGTCAGCTCTTTAATTTCTTCTGGCTGTCTGAGGTTTCCGACATGCTGTAAATTTCCCCAACTTTTTCATTATCTGCAATTTCTTTATGACTCGTGAATCGGAGTGGAGAGAGAGTATGGATTTACAGCGGAGATAAACATGTCCATAAAGTCTGTATCTGTGTCAGTAATTGTACCGCTGTCAGTGAATGTCCTGTTTTACAGGCCTCTCTTGGGAAAGGAACAGGCTTCACTACCAGCCACACTGAAATGCTTGCTTTGATTTGCATTAACTTGCTGGGAGATGAGGTAGGAATGGTGGGATAGAAATTGATACTGGACCTTGGCCTCTCTTGTTTATTTGTTTGTTTAAAGTCAGATGACATTGTGTTGGATAACTGTGTATTGAAGATAGACCATGGACAGTGCTCACTTCCCAAGTGAGATGCAACTTGATTGAGATGGTAGATGTGAAAAAAATCTCTTCTAACTTCTTGTTATATATTGCCTTTAAGATGACGTCCCATTTTCTATCACTGTTGATAATTAAACTTTCTATTTTCCTTTCATTAGTTCCCCCCCACTAATGATTGATTGATTGATTGATTTACTTGACAGAGATAAAGAGAGAGCACAAGTAGGCAGAGAGGCAGGCGGGGGGGGGGGGGGGAGGAGGGCCCCTGGTGGGCAGAGAACCCGATGTGGGGCTCGATCCCAGGACCCTGAGATCATGACCTGAGCTAAAGGCAGAGACTTAACCCACTGAGCCACCCAGGTGCCCTTCCTTTCATTAGTTTTAAAGCACAGTATTTATCTTTCAGAACATTCATTCCTCAAGTGGGGCCAGCTGGAGTTTTGGCGATGATTCCAACTGCCATGTCTTAATTCTCAGCTCTTAACGGCTCTTTGCTGATTGCTTGAAGTGGGGTGCCCTCAACCATTTGCTGTGAGAAAGGAAGTCTTAAATCATAGAGAAATTCTTAATATTCCGTCTTTAAAGACCCTTCAGGATTTCTCTAGTATTTTCTTAGAGGAATTGTGAAAGAAACCAAAGAGAAGTCCTTTAAAAATAGATGGAGAAGCAAACACACATATTTTTTCTTCTAGTACATTTTGTATTGGAGCACATCCCTCAAGAATCAGAACTGTCCTTGCGTATCCTGAACCTTCTGCGGGGCAGTTTAAAAGGATAGTAGGTGACAGTACAGTTTAACAAAGAGAGGATAAGATGCAGCATGAATCTCAACCCTCAGTCAGCCCACGCATCTAATATGGAGAGTTATCTAGTTGGTTTTTCTGTACCTTTAACTTCTCTTCCTTCTTCTGCTTGCATTCTTTTTGCCATCTTTCTACCAGTAGATGGGAGAGGGAAGATTAAAGGAGAAGATATGATACAAAATTGTTTGGCTTCTTTCCAGAAGCTGCGGTGAAAAGTATGGCTGGAGAAAATTGTGGCTAAAATGAAATGTGAAATTATCTGTGGTTTTAATTCTCTATCTCTCCTATTGCCATAACAGAGTTTCTTCTGACTCAGCAAGGGATAAACTACTTTCTTTGGGTGAGAGGAGTAAGCCCCTCAGGCCCCTTATTTGTCAGTCAGACTTTGACCTTTTTTAGAATAGGAGCCCTCTCTGCGCTCATTTTCTTCCTTCCCATCACACCAAGCAGTGTTCCTCACAGAGTACATGACATTTTTAACCCAATTCTAGTTTGGGAAACTTCTGGCATGTGGCTTCCTAGGTTTGATTTAACAAACATACATGATAACCTAAAAACGACCAAACAAACAAAACCCCAAGTTGTCTTCTTAACTTGGTGTTGTAACTTCTGGTTTTGTTTTATGAACTTAAAAAGTTTTCTTTAATGAATGCCTTATTGGAAGTGCTCAGCATCCATTTTGATGTAGACCTTCATTTTTTTCTTTTGTCTTTTATCCGTTTTATGCAATCTGGTTGTCTGCACAAGTTTGGACTAGGTTAAGGAGTTTCATCTATATGCCTGCTCACTTGGTCAAAAGAATGAGAAGTCTCGGCCTGACTATAGAAATAAGCCTTCTGATTTCTCAGTTGAAAGGCTTGTTATTACTATGACTATCCCCTCTCAGAAAATAGTTTTGGAGGTGGGGAGAGTATAGTATTCTAGCTTTGCAAGGGAAGCACTTTTCTTCTGGTTGGAGGGAAAATAGTTTATGGTTGTCTGCTTCTGTTTCTGCTGCCGTCAGCTGTCAAATTCAGTAAAAACGGGTTTAATTAGTCAACAGTATCTCAGTGTTGGAGGATAGTAGCATGGACAAAGAAAAGAGCAACACAGTAAAACATTATTTGAATATGAATTTGTGTACCTGTTATTCGCTGAAGTGGCTCCACAGCAGGAATCGATGACTTCGTATTAAAGGGTTAATAAATGTAGGCACCAGAGAATGATTCTGGAACCTGTCTCCAGACTGAAAAACGACTTCCTCACTTTCCTCAATCAGGCTGAGAATGGAATCCAAGAGTAGCCAGGCTTGAAACTAAAGGGAGGGCTGGAGTATTGATCTATTAACTGCTTGTAGAAGAGACCATTCTTGGGTGAAAAATCCTCAAGTGGTGTTTTACTTTTTAAGATCTCAGACTTCCTTGGCTTGTATAGATTAAAAAGTGTATTTCAGATTTCCAAGTAAAAGAATATTAATGCCACAAGTAGGTCAAGAAAGAAGCTTCCTTTCACTAACTGAAGAAGATATGTCATTAAGCCTTTTTTTCTTCCAGTTTTTTTTTATGAAAACACATTTTAAATACCCCGTGAGCCTCCCACTGCCATACGTATGTATATGTATATATGTATGCATATACATGTACAAAAATGTGTACTTTTAAAAATATTTATTTTTATTTTTTTATTTTTTATTTATTATTTATTTATTAAAAAAATTTTTTTAAAAGGTTTTGTTTATTTATTTGACAGTCAGAAATCACAAGTAGGCAGAGAGGCAGGCAGAGAGAGAGAGAGAGGAGGAAGCAGGCTCCCTGCTGAGCAGAGAGCCCGATGCGGGACTCGATCCCAGGACCCCAAGATCATGACCTGAGCCGAAGGCAGAGGCTTTAACCCACTGAGCCACCCAGGCGCCCCTATTTATTTATTTTTTTAGTTTCTCCTTGAACTATTTGGACGTAAGTTTCATGCATCAGGCACTTTACCCCTCAATACTTCAGAACACATTTCCTAAGAATAAGGACAGTTTCCTACATAATAATACTATAAGTATTTTTTTAAAGATTTATTTGTTTATTTATTAGAGAGAGGGAGAGATGGGGTGCCTGGGTGTCTCAGCTAAGAGTCTGCCTTTGGCTGAGGTCATGATCTCAGGGTGCTGGGATTGAGCCCCACATTGGGCTCCCTGCTTGGTGGGGAGCCTGCTTCTCCCTCTTACCCTCCCCCTTTGTACACGCGCTCTTTCTCTCTCTCTCACTCACTCAAATAAATAGATGAAATCTTTTAAAAGAGAGAGACAGGGAGAGAGATGGCAGGCGCAAGGGGTGGCGGGGAGAGGAAGAGGAAAGAGGGAGAAGCAGACTCCCTGCTGAGTGGGGAGTCTGACGTGGGGCTCAATCCCAGGACCCCAAGATGATGACCTGAGCTGAAGGCAGACACTTAACCGACTGAGCCACCCAGGTGCCCCAACAATACTATAACTATTATGTCCAAGAAATACTAACAATAATTGCAAAATATCTAATATCCTTTCACATTCAAAATTCCTGTTATTCCTAAAAATCTTGTGTAACTTTAAAAAAAAAAAAAAGATTTTATTATTTATTTATTTATTTATTTATCTGAGTGAGAAAGAGAGAGAATGAGTGAGCAGGGGGAGGAGCAAAGGGAGAGGAACAAGCAGACTCTGAGCTCAGCGCAGAGCCTGATGTGGGGTTCAATCCCATGGCTCTGAGATTGTGATCCGAGCTGAAATCGAGAGTCGGTCACTTAACTGACTGAGGTAACGCGCTCTCATTTTAAAACCAAGATCCATTCCAGATTCAGGCATTGCAAATGTCAGTACATTCTTTTTTTTTTTAATGATTTTTTAATTTATTCATTTGAGAGATCGAGAGTGAGAGCACAAGCAGGCCGAGGGAGGTAAGAGGGAGAGGGAGAAGCAGACTCCCTGCTGAGTGGGGAACCCCATACAGGGTTCTACCCCAGGACCTCAGGATCATGACCTGAGCCAAATGCAGACGCTTAACCGTGTCAGTACATTCTTGATAGGAGATAGAGCTGCACACCAACTCTTTTAATAAATATTTACCATTTTTTTCCTATGGTGAACATATATTTACTCAAATAACTGTCATTTTCCACTAGAATATTGAGTTTCAAGTTCTCCCTCTACAACAAGCCTGTTTTATCAAGCTTCTTTAATCTGTTTCTGGTATTCTCCCCTTCTCTTAACCAAATTAGCTGTAGAATTGTTCTCTCGCCAATAACTACTCCACTCTGCAGTCAGAGTAATATTTTTGGAACACATTGGACATGTGACTTCATTCCTTTCTTAAAACCCATCAATGGCTTCTCATTGCTCTTAAGAAAAAATAAGAAATCCTTAACTTGGCCTTACTGCTCTGCATGATCTGGCGTTTCTCACACCGTGCTTCCCTCTCTGACCATGGATTCTACAAATTCCTCAAGAGGGAAAAATGAGGTAAAGAATCTGGGGAACACCTTTTGGAAGAGATGAAACTTGAAGTAGGACTTCATGACTAGTATTTGCATATGGGAGGAAGGAAGACACTTCAGACCGGAAGCAGGTTTTGAATATGGATTGGTTAGAGTACTAGAAACATGGTGTTATGGAAGGCCTGAAGGACCAAGCTGGGGAATCATTTTCAGAGGCCTGATAGCTACCTCTAGGGAGAATTGAAGGGTGTGGTGATGGGTGGGAGAGACTAGCTAGGACACTGTTGGAATCCAAGAATGCAATGCTGCTTGTACTAGATAGGACAGAGTGAATGCAAGAGAGAGGGCGGTTGAGAGATCTTTGGAGGGAAAAGTAGATATGAAATTATAACAGACTGGAAGGACACAGAGTCAAAATTATTTTAACATGTGAAGCCCCTGTGACCAGGAGAATACAATTTAGGGTGAAAGTGGGGTACAAAGTGTTAAGGGGTCACTGAAATGAATTACTCAAACATCTGTCAGTATTATTGGCTCAAAAATTGTGGCTATCATGTCTGTTAGTTAGGTTGAGGTTCAGCTGTAACAAGAAATCCAAAATAATTGTGGTTTACACAGAGCAGAACTCTTTTTTTTCCACAAAAAGGAAGGCTTGAGGTAGACAGGTTGTGCACATCACTTATTTTCCTGTAAGCAGCTTCCTGGAAGTGCCGTAGAACTTCATCATCTGGACCAACCTAGCTGCGAAAGAATGTCATCTTTTATTCTGGGCTGTAATATTGCTGGCTAAAAATCAGGGGTTTTGTTAATAACGAAGAGGGGGATAATAGGTGTTGGGATAAGCAATCAGTATCCCCTGCTGCAGGTAATAGGAGGCCTATGCAAAGAGCAATGATGGGTCCGTAGAAGTAGAAGAATGTGAGGTGGTGGTTATGTTGCAAAAACTCAGAATTAGTGAGTTTAGAGGTGCATGGATGGTTGTTAATCTGTGAATTAGACTTCATGCTTATACCTTATTGATTATGTTGTGTGGATTATAAACAAAAGTAAGGGATTGATTTTCTTTACCATATGGTATGTTTGGTATTCCAAAAGTCAGTAAATGCATACCCAGTGAGTCCTTTTAAGAGATCTTGCAGACCTTTTTTTAGGGGGTGGGAGCTATTTTTCTAAGGAATTAAAATCTCAACTTAAAAAAAAAAAAACTTTTGGGAGACAAACCACTTGAAAATGATTGGCTTTTACTAACTGACCCTTTTTTTTAATGGTCAGCTTATGAATATTTATACCTACTCAGCAGTTCTGGTTGGATATTTTTAGTTATGAAGTAAAACACTTTGGTTCTCTGATTTCTGTATATTTATCAAAGCAGATTCTAAGAGATTTTTTTAAATTGTTTTAATAAAATTTTCTTTTATGCAGTTAGCCTGGACTAAACAACAGTGAATCCAAGGGCTGATTTTTATTTTCACTGTTTCTCACATAGCCTTCATTATAATAGGGTATCAGTGTTATTGAGTCAATGGTTGAATTATTTCTGAAGCCCAATATGATGTAGGCTCTGGTAATATTTAGAAGTTACAGGCAGTCTTCATTGTTTAACGTAATCAAATTTGCTTTCTAGCCAAAAAACCTTTAATGTCTTTTATTAATATATAATTATAATTAATTTTATATTATTGATATAATAAGCTATTTTTACAATGATTTTATTGCTAGTTTTAACAAAAACTAGCCCCTAAGAATACTTTTCAGCAAAATGCATGAAAATAGTTTCATTTAGAAACATTTGTTTAAAATAACCCAGAATGCCAAATCAGTCTTTCAGGTTTATGCTATTTAAAATGGTAAACAAAAACAAAAACATGGGCTCCTGGCTGGCTCAGTCGTTAAGCCTCTGCCTTCAGCTCAGGTCATGATCCCAGGGTCCTGGGATCGAGTCCCGCATCGGGCTCTCTGCTCAGCTGGGAGTCTGCTTCTCCCTCTCCCACTCCCCCTGCTTGTGTTCCCTCTCTCGCTCTGTCTCTGTCAAATAAATAAATGAAATCTTAAAAAAAGAAAGAAAAGAAAAACAAAAACGCATGGCATTTTACTTAATAGTTAAAGATGACTTCTTTACTTTCCTTATAGCACTTCGTCTCCTGCAGAATGTGTATGATTTTGCCCTGCTTCTGGTGACTGGATTCTCATCCTTTCAATAGGATCAATATTAAGCCAGCCTTCTTTACCTCCTCGATCCATATTAAACCTGTCTTGGAAAGAGTCTGTTTATTGGATAATATGGCTACATCGGGGATCTATGACAATATCTTTTGCTGCCTAATTAACTCAGGAGCATTAGAACAAGATAAAAATGCCCTAAAGCCTCTTATCTGATGTCTGGTGAAACCTGCTGGAAGCAGGAGTACCATTAGTTTATGTTAGAAATCAAATGGCTCTCTCCAGTGCAGGAAGTACTGATTAAACCTGAAGGGTCCCTGGAGGACTCTGCAGCTGTCACAGGGGTGGTGGCTGTCCCTCACGGAAAGAGAAATCTGGGCCAGAGGTCCCAGTGGGGTGGTGCTTTAAGAACTAGCACGTGGCTGCCCCAGCTGTTCTGCTTTGCCTAATGAATTGTTTTACAAGAAGAGGCTGGGTATTGTCATCACAAGCCGCCTTCCTTAGAGACCGGAGCAGGCCAAAGAATAAGTAATGTTAGTGATGGTAATTGAAATGTGATGGCTCTCCCGGGATCTTCACGGCCCTGGAGCTGGTTGGCACTTGTGGATTGTCTTTCCTACCAAGGCCCTTTTGAAGTGTGCCTGCCTTTCTTTCTTTCTTTCGTTTTTTTTTTTTTTTCCCCGTGTTACATAATAAAAATGTGAATTTTCTTCTCTCCTCCCCACCATAGAAATTCATTGACAGAAGCAGTCTTAGGAACATTGTAGTAGCTTTAAATACAAATAGAACAGCTTTGACTTTTTTTTTTTCTTTTTTGGTGCAAAATGGTGGTTTTATTAAAGCATGGGCATAAGACCCATGGGCAGGAAGAGCTGCTGCCCCGGGATTGTGAGGGGCAACTGATTATATACTTTGTGGGTGGGGGAAGTAATGACAAAAGGAAGTTCTGAAAGGATTTTCATGTACAGCTTTGACTTTTAAATTATCAACACTGCAAGAGTAAAGAAGAGCTACTACATATCCTTAGTCTCTTGAAGACTACTGCGGAGATCTCTCTAGGCTTTAAAGGAATGCTTTACTTTTTTTTTTTTATATATTTCTTTAAAATTTGATGATTATTTCAGAGAGTGTGCGGAGTGGGGGGGAGAGGGAGAAGAAAGAGAGAATCTCAAGCAGATTCCCCAATGAACGTGGAGCAGGGGGCTTGATCCCACCACCCTGAGATCATGCCCTGAGCTCAAACCAAGACTTGGACGCTGAACCGACTGAGCCACCCAGGTGCCCCTAAAGACCACCCTAAAGGAACGTTTTAAACTTACACAAGTAACTCACAGTCTTGATTTAACATTCTTTAAAATAGCATAATAGGACAAAAAGTGAAAAGTTAAAAACCTTGCTTGCTGAACTTACTGGACATTTTCTATGCATAATCGGGTTTCTACGTTACCACATACAGATGAGATCACAATATATGAACTGTTTCGCGACTTGCTTTTTTACCCCACAGTGTAGCTTAGATATCTTTCCACAGTGATATAGATAGACCTACCTCATTGTTTCCCAATTGCTGCATAAAATTTTATTGTATTGATGTGCCAATTGTAGACTCTTACTAGATAGTTTGACCTGGACCTGTGAGTGGATGCTTATTGTGCGAATTGGTTGCACTCATGGATTTGTATTCTGTGGTTCACCCTTTTACCTCCGTGATTTTACTTTCTTTAGGAATGTTCCGAGACTTTTAAAATAGGAAACAGTGGAGATAAAACTTTTGGGGAAGGGTAGTGTGAGTCTTGTCGTACCACCAGCTGGACATCTGTGTAGTGATGTGTACCTACTGCGTGTCTTAAATTCTTTGCTTAGTCCAGATAGGTGGGGAAAACAAATAGCCCATAATGGATGTTGTCTCAGGCATTAACTAGAGGCTTCCTCTCAAGTTGAATGAGTATTCTCTCCCCTAATTTTCTACTTCAGAAGTTCCAAGTATCAAGTTATGAATGCATTGATGGACTCGGGAAATGATTTGTCAGTACGTGAAAATGAGGACTTGGGTTTTTGTGTTAACAGCTTGGCTAACAAAGCAAGTTTATACCTTGTGAACTTTAGGGGCCTTGCTGGGAGTGGCAGTGTGATGAATGAAGCAAAGCAATTTTCCAGGAGCATTTCAGGTCAGTGATGGGAGAAATCACTTGTCTTCTCAGGCAAACTAATTTTAGTTGCATCTGTCTTCAATAGGATCTATGCAGATAGAGTGATAGAAATTGTCACTTCCATCAAAAATAGGAACATTATATGTCTTTTTTTAAAAAGATTTTATTTATTTATTTGACAGAGAGAGAGAGATAGCAAGAGAGGGAACACAAGCATGGGGAGTGAGAGAGGGTGAAGCAGGCTTCCCACTGAGCAGGGAGCCTGATGTGGGACTCGATCTCAGGACCCTGGGATCATGACCTGAGTTGAAAGCAGATGCTTAATGACTCAGGCACCCAGGCACCCCACATTATATGTCTTTTAACTCAAAGCCCTTTAGATCCATTCTCTCAATACTTCAAAGGTCTGATCTGCCCAATCATTATTGAAAAAATGTCATACTGATAAGTTGTGAGATGCCAACTAGTTTTTTTTTTAAAAAGGTTTTATTTATTTATTTGGCAGACAGATCACAAGTAGGCAGAGAGGCAGGCAGAGAAGGAGGGGGAGAAGCAGGCTCCCTGCTGAGCAGAGAGCCCGATGTGGGGCTCGATCCCAGGACCCAGAGATCGTGACCCGAGCTGAAGGCAGAGGCTTAACCCACTGAGCCACCCAGGCGCCCCAGATGCCAACTAGTTTTGTTTCTAGTTTCTCCTGTGTTGTTTTCCTCTCCTTGATGCATTTGAATTGATGCACAGTGCTTAACTTAATAATTGGAGGCTATTCTATTTTTTAAGATTTTAAAAAATTTTTATTTATTTGAGAGAGAGAGACAGATAGTGACAGAGATAGCAAGAGAGAGAGAGCACAAGCAGGGAGGAGAGGGAGAAGCAGGCTCCCCTCTGAGCATGGAGCCTAACGTGGGACTCGATCCCAGGACCCTGGGATCATGACCTGAGCCAAAGGCAGATGCTTGACCTACTGAGCCACCCAGGAGCCCCTGGAGGCTATTATTAGTAACAATTACTATTTACATCTTATCCCAGCATTCAGTAGATTCTTGAGACAACATGGGTATATCAGGGATTTCAGTGGCTCTTGTGGGGTATTGGAGATTCTTTAGACCTGTGCTCTTCAAAATACTAGCCACTAGCTGCATGTAGCTGTTTAAAGTTAAATTAATTAAAATAAAATAAAATAAAATAAATTTAATTCCTGAGTCACACTTGTAAATGCTTAGTAGCCACGTGTGTCTAGTGGCTGCCATATTGAACAGCATAGACAGAAAACATTTCCAGTAGATAGCACTACTCTGAAGGTTGGCAAACTTGGCCCATGGCCTGTTTTTGTATTCCCTGTGAACTAAGAATGGTTTTTACTTTTTAAAGGGTCATTAAAATAAAACAACAATAACAACAACAAAAACAGAAAATATGAGACAGAGACTGATTGTGGCCTGCAAAGCCTCATGTATTTACTACCTAGCCCTTTATAGGAAAAGTTTGCTGACCCTTGGACCTGTGCCTACTTCGCTTAATAACATTTCAGCTTTCTGATAAGTTAAGGTTAGGGGTTTCCCTACACCGTCAGAAGATCATGAATCTATTAAGCAAGACAGGCCAATTTAGGAGTAAAGTTTTTTTTACTATAGATAAACCATGGAATGAGTCAAAGCTTATACAAATCAGTTCCCTGGAGCTAGCACAAGAGGGATGAGCTTTGAAATAGGAAAAGTTCTCAGGGCACCTGGGTGGCTCAGTAGGTTAAAGCCTCTGCCTTCAGCTCAGGTCATGATCCCAGGGTCCTGGGATTGAGCCCCACATCGGGCTCTCTGCTCAGCAGGGGGCCTGCTTCCCCCTCTGTCTGTCTCTGCCTGCCTCTCTGTCTACTTGTGATCTCTGTCTGTCAAATAAATAAATAAATAAATCTTAGAAATAGGAAAAGTTCTTTGTAGTATAAACGATCAACTTGCAACAGCTTTGTGAATAATACCTAATGTAACAGAATATCATTATGATTTTATACACTATTTTGTGATTTTTAAGTATTCTATCCTCCCATCTTGCTCTGAAAGAAATAGAATGAGTGCATTTCAGCAGATGTACTTGAACTTTCAACAAAGAATTTACCATGAAGATTTTTAACTGTTCAGTTTTTTTTTTTTTAAAGATTTTATTTATTTATTTGACAGACAGAGATCACAAGGACCCTGAGATCGTGACCTGAGCCGAAGGCAGCGGCTTAACGCACTGAGCCACCCAGGCGCCCCTGTTCAGTTGTTTTTAACTGACAAATTATTTCAGCCAATCTCTCCTAGGAAGAATGAAGCAAATAGATTCTTCTGCTGGTAGTCTCAACATCTGAGAGATAATCTTCCTTTGCCAAATGTAGCTAACAGTTTCTCACTAAATGTAAAGCTTATGAAATCTGCTTATAAAGTGAGCATCTGGCACTTCTGTGGTAATTAGAGTCAACTTGTTGCCATCAAGATAGGACCTTGATATTCATGAGGGAACTTTGTGATTTCCCGGGTTTGTGCTAATCCATAGCATATTATTTTTCCTCTAAAATGTAGTAAGGTACACTTGAAAAAAATTTAAGTTCTCCCTCTGGGTTTTTGATGTAAATTAGTTCATAATTAGAAGTAACTAAAGTAATTCCCCCACTAAAATGTTATACTATAATATATTGAATTATTAGTGGAAGCATTAATTTGAACTTCCCTGAATCTTCAGATTTAAATAGTGGTGTCCCAAATATTATGGACTATGTGGTGAGATCGTGAAATATACTGAACCCCCGAAAAAGTTAAATTTCAACATTAGCCTTGCAGAAAGAGGCAAGTGGTAGAGGAGATAAAGGGAGAGAATTGTGAGGCAGTATTTTGAGAGGGAACCATCTTGAAGTGATAGAGTCTTTCTAAAGAACAGTCAGAATGGTAGCTGTGTTGTGCTTTTATTCCCTGGTACAAAATCAGTGAAAATTTTAATACTCAAAAGTTTTATTCATTCATCATAACTGGTTATGGTTTCAATCAGCAAATTTCCCATGGTAGGACTTTGACTAAATTTATGAAAACCCCCCAAATTTGTTCTAGTCTTTCAGTTCTATCCTCTTTGCCATTCTTTTTTTTGAAAGAAAACGTTAACTTTTTTAAGTTTATTTTTTAGTAATCTCTACACCCAGTGTGGGGCTTGAGCTCACGACCCCAAGATCAAGGAGTCCATGTTCTTCTGACTGAGCCAGCCAGGTGCCCCCTCTTTGCCAGGTCATTTCTCATTCTTCTTGCTCTTTCAGTTGTCCCATGTACTTTTATGTGTGCCCTCCAAACCTTTGCCACCCTCTTGTCTCACTGATATTAATAGTATTGCTTGTGAAAATAATCTCCTTGAAGTCATACACTGCCCTCTTCTCTAAGGGATGCCGGTAAGCATCCAAAGATTGCCCAGTCTCCAGTAAGAGATTTCATAACATTTCTTTTTTTTTTTTTTTTAAGATTTTATTTATTTATTTGACAGCGAGAGATCACAAGTAGGCAGAGAGGCAGACAGAGAGAGAGGAGGAAGCAGGCTCCCCGCTGAGCAGAGAGCCCGATGCGGAGCTTGATCCCAGGACCCTGAGATCATGACCTGAGCCAAAGGCAGAGGCTTAACACACTGAGCCACCCAGGTGCCCCAACATTTCTTATATTACCAAGGATGTACCTCTACTAAAGCTGGTGTAATCAAGTTTGAGATCTTTATCCATGGCATTTTATGATGCCAGGCAAAGTATGGCAAGGTCATATACCTTGGGTTTGTATTTTACACCCAGTAGAAAAGTCAGAAACATTAAGAGGAAGGAACATCAACTTGAGATTTAAAGTTGCAAACCATAGCCATTTAGATTCATCCATGATGAGGAGAACCTGGAATTCAGGCTTTGGAGAAATTAGGTATTTCTCTGTTTCTGACATGAAGTATTTATAAGACCTACCTTCCATGGGACGCCTGGGTGGCTCAGTTGGTTAAGCAGCTGCCTTCGGCTCAGGTCATGATCCCAGCGTCTTGGGATCGAGTCCCACATCGGGCTCCTTGCTCGTCAGGGAACCTGCTTCTCCCTCTGCCTCTGCCTGCCATTCTGTCTGCCTGTGCTCACTCTCTCTCCCTCTCTCTCTCTGACAAATAAATAAATAAAATCTTTAAAAAAAAAAAAAAAAAAAGACCTACCTTCCAAAAGTTTCCCAGTATCTGAGGTTCTTTTATTGACCTATCCATATTCGGAATATAATTTTTTTTATGTCCTGAGATTCTCAGATTAGTAGGGCAGACTTAATTTTTGCATAATGTCTGCACATTGCTACAAAGTAGGTAAGGTAGCCTGACCTTAAACTCCAAACACCTATAAGGATATCTGGGTATCTGGGTTTTTCACCACTGAATTCCCAACACTTCTTATAATTGGTACATGGTAAATATCTGTTGTCTAATAGATCCTGTTTTGACTTATATACAAAGGCATTTTCTTTTCATATCCATGTTAAAAACCTTTTTTTTTTTTTTTTTAGATTTTATTTATTTAGGGTCACCTGGGTGGCTCAGGGTTAAGCTGCTGCCTTAGGCTCAAGTCACGATCCCAGGATTCTGGGATCAAGCCCCATATTGTGCTCCTTACTCAGCAGGGAGCCTGTTTCTCCCTCTCCCTCTGCATGCCACTCCCCCTGCTTGTGCTCTCTCTGTGTCAAATATATAAATAAAATTTAAAAAAGATTTTAGGGTGCCTGGGTGGCTCAGTTGGTTGGGAGACTCCCTTCAGCTCAGGTCATGATCCTGGAGCCCTGGGATAGAGTCCCATATTGGGCTCCCAGCTCAGTGAGGAGTCTGCTTCTCCCTCTGACCCTCTCCCCTCTCTTGCTCGCTCGCTTGCGTGCTCTCTCTCTCTCTCTCTGAAATAAATAAATGAATAAATAAATAATAAATCATCTTTTAAAACTATTTTATTTGCTTCAGAGAAAGAGAGAGAATATAGACAGGGAGAGGGAGAGAATCTCAAGCAGACTCGCAGCTGAGCACAGAGCCTGATGCAGAGCTGGATATCATGACCTTGAGATCATGACCAGGGCTGCAATCAAGAGTTGGACGCTTAACTGAGTGAGCCACCCAGGTGCACCAAACAGTTTCTTGTTATGACTGATAACTCTTTTTATGAAACCTTTAACTTCACATTTTCTCCCAAATCACATTGTGGTCATGAGTCCCGTGTTTCCTGTATCATCCTCACTGCCTTTTCAGCTTTCATTTTTCTCTTTTCTGATGAATATTCTTGGTAAAACTTGATGCACTTGCTAAAACATTCCCATACACTGCTGGATATGTGATGGAACTATTTGTGTTATAGATCTGAGATAGCCTCCAGAAATGTGTCCATCTTTTGGGGTGCCTGGGTGGCTCAGTCAGTTAAGCATCTACCTTCAGCTCGGGTCATGATCCCAGTGTCCTAGAATTGAGTCCCACATCAGGCTTCTTGCTCAGTGGGGAGTCTGCTTCTCCCTCTACCCTTCCCCCCTGCTCGTGATCTCTCTCTTTCTCAAATAAATAAATAAAATATTTAAAAAAAAACAAACAAGTGAACAAACAACAAATAAAAGATGTATCCATCTTTTATTCCAAATTTGTAGAAACTTCTCGTCCTCACCAGTTGCTGTTGTATTATCTTTACTATGTGTAAAAGTACCACTAAGGAACATCACAGCCTCAGTGGAATGCTGGTGGTGAGTGGACTGCTAGGCTCACTAACTAGCTGAATGATTTGTTCTTTAGTTTGTATTGTTTGGATTAGTTCCTCAGCAAAATTGCAAGTAAACTCCTGTGTTATTTTTTTTTTAAGATTTTTAAATTTTTATTTATTTATTTGACAGGCAGAGATCACAAGTAGGCAGAGAGGCAGGCAGAGAGAGAGAAAGGTGGAAGCAGGCTCCCTGCTGAGCACAGAGCCAGATGCGGGGCTCGATCCCAGGACCCTGGGATCATGACTTGAGCCGAAGGCAGAGGCTTTAACCCACTGAGCCACCCAGGCACCCCAAACTCCTGTGTTATATTAACTTTCATGTCTTTATAGCTGAAACCCCACAGATATGAAAGACTTGGACTCATATACTGATAGCAATTATGAATTGTTTAGAATAACTTGTTTTCCTCCTTAAATAGAAATTATAGTAAAATTCAATTCTTGTGTAATGGAACTATTCAGTATTGTATATAATGCTGCAGTCTGATTTTTTGGGGAATATTTTATAACACTGTTAGAAGAAGAATAAATGGTTTTTGCACAAATGAGATCTAATAATTATTTAAATTAATAATTCTGTCCTTTGAGATTATATTCGATTCGTTTTTATTGTTCACCACCAGTGTGTGAAATGAATATATGCAAAAATGGTCTGTTATCACCTACATTTGCTTTGGTGTCTGGAGGTTGCAAGCAGTGAGGAGATCCCAGTTTGCATGATGGACCTTGTGAGGACTATGGGTCCTTCCAAATGTAGGAACTACCCTGTACTTTATTTAGGTTAGGAATGAAGCTGGTTTTGCACAAATTAACAAGGAAATCCTTAAAGTCACACGAAAATACAAGAGAACCAGAATAGCTAAAAAATCTTTAAAAAGAACAAAGTTGAAGGACTCATAGTCTCAAAGTTTTCATACAAAACTACAGTCATCAAGGTAGTGTGGTATCAGTATATAGGTATCTTTATAGATGAATAGAATTGAAAATTCAGAAACCCTCATATTTATAGTCAATTTTTGACCGGGGTGTCAGATCATTCAATGGGCAGGAAATAGTCTCTTTAACAGATGATGCTGGGGGGCGCCTGGGTGGCTCAGTGGGTTAAAGCCTCTGCCTTTGGCTCGGGTCATGATCCCAGGGTCCTGGGATCGAGCCCCGCATTGGACTCTCTGCTCAGCGGGGAGCCTGCTTCCTCCTCCTCCTCCTTCCTTCTGCCTGCCTCTCTGCCTACTTATGATCTCTGTCTGTCAAACAAATAAATAAATAATCTTTAAAAACAAACAAATGATGCTGGGAAAACACAATATCTATATACAAGAACCCCAAATTGAACCCCCATGTTATACTATATACAATTATTCATTCAGAAATCCAGTATAGACCTAAATGTAAGAGCTGAAACTGTAAAAAGTCTTAGAAGAAAACATAACCGTAAATCTTTATAACCTTAGTAGGTAGTGGTTTCTTACATATGATTCCAAAAACACAAGCAGAAAAAGAAAATTAGAAATTGAACTTGATCAAAATGTAAAAGTTTTGTGCTTCAAAGACACCATTAAGAAAGTGAAGAGGCATGGGGCACCTGACTGGCTCAGTTGGTAAAGCATACGACTCTTGATCTTGGGATTGTGAATTCAGGCCCCGTGTTGGATGTAGAGTTTGGTGTGGGGGTGGGGGGTAATTGAAAACATGGCTCACTGAATGGGAGAGAACTTTTGTAAATCATTTCTATATTGTTTGATAAGAGGCTTGTATACAGACTATATAAAGAACTCATATAGTTCAACAATAAAAAGACAGCCCAATTTTTAAGGTGGGCAAAGGATTTAAACACACATTTCTCCGAAGATATATAGATGGCCAATAGGCACATGCAAAGATACTCAACATTAATCAATAGGAAATGCAAATCAAAATCATGAGATACCACTGCATACCCACTGCCATGACTATAATGAAAAAGATGGACAATAACAAGTGTTGACAAGGATGTGGAGAAATTTGACTCCTTGCACACTATTGTTGGGAATGTCAAAATGGTGCAGCCGTTATGAAAAATAGCATGGTACTTCCTCAGAATATTAAAAATAGAATTACCATATGATCCAGCAATTCCACTTCTGGGTATATACCCAAAGGAATTGAAAGCGAGGACTTGGACAGATATTTGTACACTCACGTTCACAGCAGCATTTGAAATTGCCAAGAGGTAGAAACAACCCAAGTGTCCATTGATGGATGAAAGGATAAACAGAATGTGGTATGTACATGCAATGGGATAGTATTCAGCCTCAAAAGGAAGGAAAATCTAACAGGTGCTGCAACATGGATGACCTTGAGGATATGCTAAGTAAGATAAGCCAGCCACAAAAAGACAAATAACGTATGATTCTACTTGTATGCAGTACTTAGAGTAGTCCGATTCACAGAAGCAAAAAGTGGAATGGTGGTTGCCAAGGGCCAGGGAAGGGAGGGAGGGAGAATGGGAGTTATTTCATAGATATAGTTTCAATTTTTGAAGAGGAGAAAAGTCTGAACATAGGTTGCACAACAATATCAATATGCTAATGCCGCTGAAATGTACACTTAAAAATGGTTAAGATGGTGGGACGCCTGAGTGGCTCAGTCGGTTAAGTGTCTGCCTTTGGCTCAGGTCATGATTTCAGGGTCCTGGGATTGAGCCCCGCATCTGGCTCCCTGCTCAGCAGGGAGCCTGCTTCTCCCATCTGCCTGCTCTGCCTGTTCTGCCTGCAGCTCTGTGCTTCTGCTCTTTCTCTCTGACAAATAAATAAATAAAATGTTTTTTAAAAAATGGTTGGGGCGCCTGGGTGGCTCAGTGGGTTAGGCCTCTGCCTTCGGCTCGGGTCGTGATCTCAGGGTCCTCAGGGTCCTGGCCAGGGTCAAGTCTCACACCGGGCTCTCTGCTCGGCAGGGAGCCTGCTTCCTCCTCTCTCTCTCTCTCTCTTTCTCTCTCTGCCTGCCTTTCTGCCTACTTGTGATCTCTCTGTGTCAAATAAATAAATAAAATATTTAAAAATAAATAAATAAATAAATGGTTAATAGGGTAAAATGTGTGTTATGTGTATTTTACCACAGTTTAAAGGGGGGATGGCAAATTTATGGTATATGAATTATATTTGAATTTTCAAACAAATTATATTAGAAAAAGAAGAAAACAAAGATATGAAACCAGTCCAGGAAGCCCAAAAGGATTCGAGGAAGTCCAGTGTATGCCTGTTCCACAGCACTTATTCATTCAGGAAAAAAACTTGCCCTTTCCAAAGCAGTGAAATTATTTTTTGTTTTAATGTCAACATGACTTTACAAAAAAAGTCTTTTATTTTATTTCTTTTCAGTGTTCCAGAATTCATTGTTGATGCACCATACCCAGTGCTCTGTGCAAGATACAGATGTAGTGAAAAGAAGGGCCATCTCTACCCCCCCCCAAAAAATCTTTTAAATATAACAGAAAACATAAGCTAGAGGCATTCCTAGTTAAGAAATGATAAATAATGAAAAAAGAAAAAAAATAATGAAAAAGACAAGCAGATAGGATTCAGGCATTGTTAATGCTATTACCTGATTATCATGGTAAGCCAGAGAAGGTAAAGCTATCCTGAAATTTTATTTTGTTCTCTTACCACTTTTCAAGATGGTAGGAGGGGAGTGCATGCTCAGTTCAGTTCACAGGAGGGAGCATTTTCCCTCCTGTGCCCACCCTTCCTGCAGCTGTCCTTATGAGGGGCAGGATGCACAGGCTATGTACCAAATGCCATTGTGAAGCACATGCCCGGAGATATTTTTATTGATCCAAATCATCTAGCATTCACCAAAGGCAGGACTTGGACACTAATTAGGAAAGGTTGTTAGAAAAGGCAGGGGCGCTAGGGTGGCTCAGTTAGTTGTTAAATGTCTGCCTTTGGCTCAGGTTATGATCCCAGGGTCCTGGGATTGAGCCCCACATCAGGTTCCCTGTTCAGTGGGGACCCTGCTTCTCCTCTCCTGCTCCCCCTGCTTGGGTTCCCTCTCTCACTGTTTCTCTGTCAATAAATAAACAAAATCTTAAAAAAGAAAAGAAAAGGCAGTTTCCAAGACCATTCCATCTGTCCACTCGACTGACACAAATCAGAGTTGAATCCAGTCTGTTACTGAAGGTCTTTTTTGACGTATAATGATTTTTGTATTCTATTCCCTTCAATTCTTGAATGAGTCTTTTCTTTTCTTTTTCTTTTTTAAAGATTTTATTTATTTATTTGTCAGAAAGAGAGAATGTGCACAAGCAGGCAGAGTGGCAGGCAGAGGCAGAGAGAGAAGCAGGCTCCCCACCAAGCAAGGAGCCTGATCCCAGGACCTAGGATCATGACCTGAGCCGAAGGCAGCGGCTTAACCCACGGAGCCTCTCACGTGTCCCTTGAATGAATCTTTTCTACCCTTCCTTTTCTTTTATTCTTTCCCAAAGTAGATTTGAAATAATCTCTTGATCATCATTGTTACTTATTGTAACATCTGACTCTACTAAGGGTTCACATCTGTTTCTTAGGCTTTAGATATTATAATAAATAAACATTTATTAATGGCCTTCTATGAAAAGCAATATGCTAGACCCTGGGTGTCAAAAACACATAAACTCTTCTATTTATAATCTGATTAGGGTGACAAGACAAATATGTAAAAAGTACAAAAGAGCATGTACTGATTGTCACTTGAGTACCATAGAAGTTCGGAAATGAGGGCTCATAGTGGGTTGAAGGTGGTTGGGTAGAGTCTTTTAAAAAAAAATTTAAACTGGAATGAAAGAAATAAATTTTATTTATTTTTTTAAAGATTTTATTTATTTGAGAGAGAGAGGTGAGAGAGAGCAGAGGGAGAAGCAGACTCCCCACTGAGCAGGGAGCCGGATGTGGAGCTCTATCCCAGGACTCTGGGATCATGACCCGAACTAAAGACAGATGTTTAACTAACTGAGCCACTCAGGTGCCCCAAGAAATAAATTTTATATATTACCATTGGCAAATTGGTTTCCTCCATAGTGTTAAGAGTCGATGTAAAATGTAACATTCCATTTAACAGTTACTATTTGATTAACCTGCACAAATCCTCTTCTCGTACTCATTTCCCTCACCGGCAGCCCAGATTTGCTTAGGACAGTAAAAGGCATTGCTTGTTTGTCTCTTTGTTTACATATGGACAAGTAATTAAGTAGGGAGGCAAAGTGACCTTATATCATAATTTGGCCACTGAGCCATGCAGTCGCCTCTATCGGTTTTCTCTGTTTAGCCTGTAAAGTGATAACAAAAGAGAAGAAAGTAGCCACTGTCAAGCATCTCTGGCCTAGGGTGAGTTTGACCTGCACTTTGACAATGATTTTGATTATTTCTGCTTTCTATGTTGAATGGATTTACTACCCATCAGAGTCTCAAAGACCCTTAATTTTAAAAATACATTGTTTTTTTTTTTTTTTAGTCTTCTACATGCTGACTGTTACCTCCTTATGACATGTGGTAATGATTTCTGAATTTTCATTAGGCACAACTCATTGTTGAAGCACTGAAGCAGTTGGTTACTTTTGCAGCTAATTCTTGGTTACATAAACAAGAGTCCTTTAAAAAGGTTAGCCAGAACAGTTTTTTTTTTTTTTAATATTGTATTTATTTATTTGACAGAGAGACACAGCGAGAGAGGGAACACAAGCAGGGGGAGTGAGAGAGGGAGAAGCAGGCTTCCCACCAAGCCGGGAGCCCGATGCGGGGCTCGATCCCAGAATCCTGGGATCATGACCCGAGCCGAAGGCAGACGCTTAACGACTGAGCCACCCAGGTGCCCCACCAGAACAGTTTTTTAAACCCACAGCAACACTGGTGTATATCAGTTCTGACTTGGTATACTTTGACCCATGACTGCAATGTTTTATTACCCTCAGCTGCATTAGGACACATCCTTATAGGACCACTTTTGTAGCAGATATTTTTATAACTCTACAAAATGATTAGACTGACATAGAGCAATTCTCTAAATACATGGGTATTAAAATATTCTGGCTGCTGTTTCCTTTTTGCCTTCAAGTTGAGACATCATGATGAGATAAGACTCTACCAGTCCTAATCGGTACACAAGTGAAGTTAGGCACGGCATTCTCATATTATTGACAAGAGTCTTTGTCACTGTAAATAGGGGAAATCTTGGAGGAGGGGTTCCCATTATAGTAATTCTAATTCAATTCTGCTAATACTGTTTTTTAGAAACTACATGAAAACTCATTCCATGTAGTCAGGAAGGAAGTTATGATTTTTTTTTAAAGATTTTTTTTAATTTATTTGACAGATCACTAGTAGGCAGAGAGGCAGGCAGAGGGAGACAGGAGGAGGAGGCAGGCTCCCTGCTGAGCAGAGAGCCCGATGCGGGACTCGATCCCAGGACCCTGAGATCATGACCTGAGCCGAAGGCAGAGGCTTTAACCACTGAGCCACCCAGGCGCCCCAGAAGTTACGGTATTAAACTGAATTCTAGCTAGAACAATTTAGCTTGTGCTCAGAAACGTACAATATGTTTATCTGGGAGTTTGAGGTATTGATTAGGGTTTAGAGAGTGTTTAGGAGAACCTGAATGGGAGAAACCTTCTGTTAATTGGTACCAGGGTATAGTGACATGGGATACAGACTCAAAGAGGCTTCTAGCATCTTGTGGTCTATAGGTCATAGTCCTCAAGGGGGAACCAAGAGTCTGGGAAGGTCTCTAGTAATGATCCTAACAACTCTCTGACCTGTCTTCCCCTAAGTACTCCCAACCTGCTTCCAAGTGTCCCCAATTTTTCAAACTGGGAACAATTTCCAGTTGAAAGGTTAGCTGAGAAATATGAAACTTTAAATAGCAAATGATTATGGCTACAACCATTTTGGAAAGCAGGCAGTATCTTCTAAGGGTGATCATACATATATTCTTTCCTATCATATACACCAATAAATATTTTAGTACAATTCCAGTGCTAGGTATATACTCTAGAAATAGAAATGCAAACATTTGTATACCAAAAGATGGATACAGAAATATTCAGAATAGTGCTGTTCCTATAGGTCAAGACTAGAAATGATCTAAAAGTTCGTTGACAGTAAAATGAACAGATAAATTCAGATATATTCGCATGCTAGAATATTATATAGTCCTGAAAATGAACAACTATTGCTACATGAGACAACATGAATGGGTCTCAGGAACATAACATTGATAAATAAAGATAGACACAAAAGAGTACATATTATACAATACCATTTATATAAAGTTCAAAAACAAGCAAAGCTAACCTATGATGATATAAATTAAAATAATGATTGCACTGTGGGTATGGTGGTGGCTGGGAGGGAGTGTGGGAAGGTAAACTTCGGGGGGGCTGGTAATGGTTCTCTATAAAGATGGATGTGGTTGTGTGTCCATTTTGTGAAATTCCACACATATACTTATGATTTGTACATTTTTCTGTCTATATGCTGCACTTTAGAAATTAACTAAAAATTTTTTTGAAGACAAATAGTGGCTGAGATAAAAAGTGAAAGTAATTCACTCTGAAGTTGATTAGCTAAGCTGTTGTTAAATTGAAATGCCAGTCTTTCGGTTTGATACTGGAAGTTCACGAAAGAAAGTTGTCAGGCATTAATAGTATTCCAGCCAGATTTCAAAATACTGCTTTGAGCAGGTCTTGTATCATTGGATAAGAATAATAGGAATTATTTTCTAGGATATTTTTGTCATGGGTAGCTGTGAATATATACAACTTTTTGTGCCTTAAAAGTTTGCTTTTAACATAAACGTCTTTAGTATTAAAAATTTTGTTCCAGAGAGTCATTAAATTAGGTATCCCTGTGAGAGAGACAGAATGGTGATAAATGTGATTCAGTAGATGGCAGTATTCCCTTTGAACTTTTTAGTTAAAATGTGGATATGTGAGGGTAACTCTTAGCAACTTTCTTCAGTAGGAATGGTAAAGGGTCACCTGCTGGGACAACTAGACCAGAAAGAACATTTAATATTTTTCTTCATGTTACATGTTATTTCATGTATTGCTAAGAGCTATTTTGAATGAACCCATAAGATGTAGAGTCCACAAATGTAGAGGACAGGTTTTTCCTCATAATAGCCTAGAATGATAGACTGCAATAGAAAGTTTGTTTAATGTAGTATTACTTTAAGTATTACTTTAAGTGTAGAATTACTTTAATTCAGGAAGAATTTGAGCAGCATCCTTCCTCCCCGTCCCCGTCTTGTATCTAGGAATATATATATGTCAAGATTGAGATAATGACTAACTGCCTTGGACAAGGATGTCAGTGAAATTTATTGATGAGGAGATTAGGTGTACTTGAGCACAAATTAAAAGAAAAATTAAAGTGATTGACCAGTCTGTTTTTGTTGGTTATTTTAATACAACTCAATTGTTTTTTGAATAGTCTCTCTTTTTTTGTACTGAAATTTTCTTAAAATGGTAGTACTCGATGAAAGCAGTGGGGTTTAAGAAATCCTGTGGCATTATAGGACTTCTGGTAGTAAGGAATTTTACATGGATCAGAGTAATATGCCAGAGAAGTCAAGAGTTATCAGCCAAAGGACAGAACGTGCCTGTGGTGCAGAATGGGAGACCAACGATCAAACTAGACAGAGACAGAAGAATTACATCAAAATCTGACTTTGCTCATTATTAGCTATTGACCTTGGACAAATCACTTAACTTGCCTAATTTTTCTTACCTGTGAAATACAGGTGTAAATGACTGCTTTGGCTTCCATATAAGTTGTTAAGTGCATCAAGTAGGTGCATTGTCTGTAAGGGTGCTGTATTAATATTAATGAACTCTGCAGATAGACTCTGATTTTTATTACTGTTCAATTAACTGTTTGTTTCCTCAGGTTTTTCTGCCTGTAGTTATCAGGAGCTAGCTGGGAAACGTTGATAAGCGTATCTTCAAAAGCCATCCTTGTATGAGTACCTACTAACAGGTAGTGCTAAGTGCTTTAACCTCATAGTTTCCAAAGCCTCACAGCTACTCTAGGAGTAGGCTGAACCATCAACCCTATTTTGTAGTCTGCAAAGGTTTGGACTGACCCAAGAGCTGTGAATCAAGGCCATGTCATCTGACCACAGCCGGTTTGTAGTAGGCTATACCTGCCTGATGCACTTCAGTTTTTACTTTTTCCCTAGCTAGTATTTTAGAAGTTAGGGTCATATGTTGCATTTTTATGTATTGGGCAGTTCAAATAAAGACATTGGGCCTTAAAACTTTATTATGTTTCATTATGGAGTGATTAACAGAATCCTAATGTATGCATTTGTTAATTTGTGAATGGGGAGGGTTGGTCCTCCTGACTTGAGCCTGTTTCATCTTTAGTCAAAGCACACGCAAATCATTTCTTGATGACTCAAACCCAAGGAGAGGAACAGTAACATCAACACAACCTAAAGTCACAGTGACACAACCTGAAGAGTGTTAATATTTGTTTTGAGGATATATTTTGATTTTCTTTGCCAAACACCCCTCCCAATTACCTATTTTTCCGTATTACAACTGCTTTGCTTTTTTTCTTTTCTGTATATGTGTGTGTGTGTGTGTGTGTGTGTGTGTGTGTGTTTTAGGGGGTTTCCCATTTATTGTAATTATAATACTAACATTTTGCATAGAGATAACATTTCTGGGAGAATACATTTAAAAAAATTTTTTTAAAGATTTTGTTTATCTATTTGTCTGATAGAGTGAGAGAGAGTACAAGCAGGGGGAGCAGCAGTCAGGGGAGAAGCAGGCTCCCCGCTGAGCAAGGAGCCTGGATCCCAAGACTGGATCGGGACTGGATCCCAGGACCCTACGATTGTGACCTGAGCTAAAGGCAGATGGTTAACTGTCTGAGCCATCCAGGCGTCCCCTGGGAGAATACATTTAAAACTGATAAAGTAAATATACTAATAACTAACTGTTTTTGCTGCTCCTGTCAGGTAAATACAAATAAATATATATGAAAATTTTCATTTATAAATGTGTTATTTTCACTATTCTAAAAATAAAATTTTTTAATAAAAATTTTTTATTTTTTTTAATAAAAAATTAATAAAAATGGCTTTTTTTTAAATAAAAATGGCTTTTTGAAACTGTATCTTCAACCTTCTGTCGTAAAAATATAAAAATTACTTATTCATGTTTTGGCCACCTTGTAATTTAGTTTATGTATCGTCAGTTCTTTTTTTTTTTTTAGTTAGATTTTTAAATTTTAGAACAGTTTTAGATATTTATGGGAAAATTATAAAGGACAATTTCCATTTAACCCATACCCAGTTTCCCTTATTATTATGATAGTACACATTTGTTACACATTTGTTTTATTTATTTATTTATTTATTTGAAAGGGAGAGAATGAGTGAGAGAGAGAGAGAGAGCATGAGATGGGGGAGGGGTAGAGGGAGAATCAAATTCCCCACTAACCAGGGAGCCCGATGCAGGACTCCATCCCGTGAGACTCCAGGATCACAACCTGAGCCGAAGGCAGTTGCCCAACCAACTGAGCCACCCAGGTGCCCTTTATTACACATTTGTTACAATTAATGAACTTCATGAGCTTTTTTTTTATTTGTTTAACATATTTCCTGTACTTTATTCAGCTTTGCTTAGTTTTGCCCTAATTCTGGAGTCCCATTCAGGATATCATAATTACATTTAGTAATCATACCTCCCCATAGTCCACTTGGCTGTGACAGTTTGTCAGGCTTTCCTTATTTTGATGACCTTGGCAGTTTTTTTTTTGTTGTTTTGGTTTTTTTTTTAGATTTTATTTATTTATTTGACAGAGAGAGAGAGATCACAAGTAGGCAGAGAGAGAGAGGAGGAGGAAGCAGGCTCCCCGCCAAGCAGAGAGCCTGACGCGGGGCTTGATCCCAGGACCCTGAGACCATGACCCGAGCCGAAGGCAGAGGCTTTAACCCACTGAGCCACCCAGGCGCCCCAATGACCTTGACAGTTTTAAGGACTAACTGGTCAGGTGCATTGTAGAATGTTCCACAGTTGGGTTTTGATGTTTTTCTTAAGATTATGGTTTACCTTTCATTGCATACACTAGGTTATATGGGGAGGTTGCTCTAAATCATAGTGAACTCTGAGGAAGGCAGGTTGGGATTTGAAAATATTGGCTGTGGATAACCCACACAAAGATAAGCATTAACATTCTTTGTTGGCATTGAAACATTGGCTACATTCTTTTTTTTTTTTTTTTTTTAAGAATTTATTTATTTGACAGAGAGTGAGAGAAGGAGAGAGAGCACAAGTGGGGGGAGTAGCAGAGGGAGAGGGGGAAGCAGGCTCCCCACTGAGCAGAGAGCCCGATGCGGAACTCGAACCCAGGATCCTGAGATCACGACCCGAGTCGAAGGCAGAGGCTTAACCCACTGAGCCACCCAGGTGCCCCATTGGCTACATTCTTTATGTTTTTTGTATTTTATCGTTTTTCAGAAGAAGCTAGTCCTAATTCTGGCTGAAAAGAAGAGTGTAGGTTGTACGATCTGCTCATGTCCCCAAAACAGTTTCTTTTCTAATTGCACCTATTGGGGCAGTTAGTATGGGTTTTAATGTTACTCTTAAGAGCTTTATTTAATCTGAATTGGCCTTTTAATTAGTAATGGGCAATTTTGGGTGAATTGTTAATTGATTAGAATTGTGGAAATCATCTGAAAAGCTGTTTTGTCACTGTAGCCTAGAATAGTAGAAGATTAAAACGGGATCTGGGTTAGTTACTATTCTAAGACGAATGTTTGCAAAGTATTATTTTCGTGGTTTGGGTTTGTTGTTCCAGCCTGGTGTCTTAACTCCGCTGAGAATGATTGTCTTTTAACTCACCGAGGTCCTCAATTCTACTCCATTAAGGGCCACTCTTCTGCCAATCAAAAAGCAGCATCCCTGAGATTGATTTTTGTTACAGTGGATAGTCATGGCTGCCTAGTGACAACATTTCCAACTCTTTTATGTAAACAGAAAGCAATCAAATAAGTACTAATCCAAGGATTATGTGGACCCAAATCCCGTGGCCAGAAGAAGAATCGCTGCAGTGTATGTCCCTGGCTCTTTGCCTTCTGGTCGCCCCTCTTCATCCTGGAAAGCTTGCTCGCTGCTGGTGCTGCCTATTACATTGCAGGATGCGGCGACCAAAACACTCCTGCACCTCCTGAATGGAATTCAGAAAGACACTTACATTTCCATAAATAAATTAGGAATTCAGTGGTTTCTTCGGGCTAATCAGGGCAGGCTGATAAACCTTGCTAGCTGTTTAATAAATGAATTGTGACTGATTACCTATTAATATGGACGCCTCAGGAATTCACCCAGGGGGAAGCAGAGCAGTGAAATAGAGAGGGGCATGGCCCCTTGGGAAATCAGGGCTTCATGTTTGCAGCTTAAATATCTCTGTGAAGTATCAATAAGGAGGTAATTGAATTTTGAACACAAACATGAGCGCCGGATGGATGAAAGGGGGAGGGGGGATCTGATAATCTCTTCTCTGCCCCTTCATTCTCCCCTCCCCTTTTCCTTAGAGACCACTCTAGTAAAGATAGATGCTAAATCCATTAAATAAAGATTAGACTCTGTCGTAGTAGAAAATGGCAGCTTAGCTAGATCCCTGGGCAAATTGGGGCCTTTTGCAATACAGAAAATTAAAATATACATTTTTAACAAGTGTGCTGTCTTCCTACCAATAATGCCCAGGCTAGCTTGTGGGGTTTACTCCTCCTTCAGATTGGCTTTTGTTTGGACAGATCACTTTCTCTTGTACTAATGCCAATCTTTTCTGTATTCCTGGAGCAGAAGGGGCTGGGTTTATTTATTTATTTTTAAAGCTTCTGTTGAGGCCTTTCCTCTAGCATCCTGCTTGCTTGTAATCAGAGGAGTAGGAAGGAGATTAGTGTCCCATGAATTGGCGGTAGATAAATGTTCCCTCCCCTTAACTGGTGGGTCCAGAAGAGCCCAATCACTTGTATTTCAGGGATGATTGGAGACTGTACAGCCAAGGAAGAAAAGGGCTTACAGACTGAAATAAAAATTGATATTTTAGATGCTATTTTATTTGGTATTATTGCTTTGCTTTGTTTTATTTTCAGCCAGATAAAGTCTTATTAATGTAGAAAAAGAAGAATTGGCATCATTTGATTATAGATCATAATACTCCCCCCCTTTTTTTTTTTTAATTTTTTTATGTGACAGAGATCACAAGTAGGCAGAGAGGCAGGCAGAGATAGAGGGGACGCAGGCTCCCTGCTGAGCAGAGAGCCCGATGTGGGGCTCGATCCCAGGACCCTGAGATCATGAGCTGAGCCAAAGGCAGTGGCTTAACCCACTGAGCCACCCAGGCGCCCCCATAATACCCCTTTTTGAGCAACACCAAAACACAAGCATCAAGCGCTAAATACTTTTGTTTCTGTGTATGAATACGCAGTAGCGGCTTTTTGGACTAACCTTTGTTTATCCGTCAGTCTACATGTTTTGATAATTGTTTCACAAGGCTTCAGTCAATAAGTCTATCAACAAGTATTGAGCATCTGTTAGGTGTGTGGCATTTTTAGTTGCAGTGGTCAACAGCTAGAAAGTCTATCCTCTGCCACCACAAATATTTCTTTAAATACAAAAAAAATGAAGTTGGTTTTGTCATACTTCTTATAAAAGTTCTTTGGCTCCTTGGGTCTTATTTGTAAGACAAAATTCAGATTCCTCAGGCTTTCACAAAGGACTTTTTTAACATTGACCTAGCCTTTCTCTCCAATTTTATCTGGAAAACATACTTATCCTCCAAGGTGATTTCAAATCCCAGTCTCTCCATGTCTCCCTATTCCCGCAGAGTTACATTTTTGTTACCTTTTAGTGTGGGTTCTCCACTTGGTGGTTCTGAGGATTGCCCATGGGAGGAAAAAAGTACTTCTTAGTCAATAATTAAGGGCTTTGTTTGCCAGATTGCAAACATTCCCAGTTCTTTGTTTCAATTTAAGAGGTAGCTTGATGGTCAAATTTTTAATTATTTGTCCTTATGTATTTCACTTTATAATTTAACTTTGATTTGTGTCGATCTTTAATGGTAAGAAGGAAAGAGTCTGTTTGCTGTCCCTGTCATTACTGCTACCTTAAGTTATGTTTCTCTAGAGAGCAGAAATCAAACTTATTTTTAAAAATTTTTTTATTTTTTATTAACGTAAAATGTAATATTAGCCCCAGAGGTACAGGTCTGTGAATCGCCAGGTTTACACACTTAACAGCACTCACCATAGCACACACCCTCCCCAATGTCCATAACCCCACCACCCTCTCCCTACCCCCACCTCCCCTCAGCAACCCTCGGTTTGTTTTGTGAAATTAAGAGTCTCTTATGGTTTGTTTCCCTCCTGATCCCATCTTGTTTCATTTTTTTCCTCCCCTACCCCCAAACCCCCCACATTGCCTCTCAAATTATTCATATCAGAGAGATCATATGATAATTGTCTTTCTCTGATTGACTTATTTCCCTCAGCATAATACCCTCTAGTTCCATCCACGTCCTTGCAAATGGCAAAGAAATCAAACTTATCTAATCTGATTGCCACAGTTCACAAATGACCCTTTATGATTTTGAATGCTAGTTCTCAAAGTTAAATACTGCAAATTTCAGAATTTTCTAGTCCCTCACATGTTGCACATTATATTCATGTTGTACTTAGATGGTTCTAGTCTTCCTTCCAGTTGCCCTAACTTTTGTTTCCTGCCATTTTTCTAGGCTCCAGAACTCTTTCCCCTTATTGACAATACAGGTTTGCTGGGGCCATGGAAGGCAACATTTTAAAGGCTCTGTATTCCCAGTGGTTGGATCTCAATTATTTTAAGTTTTAAGCCTTATTTAACACTAACAGATTTATGCAAATAAAATGTGTTTTCTTTTTGTACTAATAATTTTCAGTGTAGATTGTATATTTTCACTTAATTATAACAGAAATTTAGTAGTAGAAATTCTGAGGTTATAAAAAACTTACCCAAATAATCCCTAAAAATTTTAAATAAAGGATATTGACTTTATCCCTGTAAGAGAAGACTATTGGTAACTTCCTTTCCTAAAGCTGGTGATCTTAGCATAACCTTCATTCAATAAAATATCTCTTTCCTTCCTTTGTATATATAACATAGTACCCTTAGAACTACCTGCAGTGTAATATTGTTACCTAGGCAATTACTAATTTTAGTTTCTGTATGGGTAGAGTTAATGCTGAGGTGCATGTCTTGCTCAGGACGATACTGTAGCTATGGTTCTTAACCTAAGAGTCCATGAATCTCCTGAAATTTAAAAAAAATTGTATGTGTATGCTTATCCATGTATATTTCTCTGCAGAGAGTATTAATGGCTTTCATTAGACTTTTTTAAAGGCCTCTGTTAGAATTGAACTGCATGTGGTGCATAAACAATGAATCTTGGAACACTGGAAAAATAAAATAAAATTTAAAAAAATTTCAAAACTTAAACACTAGGAAAAAAAAAAAAAAAAGATTGAACTGTATGGCCCTAAAAAGGATATGTCAGAATCCTAGCCCCTGGTACTCCAGAATGTGACCTTATTTGGAGATAGGGTCTTAACACAGATAGTGAAGTTAAAATGAGGTCAGTAGGATGGGTCCTAGTCTAATATGACTGGTATGCTTATGCAAGAGGGAAATTTAGACTCAGAGACAGACATACATAAAGGGAGGATGGTGTGAAGATAGTCATCTTTTTTTTTTTTTTTTAAGATTTTTTTTTTTTTTTAATTTATTTGACAGAGATCACAAGCAGGCAGAGAGACAGACAGAGAGGAGGAAGCAGGCTCCCCGCAGAGCAGAGAGCCCAATGCGGGGCTCAATCCCAGGACTCTGGGATCATGACCTGAGCCGAAGGCAGGGGCTTTAACCCACTGAGCCACCCAGGCGCCCCGAAGACCGTCATCTTGAAAGCCAAGGAGACAGACCTAGAACAGATCCTTTCCTCATGGGCCTCAGAAAGAAGCAACATTTTGATAACCTTGATCTCAGACATCTAGCCTCAGAACTGTGAGAGTAAGTTTTTAATATTTAAGGCACTCACTTTGTGGTAGTTTGTTACAGCAGTCCCAGAAAACTAATAGACTCTCTATTGGTTAGGATGCTTTTGTCTGCAAATTACAGAAAACCCAACTACAGTGGCCTAAAGGATAAAGTTGTTCCATATAGGTACTTCATTTTTGGGGGTGGGTTAATTCACTTACTTAACATTATCGCCAGAGACCCCTGTTAGTTCCATCTTTCTGCCGTGTCACTTCAGTGTGTTGGATTCCCACCCCTCCTTAGGTTGGTTTCCATCATGTTTGCAAGATGCTGCTACAGTTTTGGACATCATTGGCTGACAACACTATCCTAAGATAGAAAAGAGAATTGTTTTCCCCCACGCTTCTTCTTATCAGTGAGAAAAACCCCAGAAGCTCTGAGGCAGATTTCCCCTTGCATGCCATTGAACAGTGCTAGTCACACTCCTATGCCTAAATTAACCATTGTCAAGAGAAATTACACTACCTGCCATCATTGGATGGACTAAGACTGGTTCCTCCTTGGAACTAGGAAGGAGCCCTGTCTCCCCTGAGTACATGCTCACCCTTTACCCAAATAAAATCAGGGTTTTGTTAACAAAGATTAAGTGAGGAAATAGCTATGTGTAGACAACTACGTATGTCTAGCCAGTCTGTGAGCCCTAAAAGGTTAAGAACTACTATTTGTAAGACAGGCAGTGTTTCTAAAGTGAGATACCTAGTCAAGGTTAAACTCTGTTCAGATATCAAAAGAGTGACCCATGTTTAAGAATTTCTAAGTTAATAGGGGCACCTGGGTGGCTCAGTGGTTTAAAGCCTCTGCCTTTGGCTCAGGTCATAATCCCAGGGTGCTGGGATCGAGCCCCACATCGGGCTCTCTGCTTGACCGGGATCCTGCTTCCCTTCCTCTCTCTCTGCCTGCTAGTGATCTCTGTCAGATAAATAAATAAGAATCTTAAAAAAAATTTTTTTCTAAGTTAATAGTAACTGAAAGGGTTGTGTTTGTTTTTTCACTTAATCACTCAGTAAATAAGTGAGTTCCTCTTATATGAACATACTCTGCTGAGTATGAGGTTATAGAGAAAAAGAACGTTCTTGTCCTTGAGATTACAGTTTACTAGAAAGCACTAGGAAAGTGTACTTAACTCAGACAAGATCAGAGGTACCTCCCCGCTTTTTAGGGTCTGGCACATTGTAGGTACTCATGACTCATAGACCACTAGAAGCAGGAAGATCAGTTTGTTTGTTTTTTTAAAGATTTTTTTTTTATTTTTTTATTTTTTTTATTTGACAGATCACAAGTAGGCAGAGAGGCAGGCAGAGGGAGACAGGAGGAGGAGGCAGGCTCCCTGCTGAGCAGAGAGCCTGATGCGGGACTCGATCCCAGGACCCTGAGATCATGACCTGAGCCGAAGGCAGAGGCTTTAACCACTGAGCCACCTAGGCGCCCCTTTTTTAAAGATTTTATTTATTCATTTGACAGACAGAGATCACAAGTAGGCAGAGAAGCAGGCAGAGAGAGAGAGAGGAGGAAACAGGCTCCCTGCTGAGCAGAGAGCCGGATGCGGGACTCGATCCCAAGACCCTGGGATCATGACCTGAGCCGAAAGCAGAGGCCTTAACCCACTGAGCCACCCAGGCGCCCCCAGGAAGATCAGTTTTAAAAGATGCAGTGATGTAGGAGTTTCAGATAACTGTTTCTAACTTGAGTAGTTTTTAACTGGCTTATATTAACCAGAATAGAGAATGTGAGTAAAAGTACTGTGTGGGGCTGGGAAATACTTGCTTTCAGCCTGTTGTGTCTTACTTATTCATGGGACATTCTAAATATCACTTTTAGAGTTGCCTTGGTGGCTCAATCGTTAAGCGTCTGCCTTCGGCTCAGGTCGTGATCCCAGGGTCCTGAGGCCACATTGGTCTCCCTGTTCAATGCGAAGCCTGCTACTCTCTCTCCCACTCGCCCTGCTTGTGTTCCCTCTCTCGCTGTCTCTCTTTCTGTCCGATAAATAAGTAAAATCTTAAAAAAATAAATAAATATCACTTTTATTTAGCTAATTATTGGTTTAATAAACAATGTAGGCATATGCAACTTAACCCATATCTAGTCCTTCTGCTACTTATATAGCCCATTACATTCAGATATAGTCTTGTTTCTTACTAACATCAACAACCTACATTTCCTGATATGTAACTGGTGCTCTGCCCAGCTCCTTCTCCGTATCTTGATACCACCTCTGTGGAGGGTAACCACTGTTACTGTCCTCATTGGACGGATGAAGAAAGGTATTGAATGACAGTGTCAAGACTGCAACTCAGACCTGTGTGATTGATTCCAAAGCCTCTGCTCCTTAACTTGCTTGCTGAACATGGCCTAAGTACTCTGACCACAGTAACCAGGGAAGGCTTCTGGTCTTGACCCTGAATGCTCTTCTGAGGAGTGCTTAGCACTGCCGCGAATGTCACTTCTTAAGGTCAATACTTGTCTTCCCCCTACCCAGCTAACTACTAGAAAGAAACATGAAGCATACTGTATCTGTATGGTATGGGTGGAGGAAGAGATTAATCCAGCCCTTTTCTAGCTAAATTATGACTTGCTAGCTTTGTTAGAGCCCTGAATTTCTCAAGAACAGATGCTGGGATGCCTTTTGACTGGATGAAGGCAATTTGAGAGCAAGCCTCAGACCATCTTCTGTCCCATAGCAAGATATTAGCATTGACACCTCACTCCCTTGAGAAGGAGTCCACATAGTGACTAAAGCAAACTCCAGGCTTAGTTAAATGGTAGGTCCTTTGGAAGGCTATATGTCATTGCTAGACTAGATTATTCCTACTTGCACTCCTACGCTCATGATATACAGTCTACCGGCACAATCTACTTCTCCCTCCTAGAGGTTTTGTTCTCCACTGGGTCCCCAGTGCCTGATGCACACATAGGCGCCAGGAACGTGCAGGGAAGGAGGGGAAAGGCCAGACAATTTCTGGGTTTAAGCCATCTCTTTATTATATATCTTTATATAATAAAGATATCTTATATATCTTTATTAAGGCATTGGTGATATCTTTAAAAAAAATTCAGTTTGGCTGCTAGTGTTACTGCTGCTCTAACTTCTTCTGTTTTGTCTCTGCCTTTGTGTATTTGTAAATCTACAAATCCACACAGAAAGGAAATTCTGGCATTAACTCAAGCTGCCGTATGATGTAGCTATGCAAAGGATTATTTATAGACCCAAACACTCTTCTCTCCATGAATTTATAATCTCTATAGAATGAAAGGAATTAGATCCCCCGAGGTGGATGCTGTTCTTAGTTAGCCCAGCTAAAAACCTCCAGTCCTTTTCTGTCAACTGTAGGTAGTCCCACTTGCATATGGAGGTATTGAGATCACTGCATGAAAATTACTTATTAATATTAATATACAAATATTAGTTATTTGTAATAAAGGGAAAGAGTTTACCTTCTATACATCTTTCTCACTTTTCTAAGTCTTTTCTACTTTAGACCATACTGGTTTTTACAAATCCCTTCAAGTGAATGTCTACTAAACATTAATTAACTTACTCTTTACTTTCCCAAGCACTAATGGAAATACTGGATTATAACCAATCTAATACTCTCTGGACATTCTACCAGACACTTTCCTCCATGTGATTTAAGGCAGTTTATAATCACTTCTTGCGGTCTTGAGGCCAGTTTTCAATTCATGAGACTCATATATCCTGGCTAGTTTTAATTAATTTTGCAAGGAAGATGCCAGGAGAAGCACTATTAAATGCTTTCTTATAATCAGGTTCTTTCATCTATTGGGTTCTTGTCAGCCACTAATCTTGTAATTTTATCACAACAGAATCTAGAAGTTTCTCTGACATAGTTGGCCCTTTACTCTCGTTCTTCAGTGCTTAGTACTCAGGGTTTGGGTGACCTTATATTTATGGTTGTCTTATTCAGAATTGATGTTGGGGGTGCTCTAGATTTATAACAGTAACTTCTAGAATTCATTTTTTTAAACATTAAGAATTGGGGACTGTTTTTACTTGGTATCATATGTGTTCCATTTGTTTGGTCTCTTTGGGTGACTGTAGGAGCCGGAGTCCAATGAGGAGGACTCTGAACAGGGGAAATTTGATATAAAGAGCTGTTGAATTGTTAACTGGGTGAAAGGGGTAAAAGACGACTCTGAGGGGTGCAGGGGTAGACGCTGCAGAGAGCCACTTCCGCCAGAGCTGAAGGAAGAGTGCGCTGCAGAGGAAGTTAGAAACTTAAAGGAGGTCCCACAAGGCTGAGATTCAGCCCTCTGAAGAGAGGACGCAGCTGCCAGCAGAACATGCCGCCCACTGCCAGGGGTTACTCTGCTGGTGACTTTTAGGAGCTGCCCTGTGGTGGTGAATAATCCGAGCCAGAGCAAGCCCTGCCACGGGACCCAGGGCCTCTGTGGGCAAGGTGAGCAGTGCGGGGGCCCCCCAGATGCCAAACTGCTCGTCCCTGTGGGGAAAACCAGACGCTCTAAAAAGGAAGAAAAGTTCTTTCTTTCTGCTTCAGCCTCGCTGTCTCCCACCAGTCCCCTCTCTGTTGGCAAACTTAACAGCAAGCCAGCTGACTGAGGAGAAATGGCGCCTGCTGCACAGTCCAGCCCATGTATCATACAGCAGGCAGAGAAAGGCGAGTTAGGAGTGGAGAGGCAGTAAATGAATAACTGGCACAGTGAGTAAAAGCTTTGTGTTGGGGCGCCTGGGTGGCTCAGTGGGTTAAGCCTCTGCCTTCGTCTCAGGTCATGATCCCAGGATCCTGGGATCGAGCCTTGCATCGGGCTCTCTGCTCAGCAGGGAGCCTACTTCCCTTCCTCTCTCTCTCTGCCTGCCTTTCTGCCTACTTGTGATCTCCGTCTGTCAAATAAATAAATAAAATCTTTAAAAAAAAAAAAATCTAAAAAAAAAAATCTTTTTTTTTAAAGATTTTATTTATTTATTTGACAGAGAGAGATCACAACTAGGCAGAGAGGCAGGCAGAGAGAGAGGAGGAAACAGGCCCCCTGCTGAGCAGAGAGCCCGATGTGGGGCTCGATCCCAGGACCCTGGGATCATGACCCGAGCCGAAGGCAGAGGCTTAACCCACTGAGCCACCCAGGCGCCCCAATAAATAAAACCTTTTAAAAAAGAAAAAAAAAAAAGCTTTGTGTAAAGTTCAGTCTTGCAAATTAAATAATTTCATTTTGCATTATGAACAGTTTGGTGTGGTTTCATTTTTTAATAGATGTTTATTTTTCTCAAAGCAGGTTACACCTGTAACTTTTGTGGTTGGCTGGGTAGCATTTACAGGCTTGACAGTCCCATCCCAGCCAGTGATTAACTTAGCTATAAATGTCCGCCGAACTTCCGTTGGCTACTTCACGCAGAGGGCCTTATCAGATTTTTTTTTTAAGATTTTATTTATTTATTTGACAGAGAGAGAGAGATCACAAGTAGGCAGAGAGGCAGACAGAGAGTGAGAGGGGGAAGCAGGCTCCCTGCCGAGCAGAGAGCCCCATGTGGGGCTCGATCCCGACCCGAGCCAAAGGCAGAGGCTTTAACCCACTGAGCCACCCAGGCGCCCCTAGATTTTTTTTTTTTTTAATATTTTATTTTTTTGAGAGGGCGTGAGTGAGCCTGAAAGGGGGAAGGTCAGAGGGAGAAGCAGAACCCCTGCTGAGCAAGGAGTCTGACGTGGGACTCGATCCCGGGACTCCAGAATCATGACCTGAGTCAAAGGCAGTCGCCCAACCAACTGAGCCACCCACACGCCCAACAGATGTTATTTAATTAGTAAGTTTTAACAAAGATTTAAAATTAAGGAAAAATTAGATTGTAATTAGAAGACAGAACATAAATATGGATAGAAGATGGCTCTCCTAACCTCTGAATCCCATTGAATTCTCCTAATTTCCTTTATGATTAATTCTGTCTTCTAACCATTTTATTGTTCTTGAACTGTTATTACTCTCTCTCTCTCTCTCTCTTTTTTTTTTTTTTTTTTAGCCACAACAAGGATTGATACTTGCTATTTATGTTTATCTTCCCAACTAAATTGCAAGACCCTTGCTGTTAGGAACCATGCTTTATATTATTTTTATATATTATAAAACAATATTGTGCAGGGGCGCCTGACTGCCTCAGTAGATAAGAGCATGGGACTCTTAATCTCCCAGTTGTGAATTTGAGATTGGGTTTAGAGATTGCTTTAGGAAGAAAGAAAGAGAAAGAAAGAAAAGAAGATCAAAATCAAGACCTAACTATATGCTGTCTAAAATAAATCCATTTTTTAAAAAACCAAACTGTATTGTACAAATGTCTGTTAAATAGATGGGATCTTTTTATATTTACAGAATAAGAAATGGAAACAGTCTTCAAGGTAATCAGAGAACAGATAGGTACTTATCCATTCTTTTCTCCATTGCTACTTTTTCAGAAGCTCTCCCCTGTTTCTTTCCCCTTAGAAAGACTATAACTAATATGACAAGTGTAAAGACAAAACCAAGGTGGAAGTGGGGAGTATGACAAAACAGTTAAAATCATGGAGAAAGCTGGAAGGTATCTATGTACAGTGAACAATAAATTTGGGGAGAGAGTGCTTCCAGGTTAATAATGATTTTTTTTTTTTAAGATTTATCTATTTATTTTAGAGAGAGAAAGAGTATGTGTGTGTGTGTGTGTGTATGTGTGGAGGGGAGGGGCAAAGGGAGAGGGAGAGAAGCAGACTGCACTGAGCCCAGAGCCAGACAGAGGGCTCAGTCCCATAACTCCAAAATCATGGCCTGAGCTGAAGTCAAGAATCCAATGCTCAACCAACTGAGCCACCCATTGATGGTTTTAATGCACAATGTGCTTTTCTTCCTTTCCCAAACCCCCAAACCCTACTAAAAAAAAATTTTTTTAAAGAAAGATATAAGCCCTCAAGGAGAGTAAGGAAAGAGGACAACAGTTATAAAATTTTGGAAGCTGGTAGATAATGTGAACCTAGCAGACCTAAGAAAAATAATCCTAAAAAGAAGAAAGCCAAGAACCAAGCCACTGCATATCTCACAATCCACCAAAGGACTAAAGATTGGTATCAGGTGGATGGGTGAGATGGTTTAAATAAGGAGAATTCATTGAAATCTGCTTAAGGAGGAGTCAGATGCCCAGATCACCTGCTTTGTTCTCCCCCACAAAAGAATGGAGCTTTATTTTCCAGAGAAGGTAGAACAAAGTGATTCCTCAACTGGTGGATACAGAACACCCGAGGGTGGGTTTCGGTACTGAAAATGTAGGGAATTATGTACACTCTGTGCTGAGACCACCCCATCCTCCACAAACCAGGCTTTTACCCTTCAATCAGGAAGGTGGAAGAGAGGAATCGACCAGCCCAAGAAGAATAAAAGTACTGACATTGGAAGTTCTCCAACCCAACAGCTTGGTCATACTGCAGGGAAGCTTACAGTCACCAAGTCCAACTGCTATACTCTTAGACTTTTCAAGCAACTTTTTAGTCCCCCTGTTCTTACACATGAAAAAAACAGTGAAGGATTGTCAACATTTGAGAAAAGCCCCTGACATAAAACATTTAAATAACAAAAGTAACAAATGGAAAAAATCAGCTCAGAGAAAAAAGACTATGCAAAACTCATAGAAAGAGAAGATACTGCAAACATAATTAAGAACAGGATGCTATTAAAAATGACTATACAGAGAACAGGAAAGAGCTCATGGAAATTAAAAATGTGATGGGAATGAAAAATTCAACAAATATTTCAGAAGTTAAGGAAATAGAAAGGAGCAAAAAGACATCAACTAAGGGAAAAGCAAAGAAAAGAGAACCAGTCTGTGGAGCCAAAAATCTGAATAGTAGGAGTTCCAGAAAGAGAAAAAGGGAAATAGAAAGGAAATCATTAATGAAATACATTAAGAAAACTCAAAATTGAAAGACATGAAATGTGTTTCCAGTCTGAAAGGTCTTGATAGCTGCAACCAAAATAGATGAAAACAAACCTGCTCCAAAGCACACATCATTATGAATTTTCGGAACTCTGGAGAAGAAGATGAGGTCTTGGAAGCTTCTGGAGAAGAGAGACAAAAAACAGTTTCAGACAAAGGATGGGAATCAGGATGTCTTCAGCATTATTTTCAACCTAGACCGCCAACTCAAGTGAAAAGATGACATAAAGACACTTTGGACATGGAAGATCCAAAAAAATTGACCTCCCATAAACTCTTATGAACTATTGGAAGTCATGAGGGAATAAGCCTAGAAAGAAGACAACATAAGCTATAGAAAACAGGGGCTCCCTAAGGTGAGAGGGTAAGCTTCCCAGGGTGATTGCTGCATACCAGGCATGGAGGACAATTAGATGATACTGGAGACTTCTTCAGGAAGAGGAAATTGATCAACTACAGGATACCTCTCAATATCTTAAGATTTAGACAACAGGCAGGCATAGACTGTGGTTGAATTAGAGGTAAGTACATTGAAAACCACGCAAATTTAAAAACCCAAAGAAGGGGCCCCTGGTTGGCTCAGTTGGTAGAGCATGCAACTCTTGATCTTGGGGTTGGAAGTTCAAGCCCCACGTTGGATTTAGAGGTTACTTAAAAATAATATTGTAAGAAAATAAAATTAAAAACCCAAAGAAAACACAAAGTATGCAAGAAAGGAAAGGTAATCATAGTTTAGTACAATGGCTTAGCTATAAATAGCGTTTATATAATCATAATAATATAGAATATGAATATTGATCTAAGTAAAGTTAAAATACATGAGAGGATAGGAGATGGGATGCTTGCACATGTATTGGGAAGAATTTAGTTGGGGCTGGAGAAAGGAACTAAATCATTACCTTCTATATTTGAGGGAAGTCAATAGATAATGCCTCAAATGGAAAAATCAAGCGATAGTAATATAAGTGTGTTATTTAGTCAGGTAGAGACTATAGAGGTAATACAAAATAATCAACTAAGCAGGGTCAAATGGTTACCACTGAGGAGGAGTTAAAGGTGAACTATTGTTTTTCTTAACCTCATAGAACTGATTTTTGAAACATGTACTTGTGTAACTTTAAGTTAAAAAAAAGAAAATAGGGGCGCCTGGGTGGCTCAGTGGGTTAAGCATCTGCCTTCGGCTCAGGTCATGATCCCAGGGTCTTGGGATCAAGCCCCGCATCGGGCTCTCTGCTCGGCAGGGAGCCTGCTTCCTCCTCTCTCTCTATCTGCCTGCCTCTCTGCCTACTTGTGATCTCTGTTAAATAAATAAAATGTCAAAAAAAAAAAAAAAAGAACATCATTGTTAGGAATAGGTGAAATAGGTAATTAGAGGGACAGAGACTGGATCTCGTAACATTTAGAATGACAAAGCTTAATAATGTTTAATAGAAAAATAAATGGAAACCTAAACAGAAAATGTGTATGGATAGGCCAAAATAAAAGATGTCTACCTCTCTTTATGAAAAGGAAACTAATTACTTTGAATTAAAATGTGATTTGCTGGGATGCCTGGGTGGCTCAGTCAGATAAGCATCTGCCTTCGGCTCAGGTCATGATCCCAGGGTCTTGGGATCGAGCCCTGCATCGGGCTCTCTGCTCAGTGGGGAGCCTGCTTCTCCCTCTGCCTGCCGCTCCTCCTGTTTGTGCTGTCGCTCTCTCTCTCTTTCTCTGACAAATAAAATCTAAAAAAATAAAATTAAAATGTGACTGCTTATGTATTTTCAGTTTTTGTGTTATAAAATCTGCTTGCCCAAACTTACTATAATATGAAATAAGTAATTGACAGTTTCTGGGTAGGAAGCAACTGTATTTCCACCCTGTGATAAGAAATAGAACCCCAGAGCAAGCCCTTAGCGATATACTGGTGACTGGATTTGATTAAGGAATTTCACTACCTCCATCTTTACTCCTTTGATATAAGTGGGCCTTTTCTTATATTTAGTTTGATTGCAAATCAGTTGGAAAAAAATTAAATGCTTTGCTCAGTTGACCTCTGGTAACTGGTAGGTTTTGGTGGATGGAATTTTGCTTTTTCACTTGGCACTCAACTGTACATTTACCACTGGGTCTGGGTGATCTCTCTGGGGAGAGTGGAATTGATGGATCCTTTTGCTGCTAGTCCCGGGTGGCCTGTCAGGAGAGCAGGTGTTGCTGGGGTGGCTCATGCATTCAGGAGTCATAGTGCAAATCTGATCAAGGCATATATTCCCCAAACCACTCAGGCTAGTGTCTCTCATGGGGAAGAAGCCAACATTGGCCTCCTATGCTTTTTTTAAAAAAAAGAAAAAGAAAGAAAGAAAAACTAATTATCAACCTACAGCAAATGTCATTCAACTGAAATCCCTGAAGGGTAAAGGCGTAGGTGACAAATGTTCCTGGAGAGAGGGTTGAGCTGTCACTTGTCTTTTTAATGGATCGCCCATGTTTGGCTATAGAATCACATGCTATTTCTCCTTATTGTGTGTTTCATCTGAAGAAATACTGAATATCTGGAGGCACAAAAGAATTGCATAATTTCTGTAAACCCTCTGGGTTTGAGCAGAATCCTAGTGTCAAGGAAGATGCTAGGGCATTCATTTTATTGCTCTTAAAGTATTCAGGGGACTGTTGTCTATTGACTTAGTTGTCCCTGATACTTCACTTTTTTTGCCTTACTTTTGATTAGAGCCTTTACATTCCATTTTGTCTGCTTCGACTAACTGTGGGCATTTATCTGTGCCCTGTTCCAACGGACAGCGTTAGGAACAATGGGGTGAAGTTAGAGGTTTGTTTTTTTGTGTTTTTTTTTGTTTGTTTGTTTTTTGTTTTTTTTGCCACAGCATTAAGGAAGAACTTCCCAAATGTCCAGAAATTAAATGGATTCTCAAAAAGTACCAAAGTCTCTATCACTGGGAATGCTTAGGCAGAGCTCTTCAGCCCTCTCTGGAATGTTACCAGATGCTGTTCGGGATTAGATGGGAGCTTAGATTAGGTGATTTCAAATATCCTTTTCAACCGAGAGAGTTAAAGAACCTATTCTTTTTGCTTTCAACAGCAAAATAAGTTGCTGGTGTCCATGTTCAGTTGCTGTAGTGTTGAGAATGTGAGAGAGTAAAGTTAAGACTGGGAGATCAGTTAGGTCATCAGTTTGAATCCGGGGCACGATGGAGAAGACCTCAAGAAAGAAAGTGGTGAGGCAGAAAGTGTGGCTGACTGAGCTGTTTGGGCTAGAGACTCAACAAGATTGAGTCACTAGATGAAGATGAGAGTGAAGGGAAAGGACCCAGGATGGTCTTCCCAGGTTTCCAGGAGAGGTGACTCAGTGGTATCCTCCCGTTGCCTAGAACCGGAAGACAGACAGCGAAGCAGGCTTGAAAGGGAAAGTTGAATGTAAATAAAACCAGCATGGTCTCTAACTTCCTGTTGTGGCAATAACCATTCTGGTAGCCTTTCTTTGGATATAGATTCTAATTATTCCACATTTTTCTTAAAATATGACAATGAAAATTGAATACAGCACTCTGTGGACTGATACCTGAGCACTGTACTGTGGTTTCCTTTGATCTGGAAACTGCTTCTTTTAATGGAAACTAAGATTTGTGTTTGTTGGTTCGTACTTACCTCTTCCAGAGCTAGCCCATACTGCACTTGAAAATCAACCAAAAACTCTAGGTTTTTATGTTATCAAATGATGTGTCTCCTTTCATCCTGAATAGTCCTTCTTTTAAATTAAATATCATATTTTAGGGCACCTGGGTGGCTCAGTGGGTTAAAACCTCTGCCTTGGGCTCAGGTCATGATCCCAGGTGGGATCGAGCCCCACATCGGGCTCTCTCCTTGGCAGGGAGCCTGCTTCCTCCTCTCTCTCTCTGCCTGCCTCTCTGCCTACTTGTGATCTCTCTCTGTCGAAAAAATAAATAAAATTAAAAATAAAAAGAATATCTTTTGTATTATCAAAATAAAGTCTTTGAAGGAGGGATCAAATGTTTATATTACTTGTCTTGGCAACTTAATAAGCTCTTGTAAAGGTAGATAAACAAGTTTTCACACTTCATGAAATCTTTATCACCTTTGTGTTCATTAAGGTTTTTACAGATTGTCCCAATAATTAGGTAATAGCTTGAAATTCCATCATACCTTTCAAATAGGAGTTTTATTATACTGAAAAGCTTCTTGCTGCCCTCTTGTGAAAAGCTAGGTAATACTTCCAATTAACAATGTTCAGAAAAGTTAAGTATAGTTGACTTTTGAACAACACAAGCTTGAGCTGCCCAAGTCTACTTACACATGGATTTTTTTTTACAGTACAGTACTGTAAATATTTTCTCTGTCTTATGATTTTCTTTCTTTTTTTTTTTAAAGGTTATTTATTTATTTAATTGTCAGAGAGAGAGAGAGAGAGAGAGACCACAAGGAGGGAGAGAGGCAGGCAGAGAGAGAGGGGGAAGCAGGCTCCCCACTGAGCAGAGAGCCCGACATGGGGCTCGATCCCAGGACCCTGAGATCATGACCCGAGCCGAAGGCAGAGGCTTAACCCACTGAGCCACCCAGGCACCCCTCTTACAATTTTCTTAATAACATTTTTTCTAGCTTACTTTATTATAAGAATACTGTATTTAATATATGTAACATACAAAATATGTGTTAATTGGCTTGTTTATGCTATCTGTTATTTGTTAAGGCTTCTGGTCAACAGTAGGCTATTAGTAATTAAGTTTCAGGAGAGTCAGGGTGCCTGGGTGGCTCAGTCATTAAGAGTCTGCCTTTGGCTCAGGTCATGATCCCAGGGTCCTAGGTTTGAACCTTGCATCGGGCTCCCTGCTCAGTGGGAAGCCTGCTTCTCCCTCTCCCACCCCACCTGCTTGTGTTCCCTCTCTTGCTGTCTCTCCCTCTCTGTCGAAAATAAATAAATAAAATCTTTAAAAAAAAAAAAAGGCAGAATTCCTAAGCTTTATAAAAGAAAAAAGTTTTCAGGGAGTCAAAAGTTATATGTGGATTTTTGCCTGATATTGTTCAAGGGTCAATGTAATTTTCATCTACATTTTACTAAGACTAGCCTTTTCCACATTTTTAGGATTTTTTTTCATTTTTAGGGTTTTTATATCTTCTTCAGATTCTCAAGCCAATTCACAATTACTAATGAGCGTTTCTTCCCTTTTTGTGTGTATCTAAGGTAAATATGAAATATTAATTTACTTGATTACCTGCCAGAATTTGTAGTGCTACATTTTGCCAAATTACATCTGACAAAAGAAAAATAAAAATAATTCTTGGTGAGGTGAACTCCACAGTATCTTATTTAACATTTTACAAGTGGTTTTGGAGTTTGAATGTTCCATTTTCTTTCTGACTAGAAACAGAGAGATTAAAAAGATTGGGGGAGGGTTAGTTTGAATGAACTTGATAGTAAAAAGAAAATGATGAGTAGTCCATACTATAAGCTCTGCTTCTCTTCCTTCCTTTCCTAAAATTGAGCAATCTTCAGTCCCTTTCCTTTTCTGAAAACCCATTCTTTCTGCTACAAATCCCAGGGAAGATACTAAGTAAGCATTCTGGACTTATGCCTATTGTTAAAATCTATATGATATACAAAAAACATCTGTCATCCTACTTAGTCATGAAAGACTGGATGTTTTCTCCTTGAGACTGGGAACAAGGCAAGGATGTCTGCTTTTAGCATTTTTATTTGATGTTGTACAAGAGATCATAACTGGTGAAATAAAGAAAGACAAAAAATTAAATGTCTACAGATGGGAAAAGAAGTCAAACTGTCTTTATTCAAAGATGATATGATCGTTTACATAGACACCTAAGGAATCTACAGGGTGCCCAGGTGGCTCAGTCAGTTAAGCGTCTCCCTTCAGCTCAGGTTATGATCCCAGGGTCCTGGGATTGAGCTCCAAATCGGGCTCCCTGGGAGCTTGCTTCTCCCTCTCACTCTGCCCCTCCCCCCCAAAACAAAAAAATCTTTTAAAAAAATTAACCTTGACCTTTACCTCACAACATAAAAAAATGAATGTAAAATAGGTAATAGATGTAAATGTAAAACCTGAAACTGTAAAACTTCTACTAGAAAGCACAAGAGGGACACCTGGGTGGCTCAGTGGGTTCAGCCTTCGCCTTCAGCTTGGGTCAGGATCCCAGGGTCCTGGGATTGACTCCCACGTCGGGCTCTCTGCTTGGCAGGGAGCCTGTTTCCCCCTCTCTTTCTGCCTGCCTCTCTGTCTACTTGTGATCTCTCTGTCAAATAAATAAATAAAATCTTAAAAAAAAAAAAAAAAGCATAAGAGAAAATATTCACAGCCTTGGTATAGCCAAAGATTTCTTAGATAACAGAGGCAGCATGAACCATAAAGCAAAGCTTGATAAATTGTACTTCTTCAAAATTATAAACTTCTGCTCTTCAGAAGATACTGTTAAGAAAAACGAAAAGCCAGGGGCACTCGGTGGCTCAATCAGTTAAGCGTCTGCCTTCAGCTCAGGTCATGATCGCAAGGTCCTGGGATCGAGCCCCGCATCAGGCTTTCTGCTCAGCAGGGAGTCTGCTTGTCCTTCTACCCCTCCCCACTCTGTTGTGTGCTCGTACTCTCTCTCTCAAAAAAATAAAGTCTTAAGAAAATGAAAAGACAGATCACAAAAGACCGACAAATCATCAGAGCCTGGGATAATATATTTGCAGCACATACTCAGTGAAACCTCATTCATAGATTCTGTGTTTGCAAATTCACTTACTTGCTAAAATTAAAACCCCAAAGTCCGTATGCATGGTACTTTCATGATCATTTATGGAAATGCACAGGGTGGCAAAAATTGTAGTTTCCCTACATGCATGCTCCCAGCTACTTTAAAACAAAGTGGTACTCTGCCTTCTTGTTTTAGTTTTCATACAAGTGTCACTTTTGTGGCCTATTCATTGATTTAGTGCCACGTATTTTGCATTTTTATTCTTTTTGTTGATGATTTTGTGATTCAGAACAGGCCCCAAAATACAAAGCTGAAGTGAAATACATGTTCCTAAATACAAGGTTGTGATAGTGCCTAGTGGCAAAATACATGTGTGAGGTAAGCTTCATCCAGGAATGAGTTATATAGTGTTGTTGGCTGGGAGTTTAATGTCAGTGACTCAGCAATATCTATTAAATTAGTTGTCTTTAAACAGAAACAAGGTTTTGTGTTGACTGGTTGACGAAAATGTTGTGACCAGAGGCTTTCAGGAACCTAGCCTGTTATTTCCCATAGGAGCAGTGGCTCAGTATTTGCTAATTCACTGTTCATGGTGATATTATAGAACATAACTACCTAGAATAATGAGAATCAACTGTACTTGATGAGGGACTTTACCCAAAATATATTTTTTAATTTATTTGATAATAGAAAGATGAATAATCTAAAAATGGAAGATTAATAATGGCCAAGAAGCATGTGAAAGTGTGCTTAACATCATTAGTCATCAGGGAATTGTGCAAATTAAAAACTACAATGAGATACTACTACATGCCCATTAGGATAGCTCAAATTAAAGATGCATGATAGCAAGTACTAGGGAGGATGTGGAATAACTGGAAACTTACACATTGCTGATGGGAATGTAAGGTGGTATAGCCAGTTTGGAAAAGTCTGGCAGTTTATTATAATGTTTGACATACATTCGCCATCTAGCCTTACAGTTCCACTCGTAATTTTGTACTCGAGACAAATAAAAACATATGTCTGTATGAAGACTGTACAAAATATTCACAACAGTTTTTGTTTTTCATAGCCATAAGTTGGAAACATCCCAAAGGCCTATCAACAGGTGAATGAGTAAACATTTTATTGTATATACACACTACTGAACATGACTCAGCACTAAAAAGCAACAAACTATTGATACATACAACAGTATGGGTGAATATTTGAAACGTTATGATGAAGAGTACCTACTGTATAATTTTATTTAAATGAAATTTTAGAAAAGACAAATTTAATCTGTAGAGACAGAAAGTAGATTAGTGGTTGCCTAGGACTGTGGTGATATTGGGGTTGATTGCAAAAGGATATAAGGGAATGATTTCGATTGATATAAATATTCTGTATCTTGATTACATGACACTTATGCAATTTTAAATATCAAACTATATGATTAAAATGGGTACAATTTATTATATGTAAGTTAAAGCTCAAGAATTAACTTTCAAAGAATGTGTTAGTTGAAATTTATTTTGAATTTTGAGGGGAGGATTTGGGGTCTTCAAGGGAATGTCTACACATTTCCTGACGGGACACATTTTATAGAACCAGTACTTGAATAAATACATCTATCTCTCTGTTATCTTGAATGTGCTTCTGAAAAATTACAAAACGATTTTTATTGATTTTAGTAGGAAAAACTGTGGTGCATTCCATCCCAACCTAAGATATCCAATCAAATTTGGTAGGTAGAAAAATGTATAAATTGAACAATGACAATAGGTTTAAGTAATAAAATTTGAGTTTCACCTAGGTGGCTCAGTTGGTTAAGCATCTGGCTTTGACTCAGGTCATGACCTTGGTTCTGGGATTGAGCCCTGCATTAGGCTCCCTACTCAGCAGGGTGTCTGCTTCTCCCTCTCTCTGCCCCTCCCCTCCACGTGTGTTCTCTTTCTCACATAAATGAATAAAATCTTTTAAAAAGGATAACTTGAAAGTATGTAAATACAGATTATATAACAAACATAATGTAATGAAACTTGATTGTGTTTACCAAGGGAAAAATAGAAGATTTGATAGGGGGCAGTAGTGGAGAGGAGTGTGAGAGCATCATCTTTTGGAAGATGCATTTTTTTCTTGCTGTACCGTATTCCTCACTAATTTTTCAACCTTTTGGGGGCTCAGATTTTCTTGCACTCAGACTGCACTGAAAGTCATAGCAGAAACATGAGAATGGTTTAAATCGCATGGAAATAGTTCAAGTGCAAAGTAAAGAATTACAGATGATGTTATCCCATCATCCCTCTTTCTTGGCACACAAAGACAAAGCAGATGTTGAGTTCATTCAGATATGGGCACACAGCACAAATGTGGTCCATGTGATGTTTCTGATTGGAGAACTGGTGGTATTGAATAGAATGCACCAATCTGAAATCACAGTTTTTATAAGATGATTACATAAAAACAGAAGTCTGTTGTGTTTTATACACCAGAAACAAGTAGAATATAACATAGTTTTAAAAGATAACTTCCGGGGTGCCTGGGTGGCTCAGTGGGTTAAAGCCTCTGCCTTTGGCTCGGGTCGTGATCCCAGGGTCCTGGGATGGAGCCCTGCATCAGGGTCTCTGCTCAGCAGGCAGTCTGCTTCCTCCTCTCTCTCTGCCTGCCTTTCCCCCTACTTGAGATCTCTGTCTGTCAAATAAATAAAAATCTTAAAAAATAATAATAATAATAATAAAAGATAACTTCCCAATTTAAGAAGAACTTAAGATACTTAAGGGTTTGATCTACCAAAAATTTTATAAAACCTTTATGGAGAAAATTGTACATTTTACTGAGAAACATTAAAGAAAACCCAAGTAAATGTCATGAACTAGAAAGAGAGCAAAAGCCATTATACTAAAAACTTTTTTTTTTAAGTTATCTAAAAAGTAGTAAACAGGTATTATGTGAGTAAAGAGTGCCTTTATGTAGACCTGGAAATAGGAAAGTGAATTTAGATCCAGTATGCTCATATGTCTTTCACTGTAACTCTTTTTTTTTTAAATTTTTAAAAACTTTTTATTTAAACTATTTCCAGTTACTTAACATACAATGTAATACTAGTTTGGGGAGTACAATTTAGTGATTCAACGCCTCCATATAGCACGCTGTGCTCGTCACAACAAGGGCCCTCCTTAATCCCCATCACCTATTTAGCCCATCCCCCCTGCCCACCTCCCACTGGTAACCATCAGTTTGTTCTCTGTAGTTAAGAGTTTGTTTCTTGATTTGCCTCGCTCTTTTCTCCCTCCATGATCATTTGTTTTGTTTCTTGTATTCTACTTATGAGTAAAATCATCCAGTATTTGTCTTTCTCTGACTGACCTACTTTGCTTAGCATAATACTCTCTAGCTCTATCCACATCCTTGCAAATGGCAAGATTTTGTTCTTTTTTATGGCTGAGTAATATTCCATTGTATGTATGTGTATATACACACACACACACACACACACACATACCACATCTTCTTTATCCCTTCACCAGTTGATGTTTCCATAATTTGGCTATTGTAAATAATGCTGCTGTCAACATCAGTGAACATGTATCCCTTTGAATAAGTGTTTCTGTATTCTTTGGGTAAACACCTCTACTGTGATGACTGGATTGTAGGGTAGTTCTATTTTTGACTTTTTGAGGAACCTCCGTGCTGTTTTCCAGAGTGGCCATACCAGTTTGCATTGCCACCAATAGTGCCAGAGGGTTCCCTTTTCTTCAAATCCTTGCCAACACATCTTGTTTCTTGTGTTGTTGATTTTAGTCATTCTGACCGTTGTGAAGTGATATCTCATGGCAGTTTATATTCGTATGTCCCTGATGATGAGTGGTGTTGAGCATCTTTTCATGTGTCTGTCGGCCATCTCTATGTCATTTTTGGAAAAATGCCTCTTCATGTGTTCTGCCCATTTTTTAATTGGATTAGTTGTTTTTTGGTTGTTGAGTTGTATATCACTAATTCTTTCCCCCAAAGATTTATTTACGTATTGGGGGCAGGGCAGAGTGAGAGAGAAATCCAAGCTGACTCCACACTGAATACAGATCTGAACGTGGAGCTCAATCTCACAGCCCTGAGATCATGACCCAGGCTGAAACCAAGAGGTGGATGCCTGATCAACTGTATCACCCAGGTGCCCCTATATCACTGTAATTCTTAAGACAAATCTAATTCACATCTCTTGGGAAATTTTTTTTTCTCCCCATCATTTTTTTTCATTAACATATAATGCTCTTGGGAAATTTATACCTGGAATGTTTGGAAGACTGAATGCTGTTTCTTACCACTGGAATGCTTCGTCCCTTTTCCTAACCCTTTCCTGTGCTTCTGTACATTGCTGTTACAGCCAGTATAAAACTATTCAATAAATGATATCTGTATCTCTAGTCTGTGAACTCCTTTAGGTCAGAACCATGGGAAGATACTGTGGCAAAGTAGCTAAGAGTACAGGCTCTGGAGTTAAGGCATGTGGGTTCTAATCCTGCCTCTGCCACTTACTAGCTGTGTAAATTTGAGCAAGTTAAGTCACCTTTCTCTGCCTCATTTGTAAAACGGAATCATAAGTGGTACCTATTTGTTGTGAGGATTTTAAATAATGGTAACACATGTTAAGTACTTTGAATAGTACCCAGCATATTAATCACCACTCAAAAATGATGGCGATCGAGGTCCCTGGGTGGCTCAGTGGGTTAAAGCCTCTGCCTTCGGCTCAGATCATGATCTCAGGGTCCTGGGATCGAGCCCCACATCGGGCTCTCTGCTCAGCAGGAAACCTGCTTCCTTCTCTCTCCGCCTCTCTGCCTACTTGTGATCTCTGTCTGTCAAATAAATAAATAAACAAAATCTTTAAAAAAAAAAATGTTGGCGATTGTAGTCTTAGCCATTCAGCAGCACAAACTCTTCACTGGGTGCTATACATTTTGAACAATGTGTAATTAACATATAAACATTACAGTCAGGCCAGTCAGATGAAACCTAGGACTGAGCAGGTTATGTGATTTGTGGAGCAGGATACAGCTTGTTCTAAGTAAAGAGTCAGAAGCATGATGTCACTTAGTTAACACCAAGGAAAGACGGTACTTACCAGAACAAGTGAAAACTTTGCCTCAGAAATATATTAAGAATGGAAAAATGTATTCAGATCAGAAAATGATTCTACTCAAATAGCCACACAGGACTGAGGAACAACCAAGTGACTAGTGTGACAATTATGGAGGTTCTTAGGGACCCAGTGAGAAATTATACCATAGGAATGATTGTGTTAATTTCTATAGTGATTACCTGAATCTCTTAATCTCTTCAAAATGTGAATGTGGGGTGCCTGGGTGGCTCAGTGGGTTAAGTCTCTGCCTTTGGCTCAGGTCATGATCTCAGGGTCCTGGGATCGAGTCCCACATCGGGCTCTCTGCTCAGCAGGTAGCCTGCTTCCCGCCTCTCTCTCTGCCTGTCTCTCTGCCTACTTGTGATCTCTCTCTCTCTGTCAAATAAATAAATAAAATCTTTAAAAAATATATGTGAACAGGTGAGCATTACTAATGTATAAAGCTATGTCCCATAAACACATATTGAATGAACCAATTTTTAAGCAGAAACTATCAGCATTATTATTCTTAATATCTTCAGAGCATAACACTATAGTGAGCACACAGTCTACAATTAAATGCTTTTGTGCAAATGAAGTTACCTACATTTCTCATGATGTGAGTAAGGATTGCTAATTCAGTTATTGCATTTAACCAATTATTTACATGTACTGAGGATTACTTAGTTTTCATAGCAACCTTAATCTTTCATTTCATGGATTTTGATGTGTTTAAATATATAGCTTTGTTCAATGTTTTTGCATTTAATGCATTTGCATTAATCTAATCTACTTATATTAAATCTAATTGCATTCTGACTTCCTGGGATGAATATTTAGTCATTAAACAAAAGGAACATTTTTCAAATAATTATTCATACTGTCTAAATAATCTAAGTACTGTAGTTATTTTAATTCAAAATATAGTTTCTTTGCTTTCTGAAAGTACATCATAAATACAAACTCTGATGTTATCTGAACTTACACAATTGAATTTATGAAGTATATTTTCTCTTGAAGTGTATGGCAGTAATGTTCCAATGCCCAGATCTTTTATCAAAAACATTGATTAGTTAGATTTTCAATCACTTTTTTAGTAAGAACAAAGCCAGAAGGAAAGGGCTATTTTCCTTTGTGCTGTAGGTAAGAACTGGATGTCGGTGTCTTTAGGAGAGAAACTCAGGTTCTATTGCCTTGCATATGCTCTGTGTGAGGTCTTTTTATGAAGGATTTTTACTTGAGCCCAAGGAGCTTTTACACTTATGTGTTTAATTTTGACACAGCTGTACACATCTGCTTATAAAAGCAGATTTACTGAGATATTTTCCACATACTGTAAAATTCACCTGTTTAAAGTATATAAGTCGGTGAGTTTTTAGTATATTCACAGTAATGTGCAACCATCATGACAGTCTAATTTTGAAATATGTCCATCACCCCGAAAAGAAACCCCATACCCATTAATTAGCAATCTCTCCCATCCCCCCGACTCCACTCCTCCAACCGGCTCTAAGTAATCACTAACGTACTTTTTGTCTAAGGGTTTCATTCCTTTTTTTTTTAAAGACATTTATTTATTTATTTGACAGAGAGAGAGAGAGAGATTACAAGTAGGCAGAGAGGCAGGCAGAGAGAGAGAGGAGGAAGCAGGCTCCCTGCTGAGCAGAGAGCCCGATGTGGGGCTTGATCCCAGGACCTGAGACCATGACCTGAGCTGAAGGCAGAGGCTTTAACCCACTGAGCCACCCAGGTGCCCCCCCCCCTTTTTTAAGATTTTATTTATTTGACAGAGAGAGACACAGAGAGAGAGGGAGCACAAGCAGGGGAAGTGCGAGAGGGAGAAGCAGGCTTCCCACTGAGCAGGAAGCCTGATGTGGGACTTGAACCCAGGACTCCAGGATCATGACCTGAGCTGAAGGCAGATGCTTAACGACTGAACCATGCAGGTGCCCCCCAGGGTTTCGTTCCTTTTTATTGCCAAATAGTATTCCCTTATATGGATATACCACATTACTCATCAGTTGATGAACATTTGGTTATTTTGAGTTCTTGGATATTATGGTAATGCTGCTATGAATATTCATGTACAAGGTTTTGTGTCATCACCATTTTAAACTTTCTTTTGATGTGAGGAATGTATATTATATCTTAAGATTTGCATTGGAATTCCCTGGGTATAAGTTTAACTTAGTATAACATATATCATCCAATGATCTAAGTACATTTTGCTAAACCAGTAGGTAACTCAACCATTTAGTAGTCTCTCCTTTGTCTTTTGGAGTCACTTAAAAACTGAGAGAGCGAAATGCCCTGTTTGCTTTCATCACTCTCTGTGTTGGATCCCATTTCAAAGGACTTTGGAGTTTGATATTTCATATCCTGATCTCAATTGGAGAAGAATGGCTTATTGTGAATTCATTTACAGTTGGTTGGCTCTTTGGGGGCATGAAAAGCTGAATGACAACATTAGGTCATATCCTCTGTTTTGTTAGTTTTAATCTTATATATTCTTGGTTTTGTTTTTCTGAAAGAATTTATAGACTTGGAATGCTAAACAGCTTCTGGCATATAGAATTTAATTTCTGTGTTGACTTTAACCTCAAAGACATGTCATTGATTGTACAAATGAAGTGAATATATCCAGTAACTTACGCTGAACTTGGGCAGTTATTAAGAAAGTAGTACAGAGAATGTGATTAATAGTAAGAATATTTAAGTGTCTTATTCACATTGTCTTCTGGCCTTTGACTCAATTCTGGATCTGGAGGTTTATTTATTAGAAATAGGACCCCATAATCAAATCAGAGCTAGATTACTGGCAACTTACTAAGTAGTCTTTATTAAAATAAACTTTTAGCAAATTATGGGAGCTAGCTTTTAAGTCTCTCTACTTTTGAAAACATGAGGTTCAGTCAGATATGTTTGGGTACAGAAATGCTAGTTTATTGAAATCAACATGAGTATAGAGGAAAAAACTGATTTAAAATTTGGCTGTTTCACAAAATTAGATCAGGTTGATCTTAACAAGCTCAAGGATTTTTAGTTCATTAAGATAGCATTATCCAGCTTGGACTTTGTAAAGCATCTGTTTCTTTCAAATAAAAAATAAAAGTATTTGCGTAAAGCTTTTTATGTAAAAGAATGGTAGATGTCTCCATTTTTTGTAAATCCTGTGAAAACTTCAGTCTGGAGAGGACACTGGACAGATAATTGTGTTTTGGTTGTTGACTGTCACAGTTTTTTTGCTCAACAGAATATGATGAAGAATAGTTAAAATTACCTTAGTTTCTGCCAAATTTTAGATCGACCAGATTCATTATTTGTGGTTTAATTTCTTAAAAGTAGGGCCATGTTTTATACTACTTTGGTAGCTACAAGAAATCCCAAACAGTGCTGGGAATTAAGCAGGTACTTAGGACTTTTAAGCAGGTACTTAAGGGTTTTAAGATCTATTTCATAACATTCAGTTGCATTTCACACCAGTGGCCTAGTGGAAAGCTTTTAAAAAAGAGTTGTCCTAAGCTTGTCTAGGTGTTCCTAGGTAGTACGTTTCTAAAGGCTCAGTTCAAATATCACCCCTTTTTCTTTTTATTTATTTATTTATTTATTTATTTATTTTTTAGATTTTTATTTATTTGTCAGAGAGAGAGAGAGCGAGCACAGGCAGACAGAGTGGCAGGCAGAGGCAGAGGAAGAAGCAGGCTCCCCACAGAACAAGGAGCCCGATGTGGGACTCGATCCCAGGACGCCAGGATCATGACCTGAGCCGAAGGCAGCTGCTCAACCAACTGAGCCACCCAGGCGTCCCCAAATATCACCCCTTTTTCTAAAGCTTTTTCTTGCCCGTCCAAAATCAAACCGTGTGCAGAATTAAGTATGCATATGTCTGTCCTCTTAATGTGTTATAAGCTGCTCTTACAGCTTTCATGACATTGTTTGATAATTGTTTGTTTTCCAGTCTGTCTTCTGTCAAGATTCTCAAGATTAAGGATTGTATGGTAACCTTAACACTAAGCACAATCGTGACAACAGAGATAGAGCTGAAGTCTTAGTAAAAATTCTAATCCCATGGGGGGCACCTAGTTGGCTCCGTAGAATATGCAGTTCGTGATGTCATGATTGTGGGTTCAAGCCCCAAGTTGGATGAGGAGCCTACTTAAAAACAAAGTTCTAATCCTGAGGCTGAATATTTTAATTTCTCCCATTGTTGCTCATATTTTCTAAAAGATACTCTCTTCAGTTTTTAACTTTTAACTTTCAGATCATAACTTTCATATAATAAAACCATGCTTTCTCTTTTGGTAATGAATTAGAACTACAGAGAACTGGAGACAAAAATCAGAAAGCCTAGATAATGTAGATTGGTGGTAGTCATACTTTAACGCCCATCAGAATCACCTGACAGGCGTGTTAAAACATGGATTCTTGAGTCCAATCTCTTGAATTTCTGATGCAGTAGATCTGGGATGAGGACATAAGAATTTGTGTGTCTGACAGGTTCCCCAGGTGATGCTAGTGGAGTCGGCCCAGGGACCACACTTTGAGAACCACTGATATAGGTTGCAGATTCTAACTAAGCTATCTGAAAGACCTCCAGAATATTGAAATGGATCTGTTCTGATCTTCCCACCTAGCCCTCTTTTTAAGGTCTAGGGGAAAAAAAATACTCCATGATTCCAAAGCTCTCTACAGGTATCTACACGAGCACAGTTAAGCTGTTAATGAGCCAGCTTTGGTCCCCACAGAAGCTCGGAGGGGTTTTCTGAGGAAGATTGGTTGATCTCTTTTGGTGTCTCATCATCTGCAATTGTAAGAGTATATGTGAGCGCACAGTAGGAACTTGTTGACTGCTTGATGAAACTAGTTTAGAACTCTCACCTCCTGGTTTTGAAACCAGGAGTCTAGCATCTATAAGATGCTTCTTTTTGGTGTGCCTGGGTGGTTCAGTCAGTTGAGCATCTACCTTCAGCTCAGGTTCTAATCCTGGTATCCTGCAGTCGAGCCCTGTGTCAGGCTTCCTGCTCTGCAGGGAACCTGCTTCTCCCTCTCCCTCTGCTTCCTGCTCCCCCTGCTTGTGCTCTCTCTCCGTCAAATAAATAAAATCTTAAAAAAAAAAAAAAAAGATGCTTCTTTTCATTTTACTTCTGTATTGATTTGAATGTAAATAAAATTAATGAAAAAAATATTTTAAATTTAATTATTAATCATTATGATATCTAATTAACCAGATTTCCCCATCATATTTTTTGAATTAATTAATTTATTTTTAATTTAAATTCAGTTGATTAACATATAATGTATTATTTGTTTTAGGGGTACATGTCTGTGATTCATCAGTCTTTCATAACACCCAGTGCTCACCACAATGCATACCCTCCCCAGTGTCCATCACTTAGCTACCAGTCACCCCGTCCCTTCTACTTCCCTCCCCTCCAGCAACCCTTGGTTTGTTTCCTGAGATCAAGAGTCTCTTACAGTTTATCTCCCTCTCTTGTTTCCTCTTGTTTCATTTCTTTCTCTCTTCCCCTATGATCCTCTGCCTTGTTTCTTAAATTCCAAATATCAGTGAGATCATATAATTGTCTTTCTCCGATTGACTTATTTCGCTTAGCATAATGCCCTCTAGTTCCATCCACATCATTGCAAGTGGCAATATTTCATTTTTGATGGCTGTGTAATATTCCATCGTATAAATATACCACATCTTTTTTTATTTTTTTAAGATTTTATTTATTCATTTGACAGACAGAGATCACAAGTAGGCAGAAAGGCAGGCAGAGAGAGAGGAAGGGAAGCAGTCTCCCTGCTGAGCAGGGGGGCCGATGCGGGGCTCGATCCCAGGACCCTGGGATCATGACCTGAGCGGAAGGCAGAGGCCTTAACCCACTGAGACCCAGGCACCCCCCAAATTGTGTTTTTTTAAAGATTTATTCATTTAAGTAATCTCTACACCCCAGGTGGGGCTTGAATTCACAATCCTGAGATCAAGAATCTTACGCTCTTCTGACTGACCCAGCAAGGTGGCCCTACCCATAAATTGTTTTTAAGATACTAAATTATTACTTGTACTGTCAAAGTTTTTTTCATTTAATACGTGTTTATTGTATATTAACTATGTTTTGGTTAAGCTCTGGAGTTTCAGTAATGCACACTATATAGACAGTAATATGTAATTTTCTGGTTGAGGATATTTTTGTGTTCTGATCATTTTAAATTAATAATTCATGAATATTGTAAATAAGATTATTTAGAAACATTGTAACCAAGTATTCGGTGGGGAGGGGACCCAGAAGGTTAATTAGCTGTTATTTCTAATTGGAAGGAAAATGAACCTACCATATTACTTCCCAAGTAGACATGCCATACAATCAAGTTCTTACCTGATTCTTATGTGGTTTTAAAAGAAATTCATGGTCATATGAAGGCAGTAATTGTTGTACCTATGTGTTACTACATGATTTTAGAGGAAAAAGATTTTTTAAATGAAAGCCTACTGGATAGCTCCTGTATATTGTACAATTTTTCTAAGTCCATCAGGGAAATCATCTTAAAAGATCTCATCCATTGATGAATTTATTGTCTGGTCAGGTTGAGAACATGAACCGTATGTACATGAAACCACAGTGCAAACAATTAAAAATCAAATTATCAGCTAGAACAAGTAATTTGTTTTACATTGTGTAAATCATCTATGAAGTAAAAGGGTGTCCAAAGTGAAGTAGGATCGGTTAGGTCATCATTTATATACACGATTGTTGACAGTATGAGGGCAAACTAGTTGAAATTTCATCGGACTAGTGAAAGTTTAGATTAAGCTATCTCTTTTCGCAGCTTGTTAACTGTTGGACTGACAGCTTGAAGTTAGTCTTGCTCCCGGCCTCTAAAGGTTTTCCTGAGAAGATTCAATAAATGAGTAACCAAGGACTCATTCTCTCCACCTCCCAGAGAATTTTGTAGAAGCAGAGTATTGAGCCAGAGAGCACCTCTCATGACTATTTTATGAACAAATTGAAAACCGTGCTCGTAGATTTGTCAGTTTGATTTCTAAAATAATTGAGAGAGAGAAAAGTTGGAGGGCAGCTGCTCCTTAATATTAGGCTTAACTTGAGTTAGATTTGGTAGACTTTAAAATATATATAATCTGCTTTTGATTTCTCATTCATGTGTAATTTGTTCCTCATCCAAAGACTTTAACGATGGAGATAAACATTCATGACATGAAAAGTCACCCCCTTTCTAAAGCGTTCCGTGTCCATCCATTCCCAAGCCCTCTGCAGAGTGAATTACCCGGGTCTCTGTTCCCTGGCTTACTCTTCATTGTATTATGGTATGTGGTGACAATGAGAAAAGGCTGTATATCCAGAGAAGCATATTTTTATTGTGGAGATTTTCTAAGCATGTACTAACTAAAGTAGAGAGAATGCTATGATAGGCTCACATCCCCCATCTTCAGTAATTCTTGTTTTACCCCTACTCCCTTGTATCATGCTGCTTGTTATATTCCTCTTGTTGGCTGGAGTATTTTAAAGGAAATCCTAACAGAGAAGGCCTTTTTCTTTTCTTTGCCTTTTCCTTTCCTTGTTCCATCCCTCCCTCTCTTCCTTCCTTCCTTCCTTCCTTCCTTTCTTTCTTTTTTTAAGAAAGCTTTTTTCTTTAAAAAAGAAAAAAAAGGGGGGGGGGCGCCTGCGTGGGTCAGTTGGTTAAGCAGCTGCCTTCCGCTCAAGTCATGGTTCCAGGGTCCTGGAATCGAGCCCCATATCCGGTTTCCTTCTCAGCGGGGAGCCTGCTTCTCTCTCCCTCTGCCTGCTGCTCTGCTTACTTGTGCTCTCTATCTCTCTGTCAAATAAATAAATAAAATCTTTAAAAATAAATAAATAAGGAATAAAACAAAAACAAAAAACGACACTTTGGGGTGCTTGAGTGGCTCAGTGGGTTAGCAGTTAAGTGTCTGCTTCAGCTCAGGTCATGATCCTCAGGTCTTGGGATCAAGCCTCAAGTTGGGCTCCCTGCTCAGCGGGGCGTCTGCTTCTCCCACTCCCTCTGACCTCCCACCCCTGCTCTGTGCTCTCTCTCTTTCTCAAATAAATAAATAAAATCTTTTTTAAAAAAACCCCACCATTAATATACTGAACAAAATAAAATAGTTCCTTAATAACATCTTATAGTCCATGTCCAATTTGGCTCAAAATTTTGTGCTTTAAAGATTTTATTTTAAAAAAAAATTTTTTTTAAAAGATTTTATTTATTTATTTGTTAGAGAGAGAGAGAGCATGAGCACAGGCAGACAGAGTGGCAGGCAGAGGCAGAGGGAGAAGCAGGCTCCCCGCTGAGCAAGGAGCCCGACGTGGGACTCGATCCCAGGACGCTGGGATCATGACCTGAGCCGAAGGCAGCCGCTTAACCAACTGAGCCACCCAGGTGTCCCTAAAAAAAAATTTTTTTAAACACAGATTTTATTTATTTATTTTAGAGAGAGTGCAGGGGGAGGGGCAGAGAATCTCTCTCTGCCCTTCCCCTGACACATGTACATGCTCTTTCTCTCTCTTTAAAATAAATAATTTTTAAAAATAAAATTAGTTTGTATGAATCAGAATCGCAACCAGATCCCACACATTGTATTTGTTGATATGAATCCTCAGTTTCTTAAGCTTCTCTGTAACCACACTCCCTACTTCCTCTAAGTTTTTCCCCCCATGCTGTTTAATTGTTGAAGAACTTGGTTGTCCTGCAGGATTTCCCACATTTTATTTCTTCTTTTTTTGCTTTCTTTTTTCAGTCCTCTACCCCACATTTTAAATTTTTTTTTTTTTTAAAGATTTTATTTATTTATTTGTCAGAGAGAGAGAGAGAGAGAGGGAGAGAGAGTGAGCACAGGCAGACAGAATGGCAGGCAGAGGCAGAGGGAGAAGCAGGCTCCCTGACGAGCAAGGAGCCCGATGTGGGACTCGATCCCAGGGACGCTGGGATCATGACCCGAGCCGAAGGCATGCTTAACCAACTGAGCCACCCAGGCGTCCCACCACATTTTAAATTTTGATGATTTTATCCTGGTGGTAGTGTTCCACATATACTTCTTCTCTCCCATAATTCTTGGAATCTGATAAAGTTAGAGAAGAAATTGAGTTTGGATTCAGTGTCTTTAGTAAGAATGCCTTATAAGTGGTACCATTTGCCTGAAACTACAGCTTCACATCAGGAAGCACATCACTTCCATTTATTCCAGTTTCAGTGAAGATCAGTGGTTTTAGGGGCGCCTGGGTGGTTCAGTGGGTTAAGCCTCTGCCTTCAGCTCAGGTCATGATCTCAGGGTCCTGGGATCGAGCCCCGCATCGGGCTCTCTGCTCAGCGGGGAGCCTGCTTCCTCCTTTCTCTCTGCCTGCCTCTCTGCCTACTTGTGATCTCTGTCTGTCAAATAAATAAATAAATAAATAAAAATTGAAAAGGAAGCAGTGTTCCTTTTTCCTGATATATGAATACGTTATTTCATACATGAAGTAGATACGTAGTTGGCCGCCTACTGGGTGCCTGGCATTGTTCTAGTTGATGGTGATACAGCGGGAAGTTCTACAGAACTTCATGGAGCATGAAGGCAAATAAACAAAGGTAATTGCAGATTTGGGTAAGTGCTATGAAGGAAGTAAACGGGTCGATGGGAAAGAATAAGAGGACTCGCTTTGGATGGGGTAGTCAGGAAGACCTCTCTGAAAAGGTGACTTCTGAGCTGAGACATGAGGGATAAAAATGATCAGTGCTGCCATTTATTGACTTCCCTACTACATGCCAGGCAGTATAAAGGATTTTCTTGCATTATTTTATTCCATAGACTCTGCAAAGTCTACTTTATAATTCCTGTTTTACAGATCAGAAAACTGATGCTCAGAAAAGTAAATTACTTGTTCAAGACCTCGAAACTTAGGAATAGGGGCTGGGATTTGGACCAAATCTAGGCCTAATTCCAAAGCCAGATGAGACATACCCTTTTCCTGTGTTGCATTACCTCTTAGACAAAAAGAAAGCGGTGAATACTAGTTAGTGTAGTAAATGGTTTAATTTATTTATTACTGAATGGTTATAATTTTGGAGTACATATACTCATTTTATTTGGGAATATTTGTTATATAAGAAAACAGAACTTCTTGTCCAAACTAAATGAAATCATTTCAATATCTGTTTTTATTGTTTTCAATTTAATAATGGTTCTATGTTTAAAATACCTTAGCAAAAATATCATCCAGATATTTCTAACCTGTTAAAATGATGCACCTTCTGAGTATCCTTTTTGTTTACTTTTTGTTTTGTTTGTTTTGTTTTTTAATTTACTTGAGATCACCTTCTAGTAAGTGATAGTTTTTAGACCTAAAGTTCAAATCCTACGCAGTCATTGGTTTTATATCCTAAGTATTAAAAAGGTCATCTCAAACAATAAGAAAGTAGGAAACTATTATTATATTCTTCCTTGCCAGTAAGTTAAGTCCATACTATTGTCCAGTGAACCATGCATAAAGACTCATAGACATTTGCTTTGGTGTCTTAAACTAGGACTAGTTTAGCAGTTAAAACCCAGATGCTAATTTTACAAACAAGGCCACCTCTAACAATATTAAAATAAAATGGTATTATTTCCTGGCTTAAAGAAAAATTCCGCAGTAACTATAGGAATGCTGTGGCATGAAGACAACATCTTAAATCTCTATGCAAGTCATACACAAAGTGTTATGGCAGTGAAAAACTGTGGCGTGAATAATACCTCCTCACAGCCCAAGACACGTGATGTATCTTGAGCCTCAGGGTTTGTTGGATTTTGTAATTTCATGAGCAAGATTTGTATTTTTTTTAAAGTTCTGTATTTCTGTGTGTTCCACTTGATGTCAAATCTGTATTCTTAGATTGTAAGGTTCCATTAAAAAAAATAAATAATCTCAGCCCCTCCTCCCTCCACTCCCCCTCCCCCCCACACTCATTTTGTATAATATGGTAATGATATCACCGTTGCAGTAATTACGGGTCATCTTCATTTCTTTCATCTCTGCCTGTTCTGATGGCTTCATTCCTTTGACGGAAAAGATTTGGCTCTGGGTGCTATGATTATTTTGTTAAGCGTTATTCGAATAGACAGGAGTGAGAGAAATTAATCAATCCAAATGCAATTAGCATCATGTTTAACCCAGTGATGGACGTCTCAAGGTGAAACAGCTAGGGGAGTTTCAGACATTATTATTCAATCCAATGGTTCTTATCTAAATTATAATCAAGAGAGGTTTTTATTGGCTTCTCAGTATGAAGATGTAACTCTTTCCCTGCCCTAGGGGTCAAGAAGACTGGGCCTTCATCCTCTGTAGACTTTACTTACTGCCAGCATGTTGAAGTGGGGATGTTTCAAGCGGGAAAGTTGTCTTAATGTCCAGGTGATTTGAAATTTATCTATATGGTGATCTTGGTCTGATTTTCCTGAGAGTGGAATGTGGCCTATGGATAAATTACTCTAACTTGAGGCAAAATATTTTGTGTATTGATCGAGTCAGTTTGACTAGTTATTGTTTTCTTAACCTTATGTGATAGATTTATTGTTTTACTCACTTTATGGATGAAGAAATTAAGACTGTGTGAAGCTACTAGCCCTTGGTCATGAGAAAGGTTTCACCACGATGTATTACTACCCATGCCCTGAAGCACAGGTGTTCTGCACAAATTTCTAAGTGTTTAGTAAAAGTTCTCACCCCAAGAGTATTAATCCATTGCTTTGATCTCATTGCCTTTCGTTCACTTGAGTTTACTCTTGAAAGGGGAACCAAGCAAAACTATGAAGTGCTCTGAAAAGGTTACAAAATACAAATAAAAACTTGATAGCTCTCATTCCTGAACCAAATCTTCCAGGGTTTGATGTTGTTGTTGTTGTTTTGGTTTGTTTTGTTTTTTAGTAGGGAGAAGGATGATAAAGACTGAATATTTGAAAACTAGTCTTGTTTTGCTCTTGAAAGAAGGCAGGGCAAGGAGAGTTGATGGGAGAAACACAGGCTTTCACCTGAATACAACATTTTTCAAATGCCTGACAATTAAGATTCTTCTACTTCTGCTTTCAATCTTCAGGCATCATGGCTGACACTTCCCATATTTTATGTTCTTGCTTGATGTTTTATATTCTGAGAATAAATCTGTTGGCTGAATATTTCTATCCTTTTTTTTTCTTTTTTGCTATGAAAAGCCATTAAAATTATTTTCCATATTGGAACTGTCCAAATTTGTTTACCTGTACATTGAGTCTTGGCTCTTCTTTTTTATATTACATCTTAGGTAAAACATTCTCCAGAAATGGGCCTTACCCTGAACTGAGGGGGAATGTTTAATATAAAATTATCCTCCTCTGAATTCCCCGGAGGGAACACTGTTCTTAGCACCCCCCCCCTTTTGGAAGAAAAAAATCCTGTTAGAGAAACAAGACACCCAATAGAAAGAGAATCTGGAAAGTGTGCAACCCCCTCAAAAAAGACTTTTTTTAAAGAGCTCTCAGGCGGAAGATTTTCATAGTCAGTGATAGTTTGGTTACAGATATAGCATCCAGACTGTTCTTTTGTCAGATACATGTTTCGATCTCCTCTTGAAATGCTTATGCCCAAAGAACTTTAGGCAAAAGCCTCAAAGCTGTTCTGCTTACCTTCAAATGCTTCTTCTATGTAATTTAGAGAAAAATGAGATTTCTACTAGAAACTCTTGCTCGTGAACTCTCCCATGAGTTCTTTGAGAATGGAGACCTTGTTACCATTACACCACCTTCTGAAGACCACCAAGTGTCTAAATGAGGCTCCAAAGTCCCCTCCTCATGCACGACACGGTACTCAGTTCATAGCACTTTCAGTTCTTGATGGCCGCACTAGCACAGCTGCTCTTGGATTAGAGGCATGAAGAAGTGCTTCATCCTCAACTTGAATTATCCATCATTTGCTGGTACGTTTTGTGTGGAGGTCTGAGCAGGAGTGTGGGGAAGGATCCCAGTCTGGCGAGCTGCTCTGCTGAACCCCGGCTCTCTGCCAGAGTGACCAGAGACTTCCCACGTTCCTGCGAGAGAGAACACGGATTTATAAATCACATCGGTTTCCTTTTGCTCTCCTCTAACACACCAAAATAGGCTGTGAACAACTAGCCCGTCTCAAAGGCTGCTTCTCCTGTATTGGAATCTTCCCTAATATCTAGTACGGAGTGGTCACTTCGTGTGACTGACTTAACCATTCATCCAACCCCCTCGTGCTTCCCCTGCCCAGTGTACCGTGATGACTGCAGATCCCTCCTGTCACAGTTATTAGAATGCATTCAAGGTTGCCAGAATGAAAAAGTAATTTTTAAAAGCGCCCAAACCATAATTGTAACCAATGGCTTCATTTTTACAAAACTATCTTTCAATGAAGCTAACTAAGTAAATCGCTTCTGAGTGTCCTGATGTAAACTAAACTAGGATTGTATGTGTTCTTCTTCGCTGGAAGCAGCTGCTGGTAGAGTTAAGGAAGGCGGCTGCCTCTAGTCCCTGACATTACTCTGGCAGGTCTGGTTCTCCAGGTGAGACGTTTTACGCGGACACAAGTCATTCCTGGCTCCTTTTGTTTCGCATTGGAGATTTTTTTTTTTAAGATTTTATTTATTGGGGTGCCTGTGTGGCTCAGTGGATTAAGGCCTCTGCCTTCGGCTCGGGTCATGATCCCAGGGTCCTGGGATCATGACCCAAGCCAAAAGCAGAGGCCTTAACCCACTGAGCCACCCAAGCGCCCCTTGAGATCTTTTAGGAAGGAAATTGTTTGATCTCCTTTGGCCACTCCCAAGACTGCCTGTGCGCCGTCTCGGAGAGGACCTGCTACCTCTTTCTCCAAGTGGCAGCTGAGGAGCTCCAAGGCTCCCCTTGGCCAGCGAACAACGCAGGGAAGGAAGAGGTCGAGACCAAGAACAGTAGTCATGGGAACTTGAAGGGGGTGGGGTGGGAGAGGTGTGTGATGCGATTTCAGAGGCATACACCACGCCGTCGTCTCACGAAGGCCTCTTGTGCACGACGGGCTTTGTCAGTGGGGCAGCTCAGACACCACTTTGATAGGCAGCCAAGTCACGAAAGAGACACACCTGCACCACTGGAAATAGAGTTTGATGAGACAGTTGATGTGCGTTCCAGCCGCAGACAGGAAGTGTCTACTACGAAGGGAACCTTCTGTTTACTCCAAAACTCAGTTCCCACAGAGCACACGGACCCGTTCTTGGGCAACTGCAGTTTGCTCCCGCCACATCCTGATCCTTGCAGCACGGATTTCTCTCTTTTCTCATTCTCCGCTTCCTCACTCCTTCATGGTACATAAAGTAACTGGTGTATATACACAACAAGCATATGGCTTTTTTAAAACAACATGACCAGTGCTATGTTTTGACCGACATTGAACGGACACGGAATGGGATAAAATACTGGTTCAGTGGCGGTATCCCCTTTCCCCGTTAGTGGCGTGCTTGTTCAGTTCTTACCTCGTATTCCAATAAGTTATTCTGCTCTCACTGTTTAACCAGAAAAAGAAAAGAAAAACTCCTTGTGTACCTTACTCATTTGGGAGAATTTTAATGTTTTTCATTTATCATTATAAAACCAAGGGCAGTTGTATAACTTTTTTGTACATAGCTGTTACATGTAGGGCATTTTGTCTTTAAATAGAAACAAATTGCTCTAAAAGAAATGAATTCTAGGGGCGCCTGGGTGGCTCAGTTGTTGGGTGTCTGCCTTCGGCTTGGGTCATGATCCTCAGGGTCCTGGGATAGGACCCCACAATGGGCTCCCTGCTCGGCTTCTCCCTCTCCCATTCCCCCTGCTTGTGTTCCCTCACTCACTGTCTCTGTCTGTTAAATAAATAAATAAAATCTTTTAAAAAAAGAAAAGAAATGAATCCTAGATAGTTTTCCCATCAAGTGTCTCTTTGCTTAAATAAACGTCTTGTTTGAAATGGAAGAAGGAAAGATAGTTATACAGTAGCTAGTGTTTACTAAATGCCTATGTGACCTTTATGTTAATTTCACCTTGAACCAATGAGGGAACCAAGGGGCGCCTGGCTGGCTCAGTCAGTAGAGCATGCAACTGATCTCAGGGTCGTGAGTATGAGCCCCACGTGGGCATAGATCTCACTTTAAAAAAATAATAAAAGTTGTATTTAAAAAAAAAAAAAAAAGGAAACCAAACCTCGGGAAGATGTCTTGGGTGACTTGCCTCCATTGGTCCAGGGTCCATGTAGGAGCTGGGAAGCAGCAACTCCAAGCCGGTCTGATGCTCAAAGCCCTGCTCCTTACACAGGGTATGCTATTTCCTTTGTTTCCTGCCAGTCGTATTAGAGTCTCCTAAAGATAGCCTCGTGTAACTTTTCTCCATCTTGCTAATGTTTTTAATTATGTTGAGGCACAGAAATATTTAAAGTAGTTTGCATTGGAATTGAAAACCAAACATTATGAGTTTCTCCCATTTCATTAAAAAGTTACTTAATCTTTACATTGTTCTCTACATTAAAGCCGAGCAGAATTTTATCAGGCAATTGCCTCAAAGTTATAATCTGGAAAATCTTTCTGTAATGAAACCCATATGTCATGGGCGAAAGGTGCAAAGCTCTGGCAGAGAGGGTTGGTCTCGTGAGAGAGTCTGCACCCAATCTCGTTAACCAGGGTGCCTCTGGTAATCCCTCATCCCCTCACTGGTGAGAAATCAATCTGTACCACTGAATCTTTTTCAACCAGCCACCAAGAAAATTTACTGCAGAGAAGGCAGTTTGGGGATAGTCATTGTGGAAAGGGAGCCAGAGGCAAGGCTAACTGTAGATGGAGGAATTAGGGAATCTGAAGAAGAGATTGTATTAAACCACACATCGAGCAGGACGGAGACCTCCCTTCAGCCCTGACCTCTCTAAGTAGACCCGGGTATTTACAGCTGCCGTGAACCCGACAGCCTTAGGGAAACGATGAAGGGGGCACATAGAAACTGCATAAACCTGGAAGTTGATTGTAGTTTCTCCATTTGCTGTCTTTGAGTGTGTACAAGTGGTCTCCTGTCCCACATTCTCAGCAGCAATTCACATGTTGCCCCTACGGCGACAGTCTGTATTGTGACTTAACTCCGTTCGCGGGCTGCGTTGCGTAGGAGGGCCTGTGATCATGACTTGGCATGGAGGCCGGGCTTCTCTTGTGCGCACAGATACTGTGGTGGCGGATCACCAGTGGATCCCTCCTGGCATACTTATTAGAATGTGGGAGCATCGTTGCCTTCCTGTTCAACCTCAGAACCCTAGAAGATTAACCCAGAACTAGAAAATGGTTAAGCACTTTTACTGACTCTAGGTAAAACTCCAGCAATCTTATCGTCTCTAAGATTGTCTTCTAACACATGGTGGAAAAAAAACAGGAGAAAAGAGAGGAACTGGCAGTGTCAGGCTGGGGAGCATATAATCTCACCAGGGCCCTTAACGCAAGAATTGCACCAAGCCATAACTAGTGGGAACAAGAAGGGATGGAATGAGGCAGGAGAGTAGAAATGTCTTCCTCTCTTCTGTAAGCAAGCCAGAGACATCTCTAAAGGCTCTTCCCTGGAGAGATTTGAAATCCTTGGTGGGAGTTTTTTCATAAAATACATTTACATATAAAACCCTGCTGGAAGGGGTGTGTATGTGCTTGCATGCAAGTGCACACGCTCGTGTGTGTGTGTGTGTGTGTAAGAGGAATACAGAATAGTAGCAGAAGGCTGTCTCCCTACTCCTAATGGGATTTTGTAGCAGCATGTGTGAGTTTGTTTCAGAAGTCAAAAATGAACAGATGTTGGTATAAATTACCTCTGTGTCTGATGTCTTGCAAATTAAAAGCGCGGTTGGCATCACTAAACAATTTCACTAGGTTTAGGGGGTGCGGCTAGCAGGCGGCGATTACTGTCGCGGGTCGGTAAGAAACCTCGCACTACAGCAAAACAGCAAGGCAAGGATAAAGAGATGAGGAATAAAATAAGGGGTTATGTGAATTAATCAGAGATGTTAACATCTCCGATAACAAGTGAACAGGAGGGCTCGAGGTCTGAAGCTGCCCCTGACCCACAGCAATTTCTCTGCGCACAAAGAGGGCTTGGTGCTTAGGAGGTGATTTATAGAGCACAGCCCTCTTTTAGGGAGCAGCTATGTCACGAATTCGTATATCTCCTATATGGGACTGGCGAGTAGGGAAACTTTCTCCCCTCCCATGTAGAAGATGAGGTCTTTGAATTACTTCTACTTTTATGGGGGTTTTCTGCAGCTCTGTGTGCTCAGATTAGGTTGAAGGGGGAGGAATGATTGAGTGGGGAAAGGGTTGTTAAAAAGGATTGGTTAAATTCAAGGAGAGCTTGCCACTGAGAGACTTTGGAAGAACGGTTTATTTTGCCTTTTAAATCCTTTTGATCCCTCAACTAGATTGGGTCTTTTTAAATTTGATGTCTTAAAATATTGGTCATTCTCCCATTTGGGGAAGAAAACAGTAGAGCGGGGACATGAAGGGAAGCAGGCAGAAATAATGAGTAAGATCAATACAGAGCTCCAGGCCCAGGATTTTTGGAGCAAAGCTCTGTTCCACCCAGAGTTTTGGATTACCCACGTCTGGTTTCCAAAGTACCTGCTTCTAGCCATGCTGCAGGATCATTTGATATGATGTACAACTCCTTAGTAAGCACCATAGAGGAGGCAGGAGACCCAACCAGCAGAAATAAATGATGAAACCCACTCTGGCCAAAAGTTTAAGTCAGAGGATCAGGCCGAGGGAAAAGCTTCCAAGGAATGGGATTTTTGAGGTTGTTAGCCTCCCTTATCATAGTTCATTCATTCATTCACTCAGGAAACACCGAGTGCGGGAGAAGCAGCAGACTACTCACCCTCCTTTGAAAGGCGGCGTGTTAATGGTACCACTCTACCAAGCATGTTCATTGCTGAATAGCCAAGAGAAAACCAGGGCAGGTGGCATTCATGTGCTACTCATTTTGCAGATAAAGAAACAGGCTCATAGATCTTGCCTATCCCAAAGTGTCCCCCCCACTGCTAAACGCTAGAGCTGGAACCTAAACTGAGTTCAGACTCTGTGTCATCTGCAAGCCCACGCCACCTCCCCTGGGCAGGAAAATGCCTGTTTGGATTTCCTCTAGAGTAGTTAGTCCTACCTCTGTCTCTCCATTAATCTGGCATTACTTTCATCAAAGGAAATTCTTTTTCTTGCCAAATAAGATAAATTTAGGAAAAACGACCACCACCGGCAATGCAGAGAATGAAGCCCGAGGGCCGTTAACAGTGTCTCTGCAAAGGAAGGCAACGGACATTATTGTGTTCCTGCTTGGAATCCTTTCGTATATTATCATTCATCCAGCCAACATTTATTTAGCAGATACTACCTCTAGTGTTCGTGATAGAAAGAATAATGAGCCTCTACCCTCAGTTCTTACCCTTTAGGGCAGGAAGACACGTATATAAACAGATAACTGCAAGTCTTACCAGAACTTTGTCTGTATAGGGTTTGGTGCAAATCCACAAAGGAAAGGAACAGTCATTTTGACTTGAGCCCGGGTGGGGTTGTGGGCACATGCGGCAGCACTTAGCACTGGAACTTCCATTCCTAGTTAGTGGGATTTCCTTGCCCTTTGTTGGAGCTCCAGGATTTGTGAGAGGTGAAGAATATATGGACTGCAGGTACCAGAACCTTCCCTGTGGTTTCGGAGTTTGTATTATTGTAGTTCTCTGTTGTACAAATGAACCAGGAGCTACTAGGGAGGGGGGAGGGGAGTCCACTCATCTAGCACCAGGTCTGGACTTGAGTCAAGCCACAGGAGGCGGGGCAAAGGTCCTTCTCATTCTGCAGGTGCCTCTCCAGCCATCTCACTCTTTGGCCAGGATGGGGACATACTCTTAGGAGGCCACAGGCGCAGCCTGCTGTGAGCCCACCGCCTGGTGCCAGGAGACTCCTGGCCTCTGGGACCAACGATTGGAAACTTTGAGCACTGTTAAATCTATTGAAGAGATCTGGGAAGATGATTTTGTCGGGATGAGGATGAAGGGGGTGTTATAATACATCCACTTCCTGCGAGTTTGCCCAGCAGAGCTGCAACAGCGGGCTTCTGGAGTGGCCCTTGTAATTGAGGAATGTTTTACTTTCATTTTGGAGCCTCATATGTAGGAAAGTAGCTGTATAAACCCTCTTGTAACCACAGCATTCAAAGATTGATAGTGCTGAAAGGCAGAGAAAGACACATAAACCTTGCCTGGCTGTATTAAATATCTAAGGACTGACAATGCCAAGAGAGAGAAGACCAAAGCTCTATAAACCCTACTTTATTACACCATCCACAGATGAGCAGCACCGAGGGAATATAAACCCTGTTACATTACAGTATCCAGGGACTTCCACTGCCGAGAGATGGGGTAAATGATCTCTGATTCTGATCTGAGATTATAAATGTCCAGAGACCAGCAACCCAGAGAAGACTCTAATCTTGGTTGGGTTGTAGTCTCCAAGAGCAAACCCCCTGACATGAGTATTTGGTTACATTCTGGAGAAAGAGAGAGGGAGGTTTGGGGGAATTCCCTGGGGATTTTGTTCAGGGGGGGATGACAGTCTTCCCCAGGTGGCCTTCAGCAGTTGCTGGCTTTCTATAGTTTTCGTCGTCAGTGTTGGTTGGTTTTTCCCTCTTTTTGGAGGTTAGTGGTGATTCAGTCTGTTGTGGTAGCAACTGTTTTTACAATTTGAATTAGTTTGCATTTTTAAAACCTATTTACCTGAGATCTCTTGTGCAAATTGTGGGTTTTCATTGATCTTCCATTTGCTGTGATTGCAGCCAGAGAGATGACACGGGGGAAATTTCTCAACATTCTGGAGAAACCCAAGAAGTAGCAGCTGCTTGTGGACGGGATGTCCTGGGGACTGGAACTGCGCCCTCCCTCCCAGTGGAGCTCTGATGATGTGCAACTCTCTGCTTTCCGGTGAGAGGCCGGAGGGTGCCCCTCCAGGACTGACCCTCCCCCCTGCTCCTGGCACTCTGCACCTCTGAGGACATTCGGCGGCAAGAGAGGAATTTGCTCTGTTGAGTCTCAACAGAAGGATGAGCACGGTTACTCAGTCAGCTTCCGGACTTTGACCATCTCAGCCTTGGATGTGGGTGACACCAGAGAGCACATCATTCTTAAAGGTCAAAGTTCTGCTCTGTCATTTCAGAAAGTGATGCAGGAGCCCCAGGATCTTACACCTGATTTGATTCGGTGATGGCCAAGTCAGCTGTGGAACGTTGAGTGGACGGGTTCTTCTGGCTTGTACTTGATATCTTAGGAAGTATTTATGGTGCGAGGAGACCAGAGAACAATTAGATTCTGAAACAGACCAGTGAACTGACCTGTGAACTCTCCGTTATATATTGGGTTCCAAGAATCCCCAGCTGGAGAAGCCAGAGTCTTCTTGACATGTATACCTGCTTTAACAATTCTGTACCTCTCACAATAGTCCCCATGCCCCAGTGCCTTTCATTCCCCACCATCAGTTCTGATTCCAGGAAAGAGGATCCCTGTGTATCGAGTCCCTCCTGGGAGTAAGTAGTGAAAGGCCCATGCAAGGTTGCACTGGGTTCTAGACCTCAAGACCAAGCTAAAGATGGAAGAAAGGACTTCTGAGTTCCAGGAATCGGTTAAAGACCCACACTAGAAAGTCAGTATGGCTGAAAAGGTAGGAGAAGGGGATTGTTGACAGGAGTTCCCATTTGATTAAAAAGAAGAATCTCTAATTGACTGTGCTGTGGAATGGTGGCAGTGTTTTGCCCCCCCTTGTCCCCTCTCACAGCAGATATTTCATCAATGTAACAAATACACACATGCACGCACGTGGGAAAAAAGAATTTCCAGACTTAAATGCAATTCCTATGGAGCTCTTTGCCAGTTATCTGTCTCTGTGTTAAAACCTGAAAACCTAACCCATGCGTAAAATTGGTTACACATGTTCTCCATATTTTGTCTTGTAAGCCAGCCCCCAGCCTCTGATGTTTCGAGAAGTACATGAGGCTTCCTAACCTTCATGCAAAGAACATCTACATGGCAGTTGGCCGATGGTGTTTGGTTACAAGGAAAGTTGTGGTTAAGCTATTGGTCCTGAGTGTCCGTGCTAGGGTGCCACACTCTTCAGTTAAAATAGCTGGTCTGTTAACCATTTCTGACATGTGTGCCTTGTTTCCCACTCTAGAACTAATGTTGGGTTTTTCTCTCATTTTTGCCATCCACGTGATTTTATGTATTGATAAGGAGAAAACTTGAACACGAGTCACAAAGGATGGGTAAGTGAGAAAGAAAAGATTCTGCCTGGATGCGATATAGAAATTTAGGCTGGAGAGGCATAGATTTTAAGTTAGGCCTATTATCGACATTCCTTTTTCTCAAAATGCAGTTGGAGTGGGAGGGAAGGAGAGGGCAAAAAATAGTGCCACAACGTCAAATTTTTCCTTTGCTCGGTTTTTGAGAGTTGATGACATCAGGCACTTTCAAGTGTTTGGGGAAACTGAGACATACATGGAGAATATGAGGATACCTCCCCAAAACCAACTCAGGTCTGTAACCCAAGGCTGTGTAGTTGGTTTTCTGGTCTGCTTTGGCCTTTCTTTTATTGTTATCTTATTCACCAGCACTTAACATAAGTAGATGTTTTAGAATTGCAATATTTATTGGTTTTGTATTTGTCATCCTTAGAAATGTTAATGATGTATTTTTATATTGATAATATAAATGGATGTATAATGTGTGTGTACTTCAGGGTGTTAGAGGACTGTGCTTTGTACTTGATGGTTTCTGTGTCGTCATAATAAATATGTCCCTTTCATAGGAGAGTGAGTTTTTCTTTTCCTCAAAGGGCCAAGTTGCATACTTAAAGCATTCATCGGAAAGTACAACTCTAATGATAAATAACCTGCTATTTTCCCCTTAATACCAGAGTGGGTGGTGTGGGGCTTTACGACCATCTACTACTTGGTCTCCCAGCTTCCAGTCTGTTCTACCGGCCATCCAACCTCATTACTGCTCAACTCCCTAAAGTATTACTTAAAAACCTTTAATACCTCCTTGTGTCTAATAATAAAGTCTGGGTCTCTTATCCTGGCATTTAAAACACTCTGCATGTAATCCTCATCACCCCTCCTCTCCAGTATACGGAATCTGTTAACAGTTAATCTGAACAGTTCCATTTTCTCACTTAAGTACCTTTGCTCATGCCGCTGAGTTCCTAGAGAGTCTCTTTTGCACATTTCAGACCTACCCTTCCTACAAACCCCTGATGAACCACCTGGAAACAATCTTTCTCCCTGCATTCCTACAACACGTACGTATCCCGTCCTTCTGACTTTTACCAACTCTACCTTATATTTAAGTGGTCTGAGTGCATCTCTCGTCCCACTGAACTGTAAGCTCCTTTCCTACGCATCTAATTACTCTTCTGTGTCTTCTTTGAGCTGGAAGGGTCCATACCTGCTTACAGACTTCCAGTTAAATATGATGGAAGCAAATGTTTCTCTGCTGCCTACTAAAATCCTTAGTGTGACTTCCTTTTGGACTCTGCTCTAGAACTAGAGAAGAACAAGGATTAGTCCTATCGCTGTCCCCCACGGATAGTTTATCTGCCCTCGAGCAGAGCCTCATGCCCTTTCAGAGAAACATTCCATGTGAGGAAAGCCAATTGCTTGGCACCATTGGCTCATCACTGATTTCCAAGAAAACAACTGGGTGGGCAGTAGATTGTGACCTGGAAAAGCCCGGCCGGCCAGCTGCCTCCACAGGGACAGCGTCATCACCACGCTGCTCTAAATCTTGAGAAATTATTTTTCCAATAAATAATTAGATATGATTTGCCCACAGGTTTCTTTGGCCTTCCCTTTGCCATTCTGAGTGCCTTCCTCACAGAAGCATCTGTCGGCTGAGAGGAATAGCACCAGGGCTTCGGAGACAATTTTCAGATTCTTATTCAAGTCTTTTCTCACCAGCAGTCTTGTTTCTTGCTCTCTTCCGTGTCTCGGATTCTTGGTTGGCCTCTGCTGATTCACCTGGCCTTCCTTCCATTGTCAGAGCACCAAAAGTTCACAGGCTATTAACTGTATTAATAGCAAGATGCCATTGTTAATTTTTCTGTGTCTTTTGGTGACCCACTTATATTTTTTAACTGGACGCTTGGGAACTGCTGCTCGTTTGTGGTTCTCTAGCTGCAGCTCCTGTCTTTTGGGCCGTGAAAATGGAGCTGGTGAGTCAATCCATTGCCTTTTCGGTTTCTGAAGGGTGTTTGGACTTCCATAGGAGCTTTGTGATGAAACCAAGAAATTTCCTTTCCGGGGGGTGCTCTGGGCCCTTCTGTTTCCTTCCTCCAGGATTAAGGGCTCGCAAAAAAGAGAAACAGGCAGAACAGGAAGAGAGGAAATGGGCTGGTGGGCCAGAGTAGATGGTCCCAGAGGTCAGACAACATGATTCCTTACCAGCTTTCAACTTCTACACAAAATCCATCTCCAACCGTTTGGTTACGTCCTCCATTTTCTTTTTGCTTCATCTTGTGCCAACCAGATGGCCACTGCACAGGCTTCTCTTTCCCCAGAGAGCCTTAGAGCCTCCACTCCAAACGGTGGTTTGTAAACCGAGTTTGTAAGTTCTGACTGGCCTCTAACTGACTGTTAAGCCTCTATTGAGTCTTCTCTGGCCCTTGGGGGCTGTGTCCCCGACTCTGCCTAAAGAGGCCACCAGCCTTCCCACTCTCTGCCCCACACTTTTTCTTCATGATCAGGGGCATTTGGGGGCTTCAGGTGGCCCCAGGTGCAACCACGAGGCTCATGGTTGGCACAAGGGCTGGCAGAGCCTGTTAATTAGCACATGAATACCCCAGTGCTCCATTAGCCAGGCCAGGCATTCGGAACCTTCCCCTCCTGTGGGCCCCTTCCTCCTAATGAGAGCGGGAAGAAGGGCCCTCACAAAACACTGCCTCAGAAGAATATTCCGCTTTGTCCCCACCAGTAACCAGGGCTGACAGGATCACTCTGTCCATTTCTCTTCTAATTAGCACAATTCCAGCATGGCCTGAGCCAGCAAATGGAGAAAAGCGATCAAAAGCGATCGGACAACCGTACCGAATCACAAACACAAAGAGGGCCATTCCCTGTAATTAGGTGAGACAATTCCTCAGTCTTTTCTCGGCTGGAGTTTGCCGCTAAGACTCTTGCTGTTTGGGTCCCAGCAACACAAGTTACATGTCTCCCTGGGACACTAATAAGCCCCAAATTGTCTTCCGCTTCACACAACTCTAACCAGAGGACAGATGCCCGAGGGTGGGGGGGAACACAGTGAGGGGAGAGGGTGTCTAAACAGCTAAGCAGCTGCTGCAATGTCTCCCCAACTCCAAAAGGCAGACACTGGGGCTGTGGGCAGAGAAGGAAGAGGCCATTCATTTGTTGGGAGAACAGCTCCGGGTGCGGCCTGGTCCCATTGCCTGAAGCCCTGAGAATTCTGGGACCTCAGGAGAGACCCACTCTCTGCTATTTGCCTCACCCCGTTCATTTGCCACCTCTGGCCAGTTGTCCCCTTCGGGTCTCCTTGTCTCTTCTCCCACATGTCCACGCTGGGGGCATCGTGGGCAGCTACAACCATGGCACCATCCTTGGACCTGTACCGAAGCCCTATACAGCCATAGTCAACGAACTTGAGGCTAGCTAACGTGCGGCACACACATGGGAATTCTACACTCAAAGAATTCGTGACCTGGAAGGGACACTTCCAGCACCCATTCACTTCTGGGTCTCTGGCTCTCTCACAAGCCTTGCCTTCTATCCCCATTCTCTCTCCTGGAAGATCCCTGTCTTTTTAAACAGAGCAGTGGCCCATCAATGGCTAGGGCAAGAAGCCACCACTGGCCACACTCCATGTGGCTCAAAGGTTGGCCACTTAATAAACAAGACACCGCTCCCTCGGGATTGCAGCCCATTACTGGGATTACTAGGGGTGACACAGCCATGAACTTGGTCATAGCCAGGGACAAAGGAATGCAGGGGAGAGTGGCATGTGGAATCGCAATTAAACTCAAACTCTGAGCTGAGTTGGACTCACACATATTTTCATCTTATCCTGTCCTCTGCTTTCTGTTTGGATCTCTACTTGATGCTTCAGAAAGGGACCCCCAATACCAGAAAACGAGTATCTGGAATCCAAGGAGCCAGGAAGCTCAAGTAATAAGAATTGCTTTGTTTTTCCATCTTCCCTGTCTGAGACACACAGAAGTACCAATGAGGTTTGACTTTAAAATAACTTTTGGGGGGTGCCTGGGTGGCTCAGTGGGTTAAAGCCTCTGCCTTCGGCTCAGGTCATGATCCCAGGGTCCTGGGATCGAGCCCCACATCGGGCTCTCTGCTCTGCAGGGAGCCTGCTTCCTCCTCTCTCTCTCTCTGCCTGCCTCTCTGCTTACTTGTGATCTCTGTCTGTCAAATAAATAAATAAAATCTTTAAAAAAAAAAAAAACTTTTGGGAGATGTCAAAGAATCTGACCCAAATTCGTGCAGTCTCTTACAGTTTCTTTGGTTATAAACAGGGATTAGAATAGTACTTGCCACATAATAAGTGCTTAATAAGAATTTGTTGGAAGAGCTGCACCATGACACTCAGTGTTCACAGCTTTCTTGCTAGTCTCAGTTAAGAGTGTGGATCTGGAGAGAGAAGCAGTGTGTGGTCATGCAATTCACTTCTCTCTGAACCACAGTGTCCTTGGGACATTTCCTACGAGGCAGGCAAGGGGCGTCTGGGGTGCTCAGTTAAGCACCCAATTCTTGGTTTCAACTCAGGTCATTATCTCAGGGCTTTTGTGAGATCGAGCCCTGCATCAGGCTCTGCACTGGGCATGGAACCTGCTTAAGATTCTCTTTCCCCTTCTCCTCCTGCCCCTCCCTCTCCTCAAAAAAAGAAAAAAAAAAGAGAGAGAGAGAGAGAGAGAGAGGCAGGCAAGCATCATGGATAAGGGCCTAGACCCTGACGTCAGATTGCCTGGGTCCAAATCCTGTTTTTGCTGTCTGCTACACATGTAGCTGTAAGTAAATCGCTTCACCTGTCTGTTTAGTTTACCCGTTTATGGGGTGGGTCCAATAGTAGTGTCGAACTGCTAGGGTCATTGTGGAGATTCAACTAGTATTTGCAAGTATTTAGAACAGCACATAGCCTATCTTACCCATTACATGAGTGCTTGATGGATATAGCTTTTAAAATGGATTCAATGTATTATTTCATTATTATACTCACATTTGTTAAAAATTGGTAATTCTTAACAGGGAAAATAGAATAACTTTCGGTTACCTAGAGTAGTTGGAAGGGGTAAAGCAGAGAAGCCATTTCTCTCACTCTTTGCTGAGAGCTGACAGTTTCCTGGGTACCCCTGCCCTCCTCATCCCACCCTCCGGGGCAGCCTGTGCTGGCGTGGACATTCAGCAAGTATCACGGCTGACTCTTTGTTGCTCACGAACAAGGGAAGGAGAGGTGTTCTTTGTGACAGTGGCGGGTTTCTGAGCTGATACTGAGCTCGGCAGAAGCCTCAGCTCGCTGTACTTCCCTAGTCTTGATGGTCCTCCCATTTGTTGAGCATCCACACTCTTCCACTCACCGCACAGGGGTGCTCTTCCCTGTTTTGCTGTGTCCTCCAGCCCTCCCCACCCCACCCCTACCCCGATCCCGCCATCCTTCTTCCAGATGCTCCCTTTCCAGGCCCGAGCAGGATGCACTTGGGCCTGGACTCCCCCCACCCCCCGCCCAGCAGTCTCCTCCAGGCTTTGCCCTCCCTAGGAGCCCGCGGAGAACAGCCTGGCCTGCCTGTGCAGGCCGAGGGCCTCAGGGTCAAGCGGGGCTGAAGGTCACATCCCAGGGCTTGCCCGGATGCGGCCAAGCCCCAGGAGCAGAGCAGGCCCGAGCCAGCGGCTTCACACAAAGGAGCAGCTGAGAAGAGTCAGGTTGGAAAAGTCAATGACTTCAGGCGGAGCGGAAATGAGAAGCATTGGCACACCAGCAAAGCCCTGGGGAGGGCCACGAGTGTTGTATAGGGGTCGGAACCATAAGGGTCTCTGAGGAATAAGGAAAGCAAACTCCCGAGAACTTCTTCCTTGGCCTCCTTTTCCCCTCCATTTGTCTCTGCTGTCAACTGCCTCCACCTTTTTTGGGAGGGAGGGAGGGAGGGGCAGAGGGAGAGGCAGAGAGAATCCCAAGCAGGCTCCACAGTCAGTGCAAAGCCCCAGGCTGGACCCAATCTCATGATCCTGAGATCATAACCTGAGAAAAAAATGAAGAGTCGGACGCTTAACCGACTGAGCCGCCCAGGCGCCCCTGCCTCCACCTTCTTCTCGGCAGACCCTCATCCCTTGCTTTTCTCACAGGGCTGCTTATCTCAAGCCAACTGGTCCTTTGTACCTGGAACTATTGATTAAATTATGGTACATTCACATAGTGAACTATGATGCAGCCCGTTAGTATGTTTGCAAAAGGTTACAATATCATGGAAGAAATAGCTTGTCATAAGGGTAAGCAAAAATAAAATAATAGCAAGATATAAAATTACAAATGCGACATGATGTCCAATATGGGGGGGTGGGGCAGGGTATTATAAGGAAATAGACCCAAGGTGTTAACGGTACTTACTGCCTGGTTGGAGGATTGGTGGGGGGGTAATTTTTGCTTTTTTCCTACATTTTCCAAACTCCCTACAGAATCACGTGTTGTGTTCATCATATGGGGGGGAAGGCTCTGGAGCTAAGTATATAGGTGGATGGGGCTTAAAATGCCCGATCAGTCCAACCTTGTACCACGCACGTGTGCGTGCGCATAGGCAGACTTCACCGGTGACATTTGTTTATGGTAATGAGGCTCATTCTTGTGTATGAACATGTCTATCAATCTGTAAACCTCTAAGTATTTACCAAGCACCCACTGAGCATCCAGCCCTGCCCCAGACCCTACTCCATCAGGTAGAGTGTGGATGAAATGACTTGTGCCCTAAGTACGCTCCTTCCCAGGGCCAGAGCCTCCTCACATGCTACAGGGCTTTTGCTCAGGAACAGAAAAATGTTCTCTTGATACATGTTCAGTTAGGGCTGCCAAATAGCTCTTTTTCCTCAGTCCATGCCCCCATAGAAAATTATATCTCACCTAATTTTGATGTTGACTCTTAAAGATGAATTTCCCCAGCTCGGGGGCACGCCAGACATTCCTCCAGATGTTGTGCTGTGAGAGCGTCCTTCGCTGCTTTCTTCCTGCTTGTTTTCCCTTCCCAACCAGGAGAGAAGGGGAGGAAAAAAAAAAAATAGAGGAACTTGGGGTCAGGGGTAGGCATGGGTCAGGGCGGCCTGGAGTGATACTCCTCTGTTTTCATCCCAGAGTGCCAGACAGAGGCACCGCACCCTCCAGAAAGAACGTGAGGTACCTTCTGTGCAAGCTGGGATCTGAGGGACACAAGGGGTGCGTGGGGGGGTGGTTCTCACCTTTATTGGGAACACGTGTGTGTATAGTCAGGGTCACTGCGAGGTGGGAAGCAGGGCCGCGGAACTGATAAAGAAAGAGACGAGAGCCCCGGGGGGCTGGTTCACGTGGAATCATGCAGAAGAATGAACTCCATCCTCCAGAAATGGGTCGTCCACCCCAGGCCCCGGCACTGGAGTCTACAGGCCCAGGGATCTAACTAGGCCTTGGAGGGCCTTAAGGAGCTTTGCTCCTCCTTTCCCTCCAACAGAAATAGATGTCATGATGAGTAAGAAAAATGCTGTGCCTGAGACCCCTGCTCCCTCCTCTGGGTCACCGGAGGGATGTGTCCTTGTCCATCCTGTTGCCCAGAGAGGGGCTACTTCCTGCCCAGCTCAGGATAGCGAGACAAAGAGGAAATGTCAGCCACGCGCGGCCCTGAAGCCTGCCTGACCTGCAGGGCCTTTCAGCCTGAAGAGCCGGGGCCCCACGATCCGGGCCGCCCTCCCAGAGCAGCGAGGAACACGCCGGAACAGAGAGCTGAAGCCGTTGTTACAACATGAGGATGGCAGGACAGGCGACGACACCTCACAACATCACCAAAGATTGATGCAAATTGGTTTGGTTCTGACCCTGTCACGCCAGGAAGGATAATGATTCCCGCCGCGCGGGGGCCCAGGAGGGGGCGCGTGGTGGGGGCTGTGAGGTTGGGTGGCTCCCTACGCATCCTCATTAATGATCTGAAAGACAGGGGGAAACAGCATGCTAATGAAACCTGCAGATGATTGGTGTCCCAAACCCCAGAGAGGACAGAGAAATAGCACCGCGAGACCCAGAGAGCTTAGAAATATGGGCAGGAGATTGTCAAATGAGGTTCGTCTTGGGAAAATGAAAGTCGACGTGTCGGGCAGGAATGATGAAGGTGCCTCTGGGTGGAGGCCTCTGAACCTGGATAGCAGAGATGGGTGGTGGGGCAGGTGGTTGAGTGAGGGATAGGGTCTGGGGTGTGGTGGGGGAGAGACAGAGGAGCTGGCCTTGAGGACCCAGGGGACAGATCCCCTGTATATTCCTGGCGGGCCTGACCACAGCCCGAAGACTGGAGCCAGGCTATGGAGCCAGGCAGGTGGCTGTGGCCCTGTGGCCTTGGTCAACCCGGGCCCCTGGGCAAGGCTGGACTCTGGCTTCACAGCCCCAAGCTATGCCTATTTGCATTCAAGCCATTGAAGCTAAAAATGGCATTTTGACCTGAAGAACGAAGATGAAACAAGCCAAAACATATTTATTTTAAAATGTTGCCCCAAATTATTGAAAAGAAGCTTATCAGGAGTAGGGGAGGGGCACCTGGCTGGCTCAGTTAGTAAGAGCACACATGCACATGGGGTGCCTGGGTGGCTCAGTGGGTTAAAGCCTCTGCCTTCAGCTCAGGTCATGATCCCAGGGTCCTGGGATCGAGCCCCGCATTGGGCTCTCTGCTCAATGGGGAGCCTGCTTCCCCGTCTCTCTCTGTCTGCATTTCTGCCTACTTGTGATCTCTCTCTTTCTATCAAATAAATAAATAAAATCTAAAAAAAAAAAAAAAAAACAAGAAATCTTTCTTTAAAATGAAACAAAGCCAAGAAAGGAACAAGGGGCCCCTGGGTGGCTCATTCATTTAAGTGTCTGCCTTTGGCTCAGGTCATAATCCCAGAGACCTGGGATCAAGTCCCTCATTGGGCTCCTTGCTCGGGGAGGAGCCTGCTTCTCCCTCTCCCTCTGCCTGCCACTCCCCCTGCTTGTGCTCTCTCTCTCCCTGACAAATAAATAAATAAAAATCTTAAAAAAAGAAAAGAAAAGAATAACATTAAAAAACGAAAAATAAAATGAAACAAAGACAAGAAAGAAAGAAACAAGGGGTGCCTGAGTGGCTCAGTCGTTTAAACACCCAACTCTTGATTTCAGGGTATCAGGATTGTGAGTTCAAGCCCCATACTGGGCTCCATGCTGGGCATGGAAACAAACAAACCCAAATAAAATGCTGATACCACACATTTTTTCAGACAGAACATTCCCCATAAGATTGTGCTAACAGCACAGCCACCGTTGGATGAAATCTTAACCCAAAGGAAAGGAACCTAGCTTTTGAGTCCAATTCAGATCTGAATTAGGGTAACTAACCATCCAGTTTGCTTGGGACTTGGGGGTTACCCAGGGCAAGGGATAGTCCCACTGATGGGACAGTTGTTCACTCTAGTCTGGACCCAAGCTCTGCAACTTCATAGTTTTCTGGCCTCAGATAGTAATCCTGGCCTTGTTGAAACGTTTTCTCTTCAGTCAAGGGGTTTGTTGGAAGGATCCAAAGAGATGCTCTTTGATAGTTTAGCAGTGTGTTTGACACATAATAAATGCTCAGTGAATTTTTTTTTAATTTTCTTACTAACATATAATGTATTATTAGCCCCAGGGGTACAGGTCTGTGAATCGCCAGGTTTACACACTTCACAGCACTCACCATAGCACATACCCTCCCCAATGTCCATAACCCAACCACCCTCTCCCTACCCCCCTCCCCACGGCAACCCTCAGTTTATTTTGTGAGATTAAGAGTCTCTTATGGTTTGTCTCCCTCCCAATCCCATCTTGTTTCATTTATACTTTTCCTACCCCCCCAGACCCCCCATGTTGCCTCTCAACTTCCTCATATCAGGGAGATCATATGATAGTTGTCTTTCTCTGATTGAGTTATTTCGCTAAGCATAATACCCTCTAGTTCCATCCACATCATCGCAAATGACAAGATCTCATTTCTTTTGATGGCTGCATAGTATTCCATTATATATATATATATATATATATATACACACACACATATACCACATCTTTATTGATTCATCTGTTGATGGACATCTAGGTTCTTTCCATAGTTTGGCTATTGTGGACATTGCCACTATAAACATTTGGGTGCATATGCCCCTTCGGATCACTACATTTGTATCTTTAGGGTAAATACCCAGCAGTGCGATTGCTGGGTCATAGGGTAGCTCTATTTTCAATTTTTTGCGGAACCTCCATGCTGTTTTCCAGAGTGGTTGCACCAGCTTGCATTCCCACCAACAGTGTAGGAGGGTTCCCCTTTCTCCACATCCTCACCAGCATCTGTCATCTCCTGACTTGTTAATTTTAGCCATTCTGACTGGTGTGAGGTGATATCTCATTGTGGTTTTGATTTGTATTTCCCTGATGCCGAGTAATGTGGAGAAATGCTCAGTGAATATTGACATAAACTGTCAGATTCCACATAAGCAAAGTGCAGAAACAGGCATAAACTAATTTATGATGACAGAAGTCAGAACAGTGGTTACCCTTGTCAGAGACCAACTAGAAAGGACCTTGCCTTCTGCAGGGCTAGACATGTTCAAGGCGCAAATACTGAGCTTTATCACCTTTGGGAAGCCAAACATGATATTTGGGTTACCAAAACCATTCTTCGATACTCTGTTGGTCATGTAAATGAAGGAAGAAAGAGAGAGGAGAACTTCAATTTGTTTTCAAAATGGGGCAAGTTAAATAAAAAGAATCCGCAGAGAACTTCAGTTCTTGCTTCTCCCTTCTACATGCTCCATCCTACAAAACAAAAGCTTCTGTTTTGCTGTGCTCAGCTGTCCTCTCTGCCTCCACTCATGCAACACACTTCTAACATCCCCATCATATGGCCTCGGTTTGAGAACCATGTTGTGCGGCTTTGCTTGGCTCTCTCCCGAACTCTTTCTTTTCTAATGGGAGCTACTGTCCCCTCCACAGCCAGTGGGGGCATTGGTTCCCCAAGAGGACTCTCAAAACTGACTCCCCTCCCCTACCTCAAAGCCTCCCTACCAGGAATGCGGAGTCACCAAGTCTACGTGACCTTGAGGAATATATAGTCTTTGTTCATTCCACTTCTAGGTATATCCCCAACAGAAGTGAGTGCTGGCAAAGGACATGTGCAAGAATTTGAATAGCAGACATGCCTGGGTGGCTCAGTCGGTTAAGTGTCTGCCTTCTGCTCAGGTCACAATCCCAGGGTCCTGGGTTTGAGCCCTGCATCGGGCTCCCTGCTCAATGTGCTTCTCCCTCTCTCTCTCCCTCTCCCTCTGTTATCTCCCTCACTCTCACTCTCTCTAAAATAAATTAATTAATAAAATTTGAAAAAAAAAAAAGAATGTTGATAGCAACTTGATTCATGTGAGTCAAAAATTGACAAAAAACCCAAATGTCCATCAAGAGAATGAATAAATTGTCATATATTTATACACTGGAATGTCAGTCAGCAGTAAAAACACACTACTGTGCATCACACAGTAACATGGGTGAATCTCACAAGCAAGAATGAGAGAATTCTTGTGCTTGTTATGGCAGTTATGTAAGGACATACCTGTGTGATTCTAGAATGGGCAAAACTCATCTAGAGTGGTAGAGGCCAGAATAGTGGTTACCTTGGGGTGCTGACTGGGAAGGGGTACAAGGAGCCTTCTGGAGGGTAGGAAATAGTTCCCATAGTGAGCAGAGTAGTGGTTACACAGGGCTATATGCACATGAGCGTCTGTAGAAACATCCATAGAGGGGCGCCTGGCCGGCTCAGTTGGTAGAGCGTGCGACTCTTGATTTCAGGGTTCTGAGTTCAAGCCCCATACTGGGTATGGAGAGTACTTAAAAATAAAATCTGGGCCACCCCGGGGCGCAGTGGGTTGAGCATCTGACTCGTGGCTTCCACTCAGGGCTCAGGGAGTGGTCTCAGGGTCATGAGATCAAGCCCCGAATCTGGCCAAGTGCTCAGCAGGGAGTCTGCTTAAGATTCCCTCTCTGTTTCCCTCTGCCCCCTCTGCCCCTCTGCCCCATGCTCACTTTCTAAAATAAATAACTCAATCTTTTAAAAAAAATAGAATCTTTGAAAAACAAACAACAACAACAAGAACATTCACCAAGCTGTGCATTTTGTAGTTCTATGTTCTACTGGGTGCTGTCAATGCCGCCATTAAAACAAGTGAATTTAGGGTCCTCTGTGCCCCTAAAGGGAAATTTAAGAAAAGCTCCCACAATGCCATGGAGTTGACTGTGGCAATAATACAGGAGAATCTAGAACATCTCAGACTCATCCTGGCTTCTAAACTAAAGAGTCAGAGGGAAGGATAGAGAAGGTTCAATATGTCCCTTTGGCAGCTACTTTCCATCCTTCACCAGCAACTGAGGCTGGGGGGGTCCCCGTTCTGTGCTTTCCCTCTGTGACCTTGGCATGGGGAAGGGGTGTGAGCTGAACGCCAAGGGTGATAGAAACCTGATGCTTGGGCTGTCTTGTGAGGGATTATCGATCTCTATCTGCCCCTCCCCTGGGAACTCAGTCCCAAGACGGGCTGCTCGAAGGCCTAGACCTGGTCTGGCTTCCCTGTTCCTCCAGAGCTGACATTTCATAGGCGCTCGGTGCACAGCTGCCCAAGGAATGCCTGAATCCATGGCCTCCAGTCATATTAATTTCCTCCCACCTGGAGCAGATGACTGATCTCAAAGCTACAGATGTGCTCTTTGACTCATGGGTTTTAGGTGATCCTTCCTAAAAGAGTTGGCATCCTAGATGAGCTCCTGGCATCTCTGACTTGCTTCTGTCCAATGCAGTTCTGAATCTGCTAGAAAAGACCTCCAGTTCCCGCTCTAACCAAGTTTCCCAGGACCATTCGAAGGTTCCATCCCCACCCCCAACTCCTAGCAAAGAGCTGTGTGGATGGAGGCTAGGACGGCAGTGTTCAGTCCCTTGCGGAGATTTCTGTACTATCCGAATAGGTAGCCATTAGACACATGTAGCTATTACATTTAAATTAAAAGTAAAGGGACGCCTGGGTGGCTCAGTTGGTTAAGCAGCTGCCTTCGGCTCAGGTCATGATCCCAGCGTCCTGGGATCGAGTCCCACATCGGGCTCCTTGCTCATCAGGGAGCCTGCTTCTCCCTCTGCCTCTGCCTGCCATTCTGTCTGCCTGTGCTTGCTCTCTCTCCCTCTCTCTCTCTCTCTGACAAATAAATAAATAAAATCTTAAAAAAAAAATTAAAAGTAAAAAAAATTTAAAATTTTGCTCATTGCTCTAGTCACATTTCAAGTGCTCCATACCCACATATAGCTGCTGACTACCATATTGGACAGGGCAGAATTCCATACATCTCCATCATCACAGAAAGTCTGTTGGACAATACTGAATTCTAGATGATCTTCAGACCCTCTAGAACAGCCTCTGGAGGAGAGGAGGAAGGAAGTGGGGAGGACCGGACCCCTCCCCCAAGTTCCAAAAAGCCACCCTGTCTTATGAATTCAGATTTCAAGTTAGGTTTCATTTAGGGGGAAAAAAAGCTCTATTGCTTTTTAATTTTACAATGCTTTTTGAAAAGACAATAAATACAAACCATATTTACTTATTTATAGATATATTTATATTTTTTAAAGATTTATTTATTTGTCAGAGAGAGAGAGCATGAACAGGGGGAAGAGCTGGCAGATGGAGAAGCAGGTTCCCCGCTGAGCAAGGAGCCCTATGTGGGACTCGATCCCAGGACCCTGGGATCACGACCTGAACCAAAGGCAGACAATTAACCAACTGAGCCACCCAGGCATCCCACAAACCATATTTAAAATAAGCATATTGTAAAAAAACAAAAACAAAAACAAAAACCTCTCCCCATCCCTTGACTCTCAGGCCATGAGTCACTAGTTTGTGGGAGCTGCACCTGGTCCTACTGGGAGGTCTTGCTTTTTCTCCCACTTAATTCATCTTGGGTCTGGTTCATATCGGTACGTACAGATCACACAGCAGCCTACGGTCCCAGTGTATGGATATACCGTAATTTATTTAGCTATGATGGACATTTAGGTTGTTTCTGGTCTTCTGCTGCTACAGACTTCACCGTAATGGACAAATCCCTTGTATGCATCCTTGTGCCCGTGCATAGATATCTGTAGAATGGATGACTAAGGAGGGAATTGCTAGGTTAAAGGTCACATGCTGAATTGTCCCACTTAGGTGGTTGCAACAGTGAGTTCTTTCCCCACGCCCTCAGCAGTGCTGTTTGCAGTCCTGCGGGCTTCCTGCAAATTAACCCTGGCTCGTTTCGGGAGAAACCTTCCGTTGCCTCCTGCAACCCATTCCACCCACCTTCCTTTTCTTCTTGTCCCTCCCTCCCGCAGCCGACAGTAGTTAACTTTCTCGGGCATTCACCAGGCTCCCGGGGACTGGTCTAAAACTCTGACTTCAATGTCTCATATATTCTTCACCAGTCTCAGGAGGTGTAGAAACTACTGTTGTTCCCATTTTATGGAAGAGTAGCCTGAGGCTTAGCGATTCACTAATTCATGGTCACCTGGCCCTTTAGTAGTGGAACTGGGAGTCAATCCCAGGTCTGCCTCACTTCAAAGCCGATGCTTATTACTAGTCGGCTTCCCCACGCTCTCCTCTGCCCTTGCCCCTTCTCCTAGCTGTTCCCCCCATGAACAGCTACCTACCTCTCTTCAGTGCCTTCCTTTGCCCCCATGCCATGAGCCCTCCGTTCCTGTTCACTCCCTCCTTCCTACGGTCAAGGCACACGCCTCCTCCTCCACTGCCTTGGTTTCCTCTGTTCTTGGCCTTGGGACTGCCCTACCTGTACACTGGCTCTGCCCAGCCCTCCCCCAGGTGCTCACCTTTGCCCACAGGGCTGGGGAGGGAGAAGGCAACGGCTTCTGTCACCTGACCCTACTCAGCCAATTCACGAAGACAAGATGTCAAGTTAATGAGCCTGCGGGCCTCTAATTAGCTGTCAATTACCTCAAATTAATCAACTCCTCGCCTAATTAAGCATTATCGGCAGGTGGGCACAAAGCAGAGCATTGTGTGGGAGCCATGAGAAAAGCCGGGCTGGCAAACTTGGTTAGGATCAGCCCTGTGCACTGCGCCTGCCTCCCCACCGCTCTCAGCTACCCGCCTGGCGCAGAGGCACAGGGGGCCCTCCGCCCACCATGGTCCCTACACCCCGGGTACCCCATGGACCTCCTGGGCAGCAGGCTGACTGTGCCTTACGAGTAGGAGGTGCAGAGCCTGGAGACAGGTGGGACAGCCGTTGGTGGAAACTGTGGCCAGGCCGAGGAAGGCCATGTGAAGGGGAGGTCAGCTCCCGGCGTTGGTTAGAGCGGGGGCGGAAGCTGGGCTCTGAGCTGGACAGAGCAGGGGGCCGGAGGCAGGTCCTGTCTGGAATTTCAGGCCCATGTGGGCAGGCAGACTGGTTTCCAGTCTGGCCTTGCCACTCGTGAGCTCGGTGACCCCAGGAAGTGACTTTACTTCTTTGATTCATCTCTGAGAAAAGTTGAGAATCATTTTTTAAGAGACCTTACTGGATCTTTAGGAAGATTAAGTGAGATGATGCGGGTGAAATACTGGCCCCGTGTTAAGTGTTCAATGGTTTTTAGGAGTGACTGAAGCAGGTAGGTGGGTGCCTGATCAGAGAACCATTCAAATGGTGCCATGTGTCCCCAGGTTCTGCAGTACACCCCTGAAAAAGGTCAGCGGGGTGCCGAGGACGTGCTGGGTGCTGGAAGCTGGGGTGTCCTGGCTATATCCTGCTCTCCACCCCTCATGTCCCAGCACCTTCAAGCGTGCACACACACAGCCCTGGGTGCCATCTGGAGCTCCCCAGGTGTGGTAACCACAGGTCTCTAGTGACAAGGAAGAAGAGAGCAAACAAGGGCCCCTCCCTACTTGGGTTTGGGGCTGCAGAACATAGAGAAAAGGGCGCATCCAGGCACCAAGTTCATGCCCCCAGCTGTGGTCCTAGAGGTTGAATAGTGTGCCCTCTCTGCTTAGCACAGGACAGGTTGAGGCTGGGGACCAGCTGGCTAGATGTGTGCCCCCACTGATGGTCAAATGCCATCACACCCATCCGATTCTGTGCCCTGATTCCACTCCAATCATCCCTTGAAATCAATGCACCCAATTTCTCATCTGTACCTCCTACCTTGACCCTGGCACAGGACTCCCTCTCCCTGCTTCTTGGGACAGCAGAGGTCCTCGGCCTTGCTTCTGAGCTTGGAAACATCTTCCCCTTCCCTGACTAAATCACTAAGTCGTTTAGCAAATATTTATTGTGCCTACTAATTAAAGCTTGCAGTGTAAAGGGAAGATGGTTGGATAAACACTGACAAGCCACTAAGGCACGCTCTGGAGATGTGAGCGTGATGAGAGGAGCAGAAGGGAGCTAGGATTGTGAAGTACCTAGCGGATGCTGGCAGGAGTGGCAAAGCCAGATGTGGGTGCCAATTCTTCTGAAGCCTGTCCACTTCCAGCAATCAGGTCTGTGCCCAGAGGCGGGGATGGGGAGGAGGGGTAACCAGGTGGATGCTACCTCCACCTGGGCCAGGGCAGGTGAGGCCTCCCATGGAAAGGGAAGCTTGAGTTGAGCCTTGAAAGAGACAATGTATTCTAGACAGAGGGACTAGCAAATGTGAAGGCCCGGAGGCATACAAAGGACCTAGAGGGTTTGGGAAATAGAGATTCTTTCCTGAGTATGTGAAGGAACCTCAGTAAATGCTCACTGCCCAGGGACCAAGAGCAGGATCTCAGAGGCCTTCAAAAGAGCCATTCTAGTAGGGATTGGGGGACCCCTGGGAAGACTTGCCTAAACTCTGACCTGTCTTAGGGGAGCTGAATTCCACAGGGATCGGACCCAGAATTTCACTGAACGAAGCTGATTGAGTGTATCTCCAGAAGGAGAGGTAAGGATCTGGAGCAGTCGGACCTTCCTGAAACCCCTGAAATCACATCATTCTTTAGCCTGCCTCACAGGAGAGAAGCCCGCTTCCTCTCTGGTACCCCTACAACACAGCCCCCAAACCAGTGCCGAGTACATGGTGAGGCCTGTGAAACATTTGGGGGATGTACTTTGTTTCTCCCTGTCACATACTGACACGTACAAGCGTGCAGGAGCTTGCTTTAAGCCCAGACCTATTTATGCCTCTGGAAATTTTGGAGTTGAGAGGAAGAGTTCCACCAGGCCTGGAAGGGAGGAGACGTGCACTGGGAGCTGAGAGGCAGGGCCGTGTGAAGGAGGAGTCTAGGCTGCTGGGCTATAGGCACAGGAGGCAGCAGCAGTCCTGTCTTTCTGGGACCATCCTATCCCAGATCTCATGACGCCCCACCTCCTTGTGGTCCTTTCTTACTTCAGTAAGTTAGGTCTCTGGACCTGGACCCCACCCTGAATCCTCCATCCAAAGCACCTGGCACACAGGTAGAGCATAGTCAGAGGAGTCCCAGCCCCTGGGGGGGAGGGGGAAGGCATTATACAGACCAGCCAGGCCAGTGGTTCTGATGGAGCCACAAGAACACCCAACTGGAGGGACGCCCTCGCAGAGTTGGGGGCTGGATTTTATTATACGAACAGTACAGAGCCCGGTGAGAGCGTCAGTGAGTACACTATACCTGGGTATACTGTTATGTTTAATGTTTAGGTTTATCAAGATAGGTAATGCATACACAGTTTTTATTTTTCATATTTTAAAAATTTTTATTTTTTAAAAGATTTTATTTCTTTATTTGAGAGAGGCTGAGAGTGAGCAAGAGAGAGAGAGAGCGCACAAGCAGGGGGAGCAGCAGACAGAGGGAGAGGGAGAAGCAAACTCCCCAAGGAGCAGGGAGCCCGAAGTGGGGCTCGATCCTAGGATCCTGGGACCAAGACCTGAGCTGAAGGCAGATGCTTAACTGACTGAGCCACCCAGGAGCCCCTAAAGATTTTATTTTTAAGTAATCTACACACCCAGCGTGGCACTCACACTCACAACCCCAAGATCAAGAGTCACGAGCTTCATCAATGGAGCCAGGTGCCCCACATAAACAGTTTTTAAAACCAAATTAATAGGGCCGCCTGGGTGGTGCAGTTAAGCCTCTGCCCAGAGTCCTGGGATCTGAGTCCCTGAGTGAGTCTTCTTGCCCAGCTGGGAGCCTGCTTCTCCCTCTGCCTGCTGCTACCCCTGCTTGTGCTCTCTCTCCGCCTCTGAGAAATAAATAAAATCTTCAAAACAAAACAAAACAAAAAAACCTATATAGTTGTTGAGGTTAAGAAAGTATCCCTTCCTGTAAAAGCCTTACTGAATGCCTAATAGTGTTGGGTCACCATGTAGGTTTCCTGCTCAAACCAGAGCGGGAAAAGGACTGCCCTGAGCAACTCTGAATTGTTTTACATTTAAAAAGGTGGTTCCAGCCAAACAGGTGGAACCCCTGACCTGGCCCCCCCTTACCGAGAGGCAACTGAGGCTGCAGAAGGCAATCTATTGGCGCCTGGTTCCAGAAGGTCCCCTTGGGTTCCCGGGCAGCCCCAAGTCCAGCCTGGGCAAACGCTCCCGCGTGCCTGGGCTTCGGGCTGGGTGAGCTGGGGTTAACAGGCCGGAACGCAAGCTAAAGGCAGGCCGCTCTCACCACGGGCGTCTAGTTAGAAGGGGGTTAGGACCCTTGCTGCCCGCTCCCCACCCCCACGCTGATGCCCGGGACGAACTCTGCCTGGCCTCGCCGCCCGCCCGGCCTGGAGGGGCTTTCGCGCCGTCACCGCTAGAGGGAGCCAGGGGCCGCCCGCCCTCCACGGCCTCTGGCTCCGCGAGGCTCCTTCGGGTCATTAAGCCTCAGGTCCCTGAACTTGGCCCAGGGTCCTGCACGGCGCCCCCTGACCCAACCCTCCCCTGCCGCGCTGTTGCTCGCCTTGTATACATGAGGACACAGAGAGGCTAGCAGACGAGCCCTGGGTGGCACAGCTAAGGCAGGGCAGAACCAGAAATCCAGGGCGTCTGGTGGGGACCCCTCCGTGCATCACGGGTTCTCCCTCAAGGTCTCAACCTTCCTCGCTGTAGCCTCCTATCCAGACGGGGAAACCGAGGCACAGGGCAATGCCGCGTTATACTGTGTGTGGGTGGCCCAGACTGTCAGGCCTAGGCAGGAGGCTAAAGCTAGGAGGCCAGCCCCTTGACAGATGATCGCAGCAGGAAAGCCTGTGAGGGGCAGAGGGTGCCAGCCTGCCTCAAGGTGGGGGGGACACTGCTAGTGACTCTCTCCTTGGGGTGGGTGACAGCTGTAGCCTGCGGTGGGAGGCCAGAGGCCCCACACACTAATAACTTTCACTCACTGCCTGAAGGCTAATCCCATTACTCTGCCGGACCCTCTGGGACCACCCTCCCTAGCCCTCCTTAATCCCCTGCCTCCCTCTGGGAATGGTCCAAGGCCCTACTCACTGGCCCCCCGCCAGCCCCAGATACACACAGTCCTCACCCCCTCAGGTCCCATCAGACACCTGTGTCCACCCTCACGTGATTCCTGGGGGCCCCAAAAGAACAGCCAGGAGGGCTGGAGGCCCAACCTTCTAGACCTGCCTCCCCTGTTGGCCCTGCCCCTGTCTGCCTGTCCCCAGGGCGCCTTCCCCAGATGGCCTCCAGCGGGGCTCCAGGTTTTCGGAGCCTCCCGTCCCCTTCTAAGCAGGCTTCTGTTGTAGTTTCTATTGTGGGCATTGTCCGGGGAGAGTGGAGGTCCCTGGTATTTTCATCTGTAGAGCAGACACAGCAGCGCCCACGTCATGCAGTCTTCTGCTAATGTGAGACGCTGCGTAGCAAGAGTTGAGGGCAACCCCTGGCCCAGAGGGAGCACACTGAGGGGTCCGTGGCTGAGGTAACTTTTATCAGCCGGGCGGCCAGGTCAGATACATAAAGGAAGTAGATTTAGTCTGTGTTTCCAGAAGGAAGCCTCATGGCCTGAGGCCCATGTTAGCGGGGGGTGCCCTGGACTCACAGAGTCCTCACACTGAGGTGGTCGGAGCCCCTAGTCCGGCCAGGTATGGGCTCTTACTCTGCTCCTTCCCATGCTCCACCGGGAACAGAGCCCAAGAGCTCAGGGGTTCCAAGGCCTCGACTCCCCCTCAGGAAGCAAACGGGAAACTCAGGGGTAGAGACAGCTGCATGGGAGCTCCCGAGTGGCGGGGTCAGTTCAGCCACTGACTCCTAGTTTCGGCTCAGACTATGATCTCACGGTTGTTAGGTGGAGCCCTGTGTCGGTCTCTGCGCTCCTCACAGAGTCTGCTTCTGATTCTCTCCCTCTCCATCTCAAATAAAGAAATAAAATCTTTAAAAAGAGTGAGAGAGAGCGCACTACACAGTGGTGGAGCTGAAATCAAATGAAGCTCCGACTTTGGAATTCTCCAGAACGTTTTACTGTTTCTCAGGATCCACTTCTAATGAGGAGGGCTGATGGGTCTGAGAACTGCCCCCGCAAGAAGTAGTGGGCTCCCCACTAGCCAGAAGCATTCAAAGTGATGCTGACAGACAATCTAATCAGGCAGAAGCCCTGAGGTCCCATGACAGGCCCCAATCCCCTCAGCGCCCCTGTCACCCACTTCCAGCCTGGGCCAGCTCACTGCCCCCTCCCCAGCCTGGGCCCAGGGGGGCCCCCTTTGGCCCTCAGCCTCCCTCTCCCCTACCTTCTGCTGTTGCTCATTTACATAAATTATCTCTCCCCAATTATCCATCCAGCTGTCCCAACGGTGATCTGTGAATGAATTAAAAATGGAATATAATTTAATAATGGCTGATTAGAAGGAGATTAGTTGTTATATAAAAAGGAAAAGCCAAGAGCCAGCTAGTTGCCCTTAATCCGAGCCAATACCATCGTTATTCAGGGAAGACTACCCTGGCCACCATCAGGCTGGGCAGGCATTGGGGGGCAAGGGTTAGAGGCGGGCCCGGTGGGGCCAGACCACCCCAGAGAGGAGATCAGTGTGCTGAGGGCTAGAGTTTGAGTACCAACTCAGCTGTGGGGCCTGGGCAGTTGCTGTTACTTCCCGGGGCCCCCCCCCCTCCTTCCTTCAAAGTGGGCTTAGGTGGTTTCTGGGCTCCCTTCTTGCTCTAAATTCCAGCTGCTCTCAAATCAAACCTCTGGGCTTTCCCAAGGCCACAGTGAAAGATCCAGTCTGACCCCTGCTAGGCATAGTACCTGGGCAGTCAGGAGTCTGGTGTTCAGGCCCTGCCTCCCAGTAAAACACAAGAGTGGGGGACGTAGACCTCCCCAGGAGGGGGTCGGCCTGCCTGGGAGAGGCAATCAGAGAAGAGACTGGGGTTGGTTACACCAGAAAGGCTCCATAGAGGAGAGTCTGGCCAAGAGGAAGAGGGGTGAGTGCCCAGCAGAGCCTCTGGGCCCCCTTCAGCTCAGCTGAATGACCAACCTGGTGAAGGGGGCATGTCTCTGAGGTTCCCATTCATCGTTTCACCCTCTGCTCACAGGCACCTCATCCAGGAAGCCTTCCCTGATCTCCCCTGCTTTGGCGTCTCCCCAGGGCTCCCATAATGCCCTGTGCTTTCTCAGCGCTCTTAGCACATCTGCTTACAAGCATTCGTCTCCCAGCTTGTGAGCTCCAGAGGACAGGAACCATGGCTTTTTCATCTCGGCCTCACCAGTGCTGGGGACACAATAGTTGCTTAACAACAACATTGAATAAATAAAGATGCCTCCTCCAAAAAGCCTTCTTTGATTGCCCTCACATAGGTTTAGTGTTCCTTTCTATGCTCCCAAAACACTCTATGATTCTGTCTTTAAAAACTAGGCAAGTCACTTGTGGAGAAGTAATATATATAGACAAATAGTTCCAGATAAAGACAGATAGACAATGAGCAAAGTGGTTTAGAGGACAGGCTCAGAGTCACACTGCCTGTGTATGAATCGCAGGCCCACCACTTAAAACTGTGTGACCTTGAGCATGTTATTCATTCTCTGTGCCTCGGTTCCCTCATCTATAGAATAGGTGTGTTTAATTTCCTACCTCATAGGGTTTTTATGAGGATAAGATGGGTGGATAGAGGAAAAGCACTTCGAACTGTGCTTAGCTCATAAGTGAGCGCTTAAGAAGCCCCCGTGGGTATTAATGGAGCTTGTCACACCATGTGGTTTTCTCCCCAGTGCTGGGCTCCCTGAGAACCAGGACAAGACTTTTCAGCTCTCTGTCGACAGTGTTGGATGGACAGATGGACCCACATGGGGCTCTTTCAGCAGTCCCTGCTGCTGCTTTCACACCAAAGGTCCCAAAGGGGTACACACTGTGTGGGAAGGACCAGCCCGTCTCCCCTAAAATTGACAGAGCCTTGGGGCCAGACTCAAAGTCCCCACCCTTCCTGAAGAAGCTCACAGCTTCCCAAGGAGTGACATGCCTCTACAGGGCTCTGTCTCCCACCACCTGAGTCTGGGCACTGTGTTCTGTGGGGCCAACATTGGGGGGATGTCTGTCAGGAAGGAAGGAGACGGGCCCACCGACCTGGGAGGGAAGGCTGAGGAACCCTGGAGCAGCAGCTGACTCGGGCGATTGGGGCCATCGCCGAGCAGTGGGCCAAGGGATCCGGGTCTGTGGTGCCACAGGCTGGGGATGGATGGAGTGGACGCCAGAAGAGGCTGATTTCCTTGAAATAGGAGGAGGTACCAGTATGTGCGCATTAAGTAAGTATTTGCTGGTTGGCTAACTGAGCAGCTTCAGAATTTTTCAAGCTCTCCAAGTCATAAAAACCTTGATTTCTAATGTTTGGGGAGAGGCTTGGGAATCTGTATATTTGACAAGGCCCTCCCCCTCATCCCCCAGTTAAGTCTCATAAATAGAAATTTTCTACCTTCCTCCCATCTCCCAGGCCTGGGAGCTGCAGTGCTCTTGCCTTCCTCGGCACCCCCTGACGCCCCCTGGTGCCCCCACCCCATGCACAGCCAGCCCAGCCCGGCCCGGCCTCACCCACTCCCAGAACAATCTCACCGGAGGAGCCCAGAGCATGCCCTGCCCATGTTGCGGCAGGAGGCCTTCCAGGCCAGCCTGGGCTATGGGATAATTTGATATTCAAATCCTGGCAAAGATCTGCTTCAAGTTGCTGCAAATTAAGCTGATTTTGTCCCTCCGAATGAGGGATTTGCTTCTGTGGATCAACCCTTCCCAGGACTTGATGAGGTCAGGATTAGAGCCGGAGGGACAGGGAGAAAAGCATGAGGCGGGAGGCCTGATGTCTGGAGAGGTGGTGGGAGGGGGAGCCCAGGTCCCTTGGGCCTCTCACCAACCCTGGAGTTAAGGAAGCCTCTCAGGGTCTCAAAAATCATCTCTTCCCAGGGATGGCAGGGCCTCTGGGCCCCAGATGGCCTGGCCTCACCCACCCCCAATGGTCCCCAGGAGAGCCCTCCCGCATGCCATTCCCAAGGCCACTTGTAGACCTCATCTAATTTTTCCAAGCACCTGTGAGGCAGGGCAGCACTGATCACCCCATCTCACTGATGAGGAAATGGAGGCTGCAAAAAGGGAAAAGAGGCTCCACCAGCCCAGGATGACCAGGCCTCTACCACTGCCACCAGCTTGCTGTGTGACCCTGAACATGAGGCCTCTCTGAGTCCCCTGGTAAGGATTACTGACGACGCATGGATGGTGCCAGGCATGCGGGGAGCCCGCCGCCCAACAGCAGCCAAGGTTACCACCCAGCACAGTAAGCCTCCTACTTACCAGCCAAGGTTACTGCTCGGAACAGGGTTTGGAACCAGGTCCTCTCTGGGCCTCACAGAGAGTCATTCCCTGCCTTCTCCTGGAGCTCTGTGCCTGCTCCTGCCTCCTCCCCTCCTGGCAGGACCCCCCTCCCTGGGGGAACCTCATTTCCATCTGTTTTATCAAGGCCTGAACTGTATATTGCAGCCATTTCAAATTGCACCATTAAAGATTTTATGCTGGAGACGTTAAAATTAAAAAGATCTATGTGCAAAGAGTCACAACGAATTTAATCAACTTGATTTAATAGAAAACAGCAAATGGAATTTATGATGCTCCAAAAGACAAGGGAATTTTTTTTTCAACCAAAAATAATAAAAAGCACTTTGTGGAAAACAGAAAGTAGAGTAGAGTGGGGGGGCTCCCCATCTGAGAGTTTATCAGAACTTAATCCGCAGTGAACAACCCCAGTTGGTGCTGTTTGCCCACTAATCCCAGCTGCCATTAAAATATTAAAGATAAATCTAATCGTCTTTTTATCCAAAATAAGCGACTTTTGTGTGGGGAGAAAACATCTAACCCTTTGGGAGGAGAATTAGTCCTAATGCATCAAATGGAATTCGGTCCAGGCTGGGGCGAAATAGGGTTTAGAGGCAAATGAGATGGTAATAGAAATAAAACCCAGAATAACAAATTAAAAACCCTCATTTACATGAATTAAAAGGGCTCACGAAAGCCCTGGAAGCCCAGCCCTACCCTTCTCAGCCCCCCACCCCCCACCCCCCCGTCTCACAGGCTTCACGTGTCACCGGCCTGCAGGCCCAGGAAGAGGACCCACAGTCAGTTCTCATCCCCTCAACTTGTGCCTCACACCTTTCTTCAGCCTCCTCAGCTTCCCCCTCCAGGCCCAAGCTGGGCTCCTGAAGGCCGTGACTGAGTCACCCGGAAGTCACACCTCCCCCATGGGCGCCTATCCCCCGGGCTGTCTTTCACTACATGGGGTCTTGGTTTCATTTCTTAAAATCTCTGGGCCATTGTTTCCTCCCTAAGAAAGTGGAGAGAACTCTAACCCCTCTCCCTCCCACAGTCTCCCCCCCCCCCCCCCACCTTATCTCCTTCGCTGTTCCCTAGATTCAACAAGGTGACATCAGGACAGCCCCCAGCTCTGTGCCTGATCCGTGGTGAATATTCCATAGTCAGCTGTGGTCAAGCTCCCCCTCAATGAGGCTCCCTAGGCAGCTCGGCCACTTCAGGACCCTGGGGAAATCAGGCTTGTGCCCCCCCCCCCAACCCCTGAAGAAGGAAAGCTTAGCAGTGGGCCAGCCGGGGGAGGCAAAGATGGGCAGCTGACAACAGCCATTTTGAGTCACTAGGTGAGGTCATCCCCGAGTTGCCATTCAAGAGGGCCGAGGCCACCCCAGACCATTAGGCTTCTCACTAAGTGGCCCTCTGTCCCCTAAGTTTGCCCTAGTGTTGGCCTTGTGGCTCCTACTTCATGGCGGGATATCAGGGGTTCTGATATGTATCCTCCCCCACCTGGGCACACTAGCCCACCTTCTAGTCCAGGTCTGAGTCCCCTACATTAAAATCATACTCTCTGCCTCAGTGGCTGGATGCTTATCAGAGGAGACAGAGCCTCGTTCCAGGGGGGTAAAGGGCCCCTCTGTGAGTCATCATGAGTTGACGGAGACAGACAAGTGTGACAGACTCCTTCCTGAGAGCCTGTCTGGACTGCAGTGGGGACGGGTGAGTAGGGGGCCCTCATGCCTGAGCCACCCCCCCACACACCCCACCAGTCTCTCCTCCAACCCCAGGAGAGCCAGAATACACCTCTGACCTCCCCCAGTCTTCTTAACAAATCCACTTGTACAGGAAACTCATGTTGACAGCATTTTATTATGGGATATTAAGTGGAATTGGATTGCAGGCTAAACCTTCCCTGGCTGGCTTTCTGTGCTCCGTCAGCCTCCTCCCTACTGTGCCCATCACTGTCCCTCCTCCCTCTGGGGAGTGCTGGAAAGGGGTCTCTCCTCCCACCTCCTTCAACATCTCCGCCCCCCCCAAACCTTGACCCTTGGCTGTGCCAAAGTGGTGATTCCAAGCAAGAGGAAATTGGGATGGGCTGGAGGGTACCCCTGGCTGTGTGGGAAAGAACAACCTTCTCCCCAGGATGACTGAAGAGAAACACAAGGAGGTGCTGGATGGGCTGAGATTTTTCCAGAGAGGTGTCCCAAACCCGAGTTCTGATGTGAACGCATTGAGAGATGGTCACAGGTGAAGGAGTTGGGGGTGGGGGGTGTCCATGGCTGTGAGCTGTTTTAGGACATGGGGAGGGAGATGGGTTCCTAGTTCCAGTTCCTGGAACTGCACGCAGTTCTGGGTCTGCAAACCAGAAGGCACCATTATACAGGGCTGTGATAAGGACTAGACGTAAATGTCACACTTTCGAGGGTCCACCACGAACCAGGCACCGCAGCAAGTGCTTGGATTCTTTAATTTCCCTATTTACAAAAGAGGAGATGGAGGCCCTGGAGGCTTGTAGTGCTGGAGCCAGGGTCTGACCCCAGCCATCTGACTCCAGAACTGTGCTTTTAGCCACTCTGCCATAATACTTCCTGTCTGGTGCTGTACTAGCCACTTATGACCAAACGGCCAAGGTGTAGTCTTTGGTGCCAGATGGTATGTGCATTTGTTCACAATTCTTCCTTCCTTTTCCACTCTTGGCATAACTTCCCTTGGTGTGTGTGGGGGGGTGGGTATTTATTGCTCCACTCCATGGTCTTTGGTCTTGGTCACGTGACCAGCTTCAGCCAATGGGGTGTAAACAGATATGACCCAGGCAAAGACTTGGAATGTGCTTGTGTGGTTTGACTCTCTCTCTACTCCCCTGATCTCAGCCAGGAAAAGAGCACGTGTTGGTGGACACCAGTCCCAGAATGAGATGTACGAAGTCGACCTGAGACCAACAGGCAGTTCAAACCCAGCCTCACTGTGCCTGGACCCCAGGACCCTGAGCAAGAGATAGACGCCCTGAGATGCAGATGTTGTCTCTTATGCCATATTTGCAGAAGTTGTGGGGTTGCGCTGCGTGGATGTCCTTTCCAAAAAGACCTGCTATTCAGGAGCAGCAGTGACGTTAGTGGACAGCCTCCTGTAGAGCCTCTTGGAGACCACACAGTACTCTCTCCCCTCCCCACCCCAGCTTTATTGACATATCAGCGACACATAACATTACATAAATCTCAAGTATACAACATGTGATTTGATACATTTATAAATTGCAAAATGATCACTCCCATAGCATTAAGTACCACCTCCACCCCATCCCTTAGCTCCCCTTTCCTTTTTGTGGTGAATACATTTAAAATCTCTCTTAGTAACATTCAAGGACATGGTAGAGTATCAGTAGCTCTAATCAACCACTACAGTGTTTGAGCGAGTCTGCCTGGCAGGGTGGGGAGCCTGGGGCCTGGCTATTTTGGCTCAGCTCAAACTGGGCAATCTCTTCCAGAGCTCCCCCTTACACTGGCTGAGACTCTGTGAGATCTGCATTGTGGTCTGAGGCCCTTTCTGTTCAGCCCTCCCCCTTTACCTTTCACAGGTGTTACCTGCCACCCCAACAAATCTTGTACTCCTAACTCAGCCTCAGCGTCTGCTTCCTTAGAGTACTGGAACTGACACGGTCTTGTTGCCACAAAGCCTAATTTGGGTTCAAATACTGACTACACAATTCACTAGCTGCTTGACCATAACCATACTGTGACTCAGTTTCCTCATCTGTAGAAAGAAGATAACAGAACACCCATCTCCTAGGGTTTTTTTTTTTTAAACATTTTATTTATTTACTTGAGAGAAGAGAGAGACAGTGAGAGAGAGCATGAGCGAGGAGAAGGTCAGAGGGAGAAGCAGACTCCCCGCGGAGCTGGGAGCCCTATGTGGGACTCGATCCAGGGACTCCAGGATCATGACCTGAGCTGAAGGCAGTCGCCCAACCAACTGAGCCACCCAGGCGCCCTCCTAGGGTTTTTTTTGTGAGTATTGAGTAAGATAATTCAGGCACAGAGCTCAGCAAAATGCCTGGCATATAGTAAGCACTCGATAAATGTTAATGGGGATTGCCAGAGGTAGCTGTAAATCTCAATAAATAAATGCTATCTATATATGAATTATATATAGTAAAATACCAAGTCAACAGATATAAATCCAGGGTGGGTCTTAAAGACTGAGGAGCGAGAAAGGTAGGCAGAGGAGTTGAATTGCGGACAAGTATAAAGTAGAAAAAATGAAAGCTTGCAAACGAGATGGTTGATATAGTCTGAACCATTGTTTGTAACCAGGGAAAAGATGACCACGTTTCTGTATGATCCTTCAACCATCTTCTGAACACTTTCATGCATATTTTCCTTTGAGAGCTCTTTAAGAAAGCCAGGATAGGCATCAGCATTCCCATTTTACAGATAAAGAAGTGAGGCATAGAGAAGCTAAAAGACTCACTCCACAGCACATGAGTAAGTACCAGAGGCAGGAATAGAACCATGTCCGTAGCTCTCCCTGGGCAGAGGATGCTGGGCAACGTGGAAAAGCACCGAAACAAAAAAGTAAGGGGCCTCCCTGTGACAAAATCAGGGTTAGACCACTGCAAAAGCTATTCAAGGGGCCACCACTCAAAATACTGGAGACGGTCATCTAGATGACAGGGGAAAGCAGAGATCAGTGAGCATCAAGGTCTGTAAGGTTGGAGACAAGAGACAAATCCGAGATTCCCAGCTGTCAAAACTTGGGGGAGAGCAGATCTCTGCTGTGGTGGCAAGCCCTTCAACATTCCCCCAGGGGAAAGCATTTGATTTGAAACGTTCTGCAATGTACCAGTGAGGGATCGCTTATGGCCTCTAGTGACAGACCAGAAACCAGTGGTTTAAACACGGTGGAAGATGGAAATTTATTTCTCCCTATGTAAAAAACAAAAGCAAAAACAAAACAAAACAAAACCTCACTGGAGTGGATCAGGGCTGATATTACGGCTCTGAGTCTCCACGCACCCAGACTCCTTCTGTTCACTCCGCTCCCCTAACCTTGGCTTCCATCCTCAAGGTCACCTCATAGTCTAAAACGACTGTTGAGGCACAAGGCATCATGTCTGTGTTCTAGACAGGAAGCTAAAGGAAAGGTGGAAAGAGCAAAAGGCTCTGCAAAACGTCTTAAGATTTCTGTTCATACAGGGGCACCTGGGTGGCTCAGTGGGTTAAAGCCACTGCCTTCAGCTTGGGCCATGACCTCAGGGTCCTGGGATCGAACCCTGCATAGGGCTCTCTGCTCAGCGGGGAGCCTGCCTTCCCCCTCTCTCTCTGCCTGCCTCTCTGCCTACTTGTGATCTCTGTCTGTCAAACAAATAAATAAAATCTTAAAAAAAAAAAAAGATTTCTATTCACACATCTCATTGGCTCGAACTTTATCAAAGGGCCCCTCCTAGCTGCAAAGGAGGCTGGACAATGTAGTCTTTTATCTACAGACATCACCACTCTGAACACACTTAGAGTTCTGATACTAAGGGAAAGAGAGAGAATGAAAACTGAGTGGGCAACCATTAGTCTCATCCATTTATGAAGAGATCTCTCTCCAAAGCCCTCCTCTTTGTAACCCCATATGAATCGCAACTCAAATTTGGCCCAAATAAGATTATTAAGGGAAACTAGTTGCCAGGTTGGATGGCACTGGGGAGTAGAGTTGGGTGCTATATTCACATCTTATAATAGCTCGGAATCTGGGTTATAAACAACCGTCTTATTTGACTCAAAGGGGAATTTACTGCCTCTCTCTCCTTCTCCCCACCACGTGGTGTGTGTAGTTGACGGTTTCTCGCCATGGCTTCTCACAAGACTCGCAGGCTCGAGTGGTTCCTGGCTAAGAAACAAAAGGAGAATTGTCCCATTTCACAGTGGATTCAGATGAAAACTGGTAATGAAAACAGGTACAACTCCAAAAGGAGACATTAGAGAGAACCAAGCTAGGTATACAAAGAATCACATGTGAGATGGTACACGTATTTAAGCTGTAGGGAGGTCACCTTTTCCTCCATATCACTCTGTAAACATCACTACTACCTGAACAGTCGGATGTGTTTTATTGAGAACATGATTTCTTTTCTGTTTCTGTGCTTCTGCACTAGTAGTTTGGTTCAGTAATAAATATATACGATATATTTTTAATATATTTTATTTATTTATTTAGACAGAGAGAGAGAAAGAGCACAAGCAGGTAGAACAGCAGAGGGAAAGGGAGAAGCAGGCTCTCTGCTGAGCAGGGAACTCGACCTGGGACTTGGTCCCAGAACCCTGAGATCATGACCTGAGCCAAACCAAGAGTCAGCTGCTCAACCGACTGAGCCACCCAGGTGCCCCTCTACCACATATTTTTTTTAAAAGATTTTATCTTTATGTAATCTGCACATCCAGTGTGGGATTCGAACTTACAGCCCTGAGATCAAGAGTCACATGCTCTACTGATTGAAACAGACAGGCAGCCCAAATATGTAGGACTTTTTGTTTGGGAAAAAAAAAAGAAAAGAAGGACTTTACTAGAAAGATACTGGGTAGTGCAGATATTCTCCAGGTTTGGAGGCTGGAGTCAATGCCTAGAAGCTCATCACAGTACTGGTCTAGGGAAGAAGCCACTGCAGCTACTGTCACCTTCACTGGGCCCTAGGGACTGGAACTCCCATTGATGCCACCACTGACCCTGGGCAAGGAATTCTGCTGCCAACCTGGTACCCTGCAGCTTGATCTTACAGCAGCCACTGCTGCTACTGCAGGAGACTCTCCTGGGTTCTCTAGCTCCTTTATGTCCCTGGCTCCCAATACAAATCAGTCAGGCACAGCTGCTTCTGACTGGTGGAGCTCGGGTCACGTGACCCTGTTCCAGCTGCAAGGAATGCTGGGAAAGCAAACGTCTGGCATTTCCCGTGTCATTGCAGAATCCAGGGCTCTGTCTTCCATCAGGACTCATAAGTTGGGGAACTCTCCCAAACAGGAATCAGGTTCAGATGTTGGACGGCTCATAAAATAATGAAGGTCTGTTACAGGACTTTAGATGTTTCATGGACTCTTCACAACAATTCATTTTATTTTTTGTAAAGATTTTATTTATTTAAGAGAGGGAGAGAGCACATGTGGGAGGAGGGGCAGAAGGGGAGGGACAAACAGACTCCGCACTGAGTGTGGACCCCGATGCAGGGCCCAATCTCAGGACCCCAGGATCAGGACCCCAAGATCAGAACCTGAGCTGAAAGCAAGAGTTGGTCACCCAACCAACTGGGCCACCCGGGAGCCCCAACAAGTCATTGTACACACAGCAAAATTGAAGCTCAGAGAAGAAGAAACCTGTCCAAAGTCATGCAACATTAGTGATGGTCAAGGTGTCTGCGAGAGGGGGCCAATAAGTGAGGAATCTGGACATTTCTTCCTGGGATCAGCCCCTGGCGGTGTCTCTGCTCCCTGGCCACTTGCCCTCCCTTAACTGGATGCGGTATTGCCATGGTTCCCTCTTCCCACCTGCCGCCTAGGTCTCCCGTCCAGCTGCCCACCTTCCCATAGATCCATGGCCTCCGTCTCCTCTTCCAGACTCACCTGCCTTTCCACCCGTTTACAACAGCTTGACATTAATGGCTACAGCAGCTGCTCCACGGATCACTGGGACCTGCTTAGATCAGAAACTTGCCCCTGGAAGCCCTTCAGCCAGGTTTGCTACAAATCCCTACAGGAGGGCCCCAGCACCTGCTGTGTGCACTGTTGGGACTCTATGAGGAGAACGCAGAACCAGCTGTCAGAGAGCCTCTGCTGCTTTTCAATTTTTTTCATATTGTCCCAAATCTATCCTCTACTGTCTATCTCGATGGTCACCTTTGATCCCTAAACCAACCAGCACTGTCTCTGGCCTGGACCACAGAGCTGCCTCCTGACAGCCTCCTTGTTTCATGACTCCTTCCCTTCATGCTGAGGATAATATCCTCAGTTTTTCTGGCCCTCGAGGCCCTACAGAGCCTGACCCCTACCGACCTGCTGAGCTCCTTCCAAAGGCTCACTTGACCTTCAGCCATCCCCTCCAGCCTCCCTGGCCTCCTTGCTGCTGTTCCTCAGAAACACCTACCTGGTTCCTCCCCAGGATGGGAACACCAGCTGTCCCCCTAACCTTGTCACCTGCCCCAGCACCCCCACATGGCTGGCTTCTCTCCACTCAGGTCTCTTCCCAGACTCTGACTCCCCAGAAAGTCCTTCCTGTTCATCCAAAAAAGAGCCTCCTTCCGTAATTTGTCTGTAACCCCTCACCCTGCTTTATTTTCTCTTTAGTACTTTTGCCTTCTTAAATTATCTCACTGGTGTATTTATTTGCCTGTTTGTTAACTGTCTCCCACAACCCAAATCTGAGTTCATGAGAAGAGGGGCTTCGCTGTCTCGGACCCCACAGTATTCCCACCTATAGCATCTGCAGAGTAGGTACACAGTAACTACTTTCTGAAGATACCTGGTCAAGTTCTCGTGCCGCAGTCCTGTGGGATAAGACAGAACACATGCTCAGGACATCAGGGATGTGGTCATTCCTACCACCTGAGAACGAAGGGAAACTGAGACACAGCCAAGGGACATGCGGCAGGCTGATCATGGAGCAAGTCCTCTACAGCTTGCTTTTCTCCATTGTTTCACACCGCCCACAGGTGAACATTGGGGAAGACACAGGGCGACATGAGTGGAATGTTTTCCTTTTCCCTTGGGGGCTAAGGAAGAAAGGGTTCGTGCTAAGGGGAGGGCACAGGGGTTTCGGGCAGCTAAAGCCAGGCGGGTGGTGTTCTGCTGGGATAAGGTCCCTGGGGGCTCCAGGGAGCACCTGGGAGGGGACAGACAGAGCCAGGGCTTTCTACAAGGCTGGCTTGAAAGCATTGCCAAAAGTGGGTTCCTTTCTTCCCACTCCCTGAGGCCCTCTAAGAAAAGTCCAAAGAGGATTGATTGTTCCTTGGAGAACTAGGAGAAGGAAACGGGCCTAGATGTGTGAGATGTGTGGTGCTCTTAGCAGCCCTGGGCTCTGTGGATTCACCAGCATTCCCCTTCGTGGTCCTTCTCAATCCCTCCTGGTGCCCCTTCCTTTCCTTTCCTCCATTCCCGGTGGGGCATGAGCCGAAGCTCAAACTCAGGCATCCTCTGACTCCCTATATCCAAGGTCCCTTCCTCAGCTTGAGGCTCTGATTCTATCTTCAAGAAAACAAGAGGGGTGCCCGGTGGAGCATGCAACTCTTGATCTCAGGGTCATGAGTTCGAGCTCCACGTTGGGCCCAGAGCTCACATAAAGTAAGAAAGAGAGAAAGAAAATGAGAAAGCAGTGGGTCTAGACTCCTCTTGGCCCTTGGCCGCATGCTCCTGGGCAGGTCGCCTAGCCTCCCTGAGGTTGCTTCCTCATATGGAAAGCACGATGATATCTATCTTTCAGGATTGTTGGGACAATGCATTGAGACAATGTCAAAAAGTCCAGAACTTAGTACATGTTCATTTGTATGTAAGTTAAATGTGAACCAGAATCTCTCTTGTTTTTCTCCTGGTGGCAGTCCCTTGGCTAAACGAAGAAAGTGGAATGCCTGACCCAATGTCTGATGACGGAAATGTGATAGAGGAGGGCCTCTAGGGCTCTCTGAGGAGACCCTCAGGAGAACCGGCCAGTACAACAAAGGAGAAGGCTTACTCTCAAGGGGGGAAGCTCCCAATACACAAGCGCATTTAAAAAAGTGAAACACGTTCATGGGTGACAGATTCATAATGGGATTATTGATTCAAACACGCATCCTTTCTCTCCCTTGCATTTCCCCCCTCCCACTCCAAAAATTGTCGCTGACGGCTGGGTAGTGACTCGGGGAGGAGGGTAGTGGGGAGAATAACTTGGCTGCAGCTGGTGCTGAAAATGACCAGCACCAGACAGAGGAGGGAGGCAGCCTCCTCCCTCACCCCAGATCTCCCTCCTTGAGCCTCAGTGTCTTATTCGTCACGAGAAGCACAGAACTTCTGACCCGCTGGAGAAATGGAGTGGATTCAGTGTGGTGAGGAGTCCGGCCCCCATTAGCAATAACAGTACGAGCCATGACGTGAGGAGGGCCCGGGGTGAGGTACATGCCCAGTGCTCTAAAAAAATATCACCTCCTGGGCGCCTGGGTGGCTCAGTTAGTTAAGCGACTGCCTTCAGCTCAGGTCATGATCCTGGAGTCCCGGGATCAAGTCCCGCATCGGGCTCTCTACTCGGCAGGGAGTCTGCTTCTCCCACTGATCTCTCTCCTCGCATGCTCTCTCTCTCTCTCTCACAAATAAATAGATAAAATCTTAAAAAAAAAAAATCACCTCCTTCAGTCACTGGCCCAAACCCAATGACAGCTGGGACTAGATCCGTCCTGTTCCCTACATATTGCCAGTCCCAAATACCACATCCTCCTGCATGAGGATAATAATAACCAACACTCACAAGAAATCTTATTTTGTTCCTAAAATATCATATAGTAAACTATGTCAATATTTGAAAGTTATGGGAAAAAAAGAACCTTATTTTGTATACTCACAGTAGAGCTTTGTGCACATTTCTAATCTTCCTGACAATCCTAAGGGGTAGGTACTACCATTACCCCCATTTTATGGATGAGGAAACTGAGGCACAGAAGGCAGAGAGAAGTTGGGTAACTCCCAGGGTCATTAAATAGGTGATAGAGAAGGAGTCTGAATGTGGAAGTCTGGCTCTAGAGTCCAGTTGACCACTTGACTGCAGTGCTAACTCAGGGGTCATGGGGTGTCCCCAAATCCAGTATCAGGCTGTTTTATAGGTAAAGCCATCAAAGCTAAGAGAGAATTTAATGGTTGACTCGAAGCCCCAAAGCTGTTAGGTAGCAGAACCAGGATTTGGATCCAGTGTGACCTAGCTAAATGTCTCCAAAAGGGGACATTTCACTCCCCCCATCTATAACCCAAATTCTTAGCACCCACCCCTGCCAGGAGTCTGTCAGGAGTTCAGGCCTGAGGGTTGATGCTGGGACACTCCCCCCATCCCGCACACAACCTGCAGTCTCTGGAAAGGTGTCTCTCAGAGGGCCTGGGGTTGCCCCCATCCCCAACCTCCTTGGTCAAGGTCATAACTATCTCCTTGGGGCAGGGAACTGGCAGCTTCAGATACTGGGTTTGGTTAAGAGATTTTTCATCCTCATCTCTTGGCAAGAGCCAAGATTCCATCACTCACACACTTGTTTTCCTTCACTCGCATCCTTGCCCCTTGGCTGGCATCTGGCTCATCATGGATGTCCCGTGATAAGTAAGCGACAGGACAGATGCCATAAACATAGCAACCCCATTCATCCTCCCAGGGTAGGCTGGCTTGGAGAGGAGGCCAAGAGAGGGAGGAAGTCAAAACGCAACAGCTTTTGACACCAGACTTGAGGTTGAGTCTGGCCTCTGCCACTTACTAGCTAGGTCACTTGGGACAGGTTACCTAACCTCTCTGGGCACTTAAGTTTCCATATTCATAAAATGGGGATAGAAATTCTTACCTGAAGGGCACCTGAGTGGCTCAGTCAGTTGAATGTCTGCCTTCAGCTCAGGTCATGATCCGGGGGTCCTGGGATCCAGCCCCGTGTGGGGCTCCCTGCTCAGTGGGAAGCCTGTTTCTCCCTCTCTCTCTCTCCCTCCACCTCTGCCCCCAGCTTGTGCTTTCTCTCTTGCTCTGCTCTCTCTCTCAAATAAATAAATAAAATCTTAAAAAAAAGAAAGAAAGAAAAGAAAAGAAATTCTTACTTGAGTCAAAGCCATTGGTTTGCACACCTCTAGGGGGTGCCCCTCACATTGTTGTCTATGTGAGTAGTGCCACATGGAACCCAGCCCCATAGACCGCAAGGTGAGGGACGCCTCAAGATTGCGTGTCCTTGGGGCGCCTGGGTGGCTCAGTGGGTTAGGCCGCTGCCTTTGGCTCGGGTCATGATCCCAGGTCCTGGGTTCAAGCCCCACATCGGGCTTTCCGCTCAGCGGGGAGCCTGCTTCCTCCTCTCTCTCTGCCTGCCTCTCTGCCTGCTTGTGATTTCTCTCTGTCAAATAAATAAATAAAATCTTTAAAAAAAAAAAAAAGATTGTGTGTCCTCGAGTGGGCACCTTGCAAGTAAGAGTGGCTATGCCATATATGTCAACTATACTTAGAAAAAAAAAAAAGAGAAGGAAAAGGAGAAGAAAAAGAAAAAAACAAGACTAGCTATGTCAACTTTCAGATGCGGAACAAAGATATCAACAGGGTTCTTGTGAGGACAGAGGTCATGCCACATAAAGGCGCTGAGCGACATAAGTGCACGGTACAAATGGCATTATTACCGGACAAGGAGGCAGCCCTCGGGGTGTACAGTGCACCTGTCCCAGACACCTTCTGCACAGAGAAGCCCCCCAGCCCAGTTCCAGCTCTTGTGTGGACCCGGCCGGAGTGAGTGGAGACCTATTTCATACCAGCCCTGAGAGCAAGGCCTCAGTTTCCAGCCTCCCTGGGGTTCCCTCTCCTCTGTCAGTTTGGCCTCATGGCAACCGCAAAGGGTACCAGACACCTTGACGGCAGGCTGGGTGAGGAGCTTTCCATTCATTTGGGGGTTTGCAGCTGACTAGCCAAGAAATCCTCAATAGAATCTCTCCCCTAGTCTGGTTTTCCAGTCTTGGCCTAAAGCAACCAACCCTGTCTTTACCTTGCCTCATAGGGTGACTGTAATTCAAGAAATATTTAAAGCCATCAAATTAACCAAACTTATTTGTGAAACAAGGAAATAAGAGGTACTCCTCTTAAGAAACCTAGCAAGAGGAGTGCCTGGGTGGCTCAGTGGGTTAAAGCCTCTGCCTTCGGCTCAGGTCATGATTCCAGGGTTCTGGGATAGAGCCCCACTTCGGGCTCTCTGCTCAGCAGGGAGCCTGCTCCCCCCTCTCTCTGCCTGCCTCCTCTGCCTACTTGTGATCTCTGTCTGTTGAATAAATAAATAAAATCTTTAAAAAAATAAATACACATATAAAAGAAAGCTAGCAAGAAAGATTGATTTAAAACCTAGTGTGTATTAGAGACAGGAGAGAAGGGAATGCCAAGGTAAGTAAGACAGTCCCTAGCCCCAAGAATGTCACAGAAGAATTAGCTGAGCTGGTGGAATGCTGGTACAGAGAGGTCCACAGCAGGTGTGTGTGTGTGTGTGTGTGTGTGTGTGTGTGTGTGTGTGTAATCACCTTCACCTGACACATTTGGGCCCTAGGGGATCCTGCTCCCCGCAGAGCCCTCAAGCAGGACACCAGTGACTCCACTGCCCACTTTGGGAAGTCAGGCTTTTCTCCAGGTAGGGCCCTGCCTCCCATCACTTTTCAGCTGGCCCTGTTGGCTGCAATTCTGCAACTTCCAACACAGGAGTTAGTCAAGGGATCCTTCTCAACTGGGGACAGAAGGTCATCTTTTAATTGCCTCTAACACCCTCTCTCCAGCCTGCTCCCTCACATGGACAATCCCATCTTTTCCGTTCTGTCTGCTCAGTGAACTCGGAGGTATTGCAGACCCCTTGCCTCATCTCTCTGATTTACAGCGGGTTCCCTAGCTCCCAGCTCAGAGCTGGTAAGGGGCTCAACAGGCATTAGCTGAATGAATGGGTGGCAGAGTACATGAAGTCCTTCCACGAAGTTGGGAACACTCATGCTTACTCTTGGAAGATCTTCAGATGCCCATGGTTTTTCACCAAAAGAAATCACCACTGTTCTAGCCCGCCAGGAACCCCTACTCCTGATTCCTTTATCTTTCTTTTATTCATTGGGCCAATATTTACTGAGTAGTTGTTCTGAACTAGGCACTTTATCCTGTGCTGCAAGGCAAGTGTGGAGCTCTTCCCACCCATTCCTCTCCCTCTAAACACGCTGACCCCTTCTTTCTCCCCTTGCCACCACACAGCCTGTCCAGGGCACTTGCTCCCTTCCTTGTCTGCCTTTTACACAAGGATCCCATACTTGGTCTTCTTTGACCTTGTCAGTCTGTACTGGATTTAAGGGAGGGAGGACTCCCAGTCTCTAACATTGGCCCTCCGCCCATCCTCCCACCCCACCCCAGGAACATGTCCCAGCCAGGCTCTCCCCAGAATCCCAAGCCACCCAGCCTCCTGGAACAGCTCTGAACCTTGTTGTCTCATTTCAGCCCCTGGGGTCCCTGCCCATGGGCGTCCTGCCGAGTCCACCCTGTGCCCGGTCCCCAGCGCCCTGGCCCCTCGGTGCTGCCTGCGGCGGGAGCTGCCAGCTTTTTGGAATTCCTAATGCTCCTGGCCCCGGTGATTGGCTGCTCAGCTCTGACCCCACTTGGGCTGCCGCCTGGTTGGATAAAAGGGGAATCTCCTTGGGGCTCCAGAGCATTAAACACCGGAGGGGGCACCTGGGACCAACTTCGCAAAGCGGGGAGCCCGGCGGGGGGGTGGGGGGAGCAAAAGACCTGCGGCCTCAGCCCCTCCAAAGAGCCGGGAGATGACGGGGAAAGCGGGGGAAGCGCTGAGCAAGCCCAAATCCGAGACAGTGGCCAAGAGTACCTCGGGGGGCGCCCCGGCCAGGTGCACGGGGTTCGGCATCCAGGAGATCTTGGGTTTGAACAAGGAGCCCCCCAACTCCCACCCTCGGGCTGCCCTCGACGGCCTGGCCCCCGGGCACTTGCTGGCTGCACGCTCTGTGCTCAGTCCCGCAGGAGTGGGCGGCATGGGGCTACTGGGGCCTGGGGGGCTCCCCGGCTTCTACGCGCAGCCCACCTTCCTGGAAGTGCTGTCCGACCCGCAGAGCGTCCACTTGCAGCCGCTGGGGAGAGCGTCGGGGCCGTTGGACACCAGCCAGACGGCCAGCTCGGGTAGGTGAGGGCGAGGCTGCCCGGCTGCCCGGCTGCCCGGCTGCCCCACTGGGGGCGAGAGCCGGAAGCCCCACGCCGTCGGCTTTCGCTTGCACCGCAAGGCCTGCTCCCCGCGCAAAAGTTCGCGCCAAGGCCGAGGGGTCGCAGCTCCGGCCTGGGGCCGGCGCGCCCGGGGCAGGCGCGGGGAGGATGCTCCGGGCTCCCGCCTGGTTTCGGCCCCAGCGTTTCCGGCCTCCGCGCAGTTCTCCGGTCCCCGCGTAGGGCCCCGCTCTGTCGCGGCATACGGCGGGGGCCCCACCGGAAACCCAGCTTGGGATGTCGGAGCCCGTGGCGCGGGCTGGGGGCCCCCAGCTTAGCTGCTCCCCTGCACCCCGGCCTTCCGGAGGACCCGCGGTCCGGGGACCGATTCTGTTCCGTGAGCTGGTCGCCCAGGAAGCGGGTGTCCGCTTCGGCCCAGCCCTGGTATCCAAAGTTGCTGTTCCTCCCTCTTTTCTCCGTTCCACAAAGCCCATGTTGGTCAGCTGGGGTTTATTTTTCACCCCACGAGCTTGGACACCCTGGCCTCTGCGGCGGCAGGAGCGGCCACCATCCGATTCCACCTAAACGCCACAATCTAGCGGATGCCCGTGCCCGGCGGGGCCCCGGGACGACTCCACCGCGCACATCCCGAACTGCTTTGCCGGCCGCGCGTCCCCACCCGCTCGGCCTCCGGCTCGTGCTCGCGCTCGGCAGTTCCCCCGATTTTTCGTTACCTATGTATTTATTTATTTATTTTTATTTGGAGGGACAACGAAAAGTGGCGCGTCGCAGCCTCTCCAGTCTCGAGCGGGGGCGCATTCCGCAGGCACTGAAAAAGGGGCTCTGCCCGGGGAGACCCCACGCTTCCCGGAGCCCGGCTCCCTGAGTCCCGGCTCCTCTCCCGGAGCCAACTTTCGGGGCCCGGGGCGCCGGAGCTGCAGGCTCGGGGCAGGGTGCAGCGCCCGGATCCCCGCCCGCCGGCCCTGCGAGCCCCTGAGGCTGCCTCGCTCCACCGCCGCCCCTGCCCCAAACGCATTGGGGCCTTTGCCTCTCTTACAACGAAATCTGTGCAAAATCTCTGGAATGGGGAGCCGGCGTGGGTAGAGCCGGCCGGGGCTAAGCGATGGAGTCGACCTCTCGGAGGGCTCCCCCGGAGGGCCGAGCAGGTCCCCGCCGCTCCTGCAGTCGGCCCCGGGTGGGGCCCTCGCGGGCTTCTGGCGCCTGACGTCCCCGGGCGCTGCCGAGCGCTCCCCCCATTCTGCCGCATGTGCCTCCGCCCGCTTTTCAGATTCTGAAGATGTTTCCTCCAGCGACCGAAAAATGTCCAAATCGGCTTTAAACCAGACCAAGAAACGGAAGAAGAGGCGACACAGGTAAGGCCCCTGCGGCGCTTTCTGTCACCTCTTCGGCTCACCTACTCCCTTGCCAGATCCTGTTTGGGGGGTGGGTCGTTCCAACCCTCTTCTCACCGACTCCTAAGTTAGAAGTCCAAGGCTGCGCCAGGGCCGGGGACACCGAACGTTGTTTGGGGATATCCGCCCGGGACCCTGGCGTCCAGCCACAACGGGTGAGGATGGTGTGTGGCCGCCGGGGAGGCGGCACCCGCCGGGCTTTTTCCTTCTGCGGGAGAAAGGAAAGGCCAAAGCAAGGCCGAACCGGAGCCAGAAAGGGGCAGGCGGCCCCCAGATTCGATGGGGCAGAGTGACTCACACCTCCCGCCCAAGCTTGCCCCTCTGCCCGCTGTCCCCGGGCCCACATCCCGCTCCCGGCATCCCTGTCCGCTCTGCCACACCCTTGGCCTTCTGCTCCCACCGTGTCAAACACCTTGAGCGCGATATATGCGCTCGGATGGGAATTTTTCGTTAGGCTTCTGCTCTTTTGTGACCCTGAGAGGGTCTCTTTCCCTCCGCGAGCCTCAGTTTCCTTGTCTGTAAAATGGGGAGGGAAGGTGTGTGTACTGGATGACCCCACCAGCACCTTCTGGAGTCGAGTGGGCTGCATGGGGGTACCGGCTACGGAGAGAATTTTTTAAAATGAATCTTCAAATAGGTATTACTGGTACAACTTTAAAATTCAGTAGGTGCTGAAAGGTATATCCTGAAAAGTAACGCCCCACCCCAGATGCACATTCCCTTCCGCATCCGCGCCGCACCTGCTAGTTCCTTGTAGAAATTTCTGGGGGGGGCGGGGGGTTTAAGGAAATAAAGAAGTGAGCTCCCAAAATCTGTCTGACTTTCTGCCAGTGCTGCTTCCAGACTCCTCCCCTGTGCTCACCGGCCAGATCTGTTTCCCCAAATCTCTCCCTGCACCCTAGTCCAGGTGGTGTGTCCACAAGGTTCCTGCTGGCTGGTGAGACATTTCTCCCCTAGGAAGCTCTCCCAGCAGCCGCCCACCCCATCCTCTTCTCCCCAGTTTGTTCCCAGCCTCTTTGCACCCCTTCTCTGGGCACTTTTCTGCATTCCCCTCTTCCTTAGCTAGCTCTTGGAAACTCCAGTATTGGCTCCCACCTTTTGAAATGGCTCTTCCTGTCCTCTAAGCCCCAATAGGTTCGGGCTGGAATGAAGGTAAACTTTGACTTGGTTTCTCAGTGACCTTGTTTATTCATTCCCTTCAGGCAACATTTTTGTTGTGTTTCGCTTTGTTTTATTTTCAACGGAAACATAGATCCTTTTAGGTCCATAGATCCATAGGTCATTTTTTTTACATTCATTCATCCAACAAATATTTATTAGAGCATCTTTTATGCCCCCCATCTCACGCTGATCCCAGGGTGGGTAATCCTGTCAGCTTCCCGGGAGCAAGGGCAGGGGCGGGGACCATAGAGGGAGGATAGGTCAGAGCCACTGGGGCTGAACCGCTTCTGTGCTGGTGCGGAAGTGGGAAGAGGGGTTCACACAGCAAGGAGAGTCCAGGAGAAAGTATTCCCTGGGTACAAGAACAGTGTTTTTGCTCCAGGACGTCTCCTTGTGTGGGCAGTTGGACTGGCTGATCCACAGCCCCAGATCTCTGCGTAAGGCTCCTGACTCCGTCCTCCCCAGATGCTCTCCCCACTGAGGAGACGTTTGGGGGTTCCGGGTGAGACAGCGCAACTCACCACCTGTCCTCGGTTTCAGCGGTTTCTGGTGTACGCAGAGAGCAGATTATTAGAGAGATCAGAATGGCTACTGATGGCTGGTGCAGCTTTTAATTAGTTTTTTTAAAATGCTTTTTTCCTGAGCTTCTCTCATTTTGGGCATTTCAGGTAAGAGCCTCTGGAGTCTAGTAATGAGAGATGGGCATCTCTTTTTCTCCCAGAAATACGCTGGGCTTAGTGGGGGTTGGAGGGGGGGAACAGGGATGGAGCAGCCTCCTTGGGAGTCTGTGGGATTCTGCTCGTCTCTGCACTGGGAAAGCTCAGCTCCTCTGCAGACGGGATGCGGCCGCACCTGAAGAGTCTGGGATTCTGCATTAAGCCAGGAGCAGGGTTTGGATCACATTTGCGGGATGCAGAAGCCTCCCTGGAGAGCACACCAGCATCGACACGAAGATTAGCTCTGAGGCAGGAATGAGGGAAAGTTTGGGGGATTTGAGGTTTGGTTTGGTTTTTTTTTTCAATGAGAGTTCTCCCAGGTGGAGGCAGGCACTTGAATGATTCTAAATAACCTCTCATCCCCTCCCTTCTTTGGCGTTGGCCAAGCCACAATACCTATGTGCCTTGGTTTCCCTAGTTTTGAGAAGACTTAAAGACTTTGATTGTTTATTCTGACAATCTGTTCCGGGGCCCTTCAGTAAGTGGCAAGAGCAAAATAGAAACCAGCAGATCTTCAAAATTCCGAAGAATTCATTTTCTGTATACATAAACATTCCATTCCCTGCCTCCCAAGAGAATAGGAGAAACAATTTAGAATCAAACCAGTCATTTTCTATAAAGGGCAGAATCTTTCTTCCTCACACATCCCCTGCATCTTCCCTCAAGACATTAAAGCCAACAGCAGCACAAGGACCCAAAGGGGCTTCCACTGGGACTTTTTCCTGGTGTTTGGTGGGGGTGAGAATGAGAGCATCAGTGAAGGATTCTAACCCTCTATGCTGGTCCCCAGGGTCAGATCCCAGAGGCTCAGGCAAAGAACATACCATCTTTACAATCTGGGTTTGTGGAATCGGGACTACATTGCCCATTGACTTGATAAGGGTACAAGATAAAGGTTTCACCTAGAAATTAAAGTCTGAATAGAGAAGAACTGGTGCCTGTCAGCGGGTGTGTATGGTTTGTGGGGAAAGGGGGAGGTCTATGAAGCTGTGATAATAGAAGTAAAATTTTGTGTTGGAGAATATTCATTTGGGTGTTGTCCTAGGGCAAAAGGATGTAGCATTTACCAGATTCTTAAAACAGATTAGGACCCGAATAGGTCAATGTAGACTGCTCTGTGGGGAGTGGGGGCTGTGTAGGTAGGTTCTCTCACAGTGACCTGGATGGAACCCTCCTGAATGGGACGCCCCCACCCCCATGAATGGCTGAGCCTGGGTGTTGGAAGGCAGTTGGAAGGTGCCTCCTTGTCTTCTGAGCACTGGAAGTGGAGGGGGGGATCTGCGGGCAACTCTGAGGAGCTACTAGTTCCGAGTTGTGGCAGAGGAAGGGGAGGTGAGGAGGAGAAAATGTTGGGATGCGTGAGGAGGTGGGAGATTCAGTTCTCAGCTGTTCAAACACTAGGGTTGTGGTTGCATTTGACCTTCCAGTGGGACTTTGAACGTGGGTGTCATTGAAAAGATCAACCACTGCCTGCGAGAGGAAACGGGAAAGCAGGTCCCAGAGGGCCTGAGGCATTTATTTATCTGGTGAGTCCCTCACTCTGTGCTTGGAAGGAAGAAGAAGGGCTTTCTACAGCTTTCTAAAATTTCTGTCTGAACATGCTTTCCCCCAAATCAATTCCAGAAAGATTCCCTAGTATGAAGTGTCACCGAAGGCTGAAAGAATGTCCTCCCAAGAAGGACAGTGTGGATCCTCAGACTTGAATGAAGGAGAACCTAGAGTGTTAAGCTACGAGTGTGTGTGAACATATGTGAGTGTGAGTGTGGTGTGTGTGTGAGTGTGGGTGGTGTGAACTCTGGGTTTGAGTTTGTGTCTGATTGTGCTGAGCCAGCCCTGGGTTTGGGGTCTGTCTAGGAGGCTAGAGGAAGGTCATTCTGTTCTCTCTGAAACAGTCTCTTTTAGTTTCTGGGTCCTGAGTGTCTGGTTTTGCTCCCCTCAGGACAATCTTTACTTCCTACCAGCTAGAAGAGCTGGAGAAGGCATTCAATGAGGCCCACTACCCAGATGTCTATGCCCGGGAGATGCTGGCCATGAAAACGGAGCTTCCAGAAGACAGGATACAGGTAACAGAGCCCCAGGTCCTTCTCTCTCCACACTCAATGAGGTATTGTCAGCCTCAGGCTCCTGGATACCTGTGACCCCATCTCCCACCCCCTGCTTGTCCTTGTGAAGAACAGTTCGGTTAAGCTGACAGGTACTTGCTGAACACCTATCATGTGAGGTGGGCACTGTTGTTGGGGGGGGGGGGGGGGACGGGGGTTTGGGGGGGGGGGGGGGGTCATCATGGGTCCTCATGGGTCCTCAAGGGGGGACTCTGTGGTGGCAGGTATCTCTTAGGTACAGCTACATGTCTGCTCCAAGGCCAGAGGTGGGTAGAAGGAGAAAGTGGCTTCTAGTCCTGACCCCATTCTGTTTCCCTTCCTTCCACTCCCCCAACCCATGAAGAAAAGGTCACCTCCTCCCTTTCTCTCTACTCCCCACCACCTCCATCCACCTGAAACTCCTTCCTCTCACAATCAGACAGCTGGCCCTGCCCTGAGCTCCTGCTCAGGTCTGGCCTGGGATGTGGCCGGGGACTCTTGCCTGCAAGTGTGGCTCATTAAGCCCTTTTCCTCTCCTACAGAGTTGTTTTTGTTTTTTAAGATTTTATTTTTAAGTAATCTCTACACCCAACATGGGGCTTGAACTTACAACCCCCAGATCGAGGGTCGCATGTTCCTCTGAATCAATCAGGCACCCCTCTCCTAGAGACTTCTGCGCCATAACTGACCACTGGTCTGGACTGGGATGTTCTCAGCTGTGCTGGCCGCAGAGCTCCCTTTCATCATCAGCAAGACCTTTCCAAGGCCAGAACACACCTCACTAGGCAAGGGTGGGTCTGCTTAATGGTTTCTCTGGGAGATGAAGTCTGATGATTTTCTGGGCAGGGCCTAGAACAGTGGGTAGGAGGAACATTTCCAGAAGATTTGGGTTTGTCTTAACTGGATCACACCCTTGAGTGAAAGCTGTTTTCATCAGTAGAATGGTCCAGAGCAGTTCATAGCTAAGGCTGGGAAAAGTGAGGGGGAGCAGGGATCCCGACTTCCTGAAACCCCTCCCAGTAAAGAAAAGCCCTTGGAGGTAGGATGTGTGTTGGGGGGAAAGGGAACCAGATAAGTTATAGGTTGCTTTGTGTTCTCTCACTGGACAACCAGAGAACTGGAAATGAGACATGAGCTACTTTTCCAGAAGAGTCTTCCTCTCCCCTGGAAATCTATTAGGAATTTCAGCTAGTGGTTTTAGACATTGACACTAACAATAAGCTCAATTATTCATAAGCAGATTATCTGTTTGGTGCCTTATCCGTGGTGGCCTGGATCCATCAGCCCCCTACCCGACTGGGTTCCAGTGGGGTAAGCCTGGGGTGTTGATTCTGAATCCTGTGTTCATTCTGAATCAAGACTGTGTGTCTGTGTGTCAGCCAACGCCAATCCAGTCGAGGTGTCATGGTAACCCCTACCTGGCCTGCGTTTGCACAAAGTTGGCTATTACAAGTGGACAGGGTGGGGTGGAGGGCTGAGAAAGTCTCCTGCTGGGAGGCCTCCCAGCGGCACTACTGACCAGTAGGAAGGAACAGCTGCTGCTTGCATTGAGCTGTCCGAAAATCTGTTCGGCCGTGGCCGTGGTGGCGGTGGGTGGGGGCGCGTGGAGGATTCTGGGGAAGGCTCTCGCTCAGCTGTTACTGCATTGCCACAGACGCCCCAGTAGGCAGATGCCAGGCTTCTCTGAGTTGTCGGGGGGCAGGGGGCAGGCATCTGTCGGGTGGTGTCTGAAGCTACAGGGGCCAGCAAGGAGGAGCTAGGGTGTGGAGTCAGTTGATTGCCCTGGGACTTTGAGGACTCTAGATCTAGGAGAACAGAGCCGAGAATCTCTTAGAGTCTTTGAGCAACACAAGGTTCTTTGGCTAAATGCTGCCTTCCAGAAGGTGTATGTGAGCTGTCACATAGCCTGGCCCAGGTGGCCCAGGCAAAGTCTCCACATGTTTCAGCGATGATCACAGCTATCATTTACGGAGCAGTTTCCATGTGCTAGGTGTTCTGAAAACACAACACCCATGGGAGAGGCAAGGAGGTACAGTGGTTAGGGACGCTGTTTCAAAGCCAGACACATCCTGGCTCCACCGTTCCTGGGACTGAGTGACTGGACAAGTGGACTTCACCCTGCAGAGCCCCTGATTCCTCACCTGTAAGATGGGGGTGACGGTGAGCCCCGCCTTGGGTGCAGGTGCCATAAAGCCTCATGTCATGTATCCTGAGTGATGCCCGGCAGGTGCCCTGGGCTCACTCGACTTCAATGCTGATCTCAGTTAGTTCTGGAGACGACCAAGGAAGCAGAAGGACAGCCCCTGGCCTAAGGCCACACAGCTAGGTGGTGGGGGACACGGGGATCTAACTCAGGTCCGCCTCAAAAGCGCACACATTCACCACCTGCCTCTTGAATCTGAAGCCTGTGTTTTGACTTGAAGCTGGGAGAGCAGAGACGGTTGGAGGTCAGGGGGGGAACCTGTATCAAACCTTCATAAAGATACTTCCTGAGTTCCAGGCATTGTTCTAAAGAAAAAAACCTCAAAAACTCACTCATAAAAAATTATTTTTTGAGTGGGCAAATTCTTGTACCTAAGCTCATGGCCTGGCTCCTCTGACTAGTGTTGTTCACGTTGGCCTCTCTTAAAGGGACACCGGCCCAAGGATAGGGAACGAAGTTTGAAGGGATTCTATTCCAGATGTTAGAGGATATGCAGCCGGTCTCAGCCTGGAGTACTTAGTAGCAACACAGGGCAGCTTGTGAAAAACCCACGCGGGGCCCCCCTGCCCAGCCATTCTGACCTAATTACTTTGGTGTAGAGTCCTTGACATCTGTGTATCTTTAAAACTCTCCAGTGATTGTGGACAGCCGGCATAAAAATCCTGCGTCAGAGACTCTGGAAAGGAGTTTCTGCATTTCATGTGTGTTCCTATGAGTGGAAGGAAGTGTAGTTTGGGGGGGACAAAGCGGGATGAGGGACAAGATGACCTGTCAGGTGTGCCGGGAAGGATGCTGCCTTGGCTGCCAGGAAATGTGGGCAAAGCTGCCCCCTACTGGACATCAGAGGCTGCAGCAAGGCCCGGCTTCTCTGAGCCTGAAGACACTGAAATATGGTGTCAGGAATGCTGACTGCATGTGGAGTGTTAAGTCATTAAGTCACTGCTGCAATGAGCTCAAATTAATCAGCTTCCAGCCGGAGGAGAGAAAGAAAGCTGGGTGAATGTGATGGGACTCGCCACATGGCTGACAGAGCCAGGCCTGATGGTAGGAGGCAAGATCCGAAAGCAGGGCCCGGGGAGGCAAGCGACCAGAATGTACAAAGAGCATTCATCTTACGAGATGTCTTCTTGAGGCTGGCAATCCTGGGACGACCACAGAGGTTCTCCTGGGAGACCTTTGAGAGAAGGAGCCGGGGATATGGTGTCCTGTGGAGATGCCAGGATGGGAGCTTACAGGACAGGAGCTGTGTGATGACAAGAGAGGCCATCTGTGGGCACAACTGTAGCTGTTCTACCCACACCATGAGAGAAATTGCTGGTAGGGTTGCTGGCTCTGCTCCCAGTGTGCTCTATAGCAAGAGAGCACCTGTTTGGCAAGTACCCCTCCCCAGGTCCTGTCTGTCCTTGGAGGCACAATCTCTTGGGACCCTCACTGCCAGCTGTGGAGGCTCCTGTCAGACCCGCTATGGACTGCCAGAAGCATTCTGAGTGCTTCTAGGGCGACACCTCCGAGGGGAAATGCAGGAACACAGACCCTGGGTTCCCAAGCTGGAAGATCTCACCTGGGAGTGCCAGACCCGGTGATGCTTGCTGTCCCTTTTGGGCCCCTTCTCAGGCACTCAGAGCCCTAAGGTGTAAGGCAGAGCTCTGGTCCTCCCTGTGGCCTTGACACAGGTTCTGCTCAGGAGTTCCAGGCCCGACTATCACGTGAGAGGGCAGTCTCCTCTAGAAAGCGGGCAGCCAGAAAAGGGAAGGCGCGAGAGACTGAGAGATCACCAAGACAGTGAGAGGCAGGACAAGGAACTCCAGCCAAGGCCTTCTAGCTCCCGATCACAGCCAGCTCCCAGGGAGTCTTGGGCACTGCGTGGGGTTCTCGTCCATTTGAGCCTCAAGGGCCTGGGAGACATTAGAGATGTGCTAATAGCAGCAGGGGTCTCCGTTGGACCCTCGGGATACCTAAAGGGGAAACAGAGGCTAGCTGTATTAAAATCATACAGCTTAAAGGTTAGTTCTGTCCCTCTGCCCCTCTCCTGGAGTTATTATTGTTTGTCAGTCCAGCCTTGCTAAAGGGCCTGCCGAGGAGGCCAGAGGGACAGGTTGATTAACCTGCCCTTGGTTTTCTTTGCCTCCACTGAAATAATAGTAAGTAGCACTTTTTGAACCTTCTATGTAATAAGCGTGGGTTCTGGGACCATTCTAGGGAAGTTCTAGGGACTTTCTAGGACTTTCACTTATTGCATTAATCCTCAAAACAACCCTGGAAATAGGCATTATTTTATGTTTGAAGAGACAGACTGAGAAAAGGCAAGGAACTTGTTCAAGATCACACAGCAATTTTTTTCACAGCTAGGAATCCAGTTCAGGACTGTCTGACTTCAGTGCTTCTTGTAACCATCAAGTTCTGTGCACATGCTGGTTGCTTCCAGGAAGAGAAGCGAAAGGCGGATATGAGGAGTGGCTAGGGTTAATGCTAATCCCTTGTCCACTTCCCTCCAAGGCATCAAGCCACAGCTTCCCTGCCAACTGTCCTAAAAAGAAATTGTTTTGGCTGTCCGGGTCTCCTCCATAAATTGGAGCAGCATCTGGTCTTTGCAGAGAGCCAAGCATTCCAAGAGCCCATAACCGAGGGTCCGCATGACTCCTGGTTTGAACGACCAGCTGGCACCAGCTCCCCTGGGAATGGCTGCGGGCAAAGTCTGATCTCCAGACCAGTTATTCATGTGCCCAAATTAGGAGACCCAGGAAAATGGTTCTGTTTATAGACCCCAGAGAGCATCCGAATCCCAAGTCTGCACCCCCGTTCTTTAGTGTTCCAGTAAAGATGTGGTTTCCACGTGAGAGCTCTGCCCTCCCCGACCCCACCCTCCCCCGGCCCCAAGCACCAATGCTTATGGAATCCAGGCGAAGCCAGGACAGCGGATCCTCCCAGGCATCCACACTGGGGCGGGTAGGGGATCTCTGCCTTTGTATACTCCGCAATCCAGTGTCCAGAATCCATTGATCTAAACCATGCGGAAAACACAGTTCTTTCCTAAGTGAGTTATCAGAACTCACGAGTGGCCAAACCCAGACCTGACTGTATGGTCTTTATCCCTTTCAATGGGAATATGCATGTTTTGCCTCAAAAATCAAGATGAGTGAGCTTGGCTATGTTGGGCTGCAGCTGCGTGTCACGTAATGTGGTATGCGCATCACCTCTCCCTTCTACAATCCCAACGTTGTGGAGTCTGGTCCCATGGGTTCCAGTTAAGGGGCTGAGGTCTTGCTATTTTACAATGCACTGTTTTCAAGCAGGAAGGTTATTTCCTGACCAGGAAGCAGATGTCTTACTTAGGTTCATAAAGAAAGCCTTCCCAACCCCCTGTGGTCACACTTGGTGCTGGGAATTCCATCCCCAAAAGCTTCACGCTTTTGTATTCTCTGAGAGGTGGATGAAACCAGAAGTCACATAGTTTTTTGTGGATCAGTCCTTCAGATTTTTCCTCTATGGGAGAAGGCAGCTTGTGACAAGTGGGTATTTATAGAGGGCCACCAAGTGCTACTGGGAAGGAAGATGGGATAGGGCAGAGGTCTCAGACAAACCGCAGGCGCTGGGTTTGGAGAGCCTGACGGACAGGCAGGTGGCGCTGGGGAGGGATCTAAACATAGCGCGGAGCCCGGCCGGGGAGATGGGCGAGTTAGCCCGGGCCCGCATCGCTCATCGTCTCTGCTCTGTAGTCCCCAAGGCGCAGCCATCTAGTGGCTTTCAAACTGCATAAACCCTTTCCTTGGCAGGGGTCCCCCGCGGCGGTCTGGGTCCGGACCAGGGAAAGGGCCCTGCACAATGGCTTCGCAGCTCTCCAGGTGGGCCTGAGCCGGAACGGCAGGTGCCAGACCCGGTGGTGGCAAAGGTGCAGCTCGCTGCAGGCGGCGCCACCCAGGGTGGACCGAGCGATCGTTTTCTATCGGAGGTGGCGAGGCCCGGGGAGTCTTGGGGCGCGTCTCTCCCGTTTTTGTGGGTTCCTGGTTATTTACAAATGGAGACATTTCAAAACAGGTATACACACATTTCGATCCATTTAAAGGCGTGCGTGGACCGCGCGGTCTTAACGCAGCCGGGCAGAGCCGGTCTGCGGCCGCGGAGCTCTCCGAGGGTCCTCGGGAGGCGAGGCGGGGCTGCCGGGGCGCCCCCTGCTGGAGGCGTCCGGCCGCGCTCAGTTGTACACTCGGGGTTGCCTGGAGCCGCTGGGGCTCTCACTGCGCCACATAGCGGCAGCGGCGGGAACGGCGGGGGCGCGCGGATCCGAACCCCCGCCCCGGCGTCCCCGCAGCAGAGGCAGCAAAGGGTTAAACTGTCAGCGGCGCGATGTTAAACAGGTGTCAAAGGCGCCCCATATATCTGCAGATTGAAATCAAATTCTTTGCCGTATAAAAAGATAAATTACCCAGGCGCTGCCGCGCGTCCCACTCATCACGCCAGCGCCAGACGGCAAGCAATTTTTTTTTTTAATGTGCTAACGACCTAATCAAGCAATCAAGTCGGAGAAGATTGCAGAGTGACCCGGGCAGCCATCTGCCGGCGAGCCCCGCATTCATTTCCCGCGCCCCCGCACAGGGTGGGGGCCGGAGAGGGAGCTGCCGGGGGGAAGAGGGGGAAAAAATCCTAAACAAATTAACACCCAATTTTCCCCGTCTAATTAGTTAAATGAGAAGTGTTTGGGGTCCCCCGGGGAGGGGGAGCGGCTCGCGGCGCGGCTCGCGCTGCCTCCCCAGCATTAATTAGTGCGGGTCAATGCCGCGGCTCCCGAGAGAACAGCCGCTTTAATTTCCCGTGATATTTCAGTGCCTGAGGCCCATCGATTCAAACAGAAATTAACTTATTTTTCAATCAGCCCAGGGCTGCCCCTGGGGGTGACTCTTCTTTTGCCGCCTCCTGAATAGAGCTGGAGCAATTTTTCATCAAAAGCTGAAACCTCCGCCTCCGGGGGCGGGGGAGGGGCCCAGAGGGAAGGGGGCGGGAGACCCGGCTGAGGCGAGGGAATGGAAATCGCAGAGGAAACTAATAGATTTTCCCCGAACCCGCCTCTGTTCTCCCCCTCATCTCCCTACTTCCCGGGGCGCCTTGGGCGTCTCGCCATTCCGGAGGTCAGGGCCCGGAGGGGCTGCGAGGGGACGGGAGGGGGCCGCTGGTTGGGCCTGGGATCCTTCCAGAGCCCACCGGTTTCTCGAAGGCCTTTCACCTGCCTGGGGACAGTGCAGCTGCCCCTGGCGCTGGCTCCTGTCAGCCGCCGGAAGTCTTAGGAAAGCTGCTTTGGGAGACCGAGAAATCTCCCTTCCCCCAAGCATGACAGGGACCGCTCCGAGCACGGGGCTGGAGCTCTACCGACACCTCCAGGGTACCCCCGTGCCCTGCACCAGTCAGCTTTGGGGCCAGAGAAACATTCTCCAGGGTGTCCCCATGCAGGGGTGCAGGGCCCCCCACTGCACCCTCCTAGGTCCCCATGCCCCTTTCTCTGCACACCAGAAGAATTTTGTCTTCCTTGCCTGACTGAGGGATGGCTGCCCAGCTCCTCTGCATTATCATTCAGGGTTAGGGCCAGAACTGTGGGGAGCTGGTGAATGGAGGGCACTTAGGAGGGCTTAGAAAGGAGGCTGACTTGGGCCTCCTGGGGGTGTCCCCCAGGGTTCCTGCTACCTGGATGCCATGCCCTTTGATGCCTGAGTCCACACCTGCCTGGCTTCAAGGCCGGTTCGGCCCCTGGGGTTCTGGTGGAGAGGGAGACCCGAACAAGATGCATGGCTAGTCCAGCCCCTGGAAGGAATGTGTCCCTCTGCAAGTCAAAAACGGGATTCTGTCTGTACGCTGGAGGTGTGACCACTTTCAAGAGAGCTACCCAGGTGGGGCTTCTCGGCAGCAAACCATTTCCATGCTGGGAACTGCCCATCTCAAGAGCCTGACCCAGAGGCCTCTGCCCGTCATCCTAGAACTGCTTTGATTTAAAAAAGAAAAAGAAAAAAAAGGACCCATTTCACCCATCACGTTCTTATAGGACTGAGTGACCTCCTTCTAGGCATTCTGAGCCTGGAGAATCCCCAGGGGGGTACCATGGAGTGGGGAAAGTTCAATGAAGGCACCCTGCTGGAGAAACTAGCAGTCCTGGGGATGCAGCCCTAGCAATCAAAGGAGTGGGGACCTGCACAGGGGGCCTCCGGGGTAAGGGCCTGGCCTCAGTGCCCCTCAGAACACACCCCTAGCCCTGTTCATCCTCACTTGCAGGTCTGGTTCCAGAACCGCAGGGCCAAGTGGAGGAAACGGGAGAAGTGCTGGGGCCGGAGCAGCGTCATGGCGGAGTACGGGCTCTACGGGGCCATGGTGCGGCACTCTATCCCCCTGCCAGAGTCCATCCTCAAGTCCGCCAAGGACGGCATCATGGACTCCTGTGCCCCGTGGCTGCTGGGTAAGAGCCCGCAACCTCCTTGGGGCCCTGCCCCTGTGGTGAGGAGAGCGGGCTCCCTGGAGGAGGAGGCAGAGCTCTGGAGCAGGGAGACCCGGCCACAACGGGCCACCTAGCAGGACAGACGCACTCCAGAGCAGGTCTCCTAGATCCGCTCAGGAGGCTCAGCGGGGCAGGCTGGGCCCGGGGCTTGCTGTCTATGCCCTGGGCCCCTGGGTTCTTTTGTACTGTGAGAAGGGTATGGCTGTTGGCCCAGGGTCTGTACCCTTCTCTTCACTTGGCCAGAGGTGGGCTTGTGGTGAATGAAACAGCTTCTCTTGGGGCCTGAGGGGACCCCTCGGACCCTCTGGCCACCATTCTGGCTTTGCCCAAAGGACTTCTTCCCCCTGAAATCTCTCCACGTGCCATCTTCCCCCCACCTGCCCTCGGGGCCTATGTCTGGTAGCGGCACCAGCTTATCTTGGGTTTCTATGATCTAGAATCCCAGGAGGGAGGGACGGGGCGCACATGCTACGCTTGGGAAGGGGCAGAGCAGGCGGTGGCCAGGTGCCCAGGGACCTGACTTGAAGAAGCCCTCGGCAGGCCTGGGGCCCAGCTGCTGGTCTGCAGCGCCAGCCCTAGCCCCTGGCCACCCTCCCGCTGCCCCAGCCCCGGCCCCTGGGACTCGCGTGACTGCGGTGTGTGAAGTAAGGCTTTCTGCTCGTCCTTAATTCTGGCCTCTCTCTATCTTTGCCGTTTTCAGTTCAAGATGGCTTTCCCAGGCGCTTTTCTAAACCCGAATACCAACAATTCTTTTTAGGGATGCACAAAAAGTCGCTGGAGGCTGCCGCGGAGTCGGGGAGGAAGCCCGAGGTGGAGCGCCAGGCCCCGCCCAGACTGGACAAGATGGAGCCGGAGGAGCGGGGCCCCGACCCTCCAGCGGCCATGTCCCAGGAGGAACTGAGAGAGAACAGCATTGCCGCGCTCCGAGCCAGAGCTCAGGAGCACAGCACCAAAGTGCTGGGGACTGTGTCTGGGCCCGACAGCCTGGCCCGGAACGCCATGGAGCCCGAGGAGGAGGAGGCCATGGACGAAGACAGGCCCACGGAGAAGCTGAGTCCGCTGCAGCTGGAGGACATGGCTTAGATCAAGGGCTCCCAGATCCCGAGCCCCAGGACTCTGCTCTCCTCGGGGCCTGGGGTGTTGGGAGGTTTTCTTGAGGCAGGGCTCGGGCCTGGCCTCTGCCACCCTCCTCCTGCCCCACTGGGGCCCCCATGACCCCCGGGCTGATTTCAGGCACAACTCAGTTCTGGCCAAGGATTTGGGCCGTGCTGAGACACCCCCTATTTAGTCTTGACCTCTCCGGCATCTTCCTCCTCATCCCAACATTCCTGCCTCAGAAGCCTTCTTGCTGCCCCAAACCATCCCCTCAAGCCACTTTCACTCAACCCCTTGGTGACGCTCAGTGTCCAGATCCACCCCTCACTCTCTGTTCTCTTGCTTGAAAGAGGCCCCCCACCCCCGCTCCCCAGCTCTCTACCCCCTGTGGATTCTGCTCTGCCCAGGCCCAAAGCCCGCTGCTGTCAACCCATTACCTGCCGCAACAGTACCAGGGAACGAGGACCTGCATTCTAGTACCAGTGTCCTGAGCTCCCCAGGCTTCAGCAAAACTGTGCTCCTCGGCCTGTTCCCTCCTGAGGGCCTGGGCCTCCACAGTGTGGATATTACCCCCCCAAACACACACCCATAGGCCCAGGCTCAGCCTCTGCCCCACCCCATCGATGGGGCCCAGATTCCAGGTTAAACTTGGAAGGTGTCCTCCTGAGCCCCTCAGCCCCCCTCCATCTCATGTCCTCTGTAGTCACCCTCGTGAACCTGCCTGCCCTCTCCACACACACCCCCCCGCCGCCTGCCCCACCGCTTTCCCCAGCATGAGGCCACGGACAGTAGTACCTGTAGAGTCCAGGGCCTGTGCCCTGCAGACAGCAGGCACCTGTCACAAATGCTGTGGTCAGGGCACTGTTGGGGAGGCCAGACTCTTACCCAGAGCCTTTGGGCCTGCGTTCTGAAGCATCCTGACCACCCCGCCATATACTACCCACGACTCTGATTTGCTGTGCAAGACACCCTTCTAGAGCTTCTTGCTGTTCATTGGGGCGCGTGTGTCCCGCCTGTCCAACCCGATCTAGCCATTAAATGAACACACGGGAAGCCACAAATCTTGGCTCGACTTGATCCAGGCCATCCCTGGGAGGTGAAGCCTGGAGCGGACTTGGAGTTATTACAGGCATCAAGGAGTGGCCACAAAAAGGGTACGAGAAAGGGCTCAAAGGAGAGCAAGGCAGGAGCCAGGATTAGACTCTAACTAAGCAACAGGTACACGCACCTGCCCGGTGTGTGCTGTGGCATCTGTCTGTAAGAATAGGACGGACACGGTGACCGTGGAGGAATAGGGGACTGGGGGCTTCTTCCTGTCTGGTGATGGGAGGAAATTCCACCTGGGATGTTCTCTCCGAAGCTGCCCCCTCCAACCCCCAGGCCAGGCCTGGGTCACCCTCATGCCCTTGACATTTCCCTCTACCGTTCCACCCACCTTTGCAGGGAATACCTCGCAAGAGAAAGGCCTGAGACAGTGAGTTTGGATTTTAATTCCGTATCAAAAGTTGATTTCTTCCTCATTCTGTTCATGGAACCCCCCTCTTCTCCATGTCTTTGTCCCCTGTTGGTTTGAAGTGTTAGAGACTTTAGCCCCCGGTGTGTAAATACTGTACATAGAAGTGGGAAGAAAGAAACTTGATATTGAAGTGTTTGAAATATGGAAATGTAATAACTCTAGGTATTCTAAACCTGTGATTTCTGTGCCATTTTCTGTAAAGATACAAGTAAGAATAAAATTGATGTAAAAACATCAGGGGAGGGATCCAGGAATCCTCCGTGGGTGAGGACGGTGTATGAATGGGTAGCATAAAAAGTAAATCCATGAAGACATTTTTAAATCAAAATTACCAGATTCCTCTTTTGAAATGACTCCAACTTTAAAGGCATAGGGGCCTGTCTTTCTCCGCTGAGCTGACACCAACTTCCAATGACATTTGTCACTGTGATAGGAGACCCTCCTCCACTGTAGACACAACTGAATTATCCCAGCCATGGAGCCCCTAAGTTATTACCTACGACTCCCCGCTGCTCCCCACACAACGGATTAGCTAACCTTTCCCTCTGGCATAATTTACTTATTAACAACCCTATTTCCTTCATGCCTCATCCCACCTTGGCCCCTGAGAGTCCTGACTCCCTCCTTTTGTGTCCACGTGTGCACTCTAGAATCTTGCCTACAACTCAAACACAACAACAACCAGTGGGAAAGGCAGTGTTATCTGGAACTGAAGTCAAACAGACCTATGCTAAGAGCCTGTTAAAGAGAAGGGAAGTAAACAGGAGAAGGCGCGGGGAAGGACTGCAAGAAATTGCCGGCAGACAGCGGAGACCCATCGGCTCCATGGTGTGTTGGACGGAATTACAAGAGGAGAGGGAGGGAGCAGACCAGATAGGTTATATTTGAGCTTTGGGCTCAAGAAATCTCATAAGATTGTTTCAGATTGCCTCAGATGGGGAACGCCTTCTCAGAAGAGATTTTTCTGGCCGGCCGTCATCGGAGGAGAGTGACAGGTGATCAGCAGTCCCTGTATACTTCATTGGGAGCTGATCTAATCCTTCTGAACCCAGAACCTGGAGGGCCCATGTGGGACATCTCCAAGTGCTATGCGGTGAAAGGACAGGTCCAAGAACCTGGCTTCAAGTCCTGCCCACACACACTCCCGTATGCCTTCCCTGAGCATGTCAGGTCCCCGCAGGTGTCCCTGTTGGCTTAGCAATGCCCTTCCTCCCCACCCTGCCCATGGGCACCCCTCCAGGAGACACACTGACACTTCTCCCTCAAGTCCCTCCTCCCTGGAGCCTTCCTGATCCTCCAGGGAGAGTTTATAACCTCTGTTCTCCCCCAGCACCTGTGACATCCCACCATTATCGCATTGTGTGTGTCATACTGTATGCTTGTAATTTACATGTCCATCTTCCTCATGAGACTGATTTCTTCAGGGGTGGGGATCATATCTTATTCATCTTTTATTCCCAGGAACCATCAAAGGGCCTGACAGTCTACTGTTGAATGAAGGAGTGAATGCTCTTTCTCTAACTTGTCCTTTCAATAATTTAGAAACACTGATTGAGCATCTACTGTGTACCAGGCAGTGAGGCAAGACACTGGGGATACAGTGGTCCCAAAGCATCTCACTTGGAGGGAAAGATAGACAGAATTCAAGTAAGCACACAAGGAAAACACAAAATTGCACGTGTCCTAAGGCCTTGGAGGCATGAGGTAGGGGCCATGAAAGCGTGTCCATGGGACTTGAGTGAAGGTGTTGACCTCTGTGCCTCTCCTGGAAATGATAACATCTGCCCCTCTGGTGTCCTTCCTCCAGAGAGGAAGCAGCAAGGATATTGGCCAAGGAGCCACATGAAGGAAGGTGGCCACACCAACATAAACTTCTCAAATCCGGCAGCCAACTTTGGCATCTGTCCCCCTCAGTTACATCTGGGGGACGACTTGGACACTGAAGGACTTGGGAGATGACAACCACCCCGGGGGTTGACCTTGGGAAGAGGCATGCTGCTTTCTGCTGGGGGACAGGCAAGCAAACCCACAGGTAATCAGTGAAGGGAGAGGTGGGGACACTGCTAAGGGAACACACGGGCCAGGAAAGGAAGGGCTTGGCCAGCTGGGAAATAAACAAAGGGAAATCTCCAGTGCCGCCTGTACCCTGGCAAGGACTTCTCCCCACGGATCTCAGAACTCGGCACCTGGGAGGAGAGCTTTTTCCACACTTCCCAGGCCCAACAGGCTGCCCAGAGAGGGCTACACTCGCCAGGACAAGCAAGAGAGTGATGCAACGGCAGGGGGACTGATATATGTGGACTGCCAGCTGCTTGGAGCTGCTGAGCATGGCCAGGCATGGATAGATGACGAGTCTGCCTGGTGGCAGGAGGTGACAAGGGAGGGCAGGAGATTGGAGGGACCATGGGGATGGGTCCATTCAGCCTCCTCTGTCTCCTGTGCCCCCAGCTCACCAGGATCTCGGAGTCTTCCTCCTGCTCTCACCAGAGGGATAGTCCCATCTCCTCCCCGACTCCCCTGGGGACCTAGGGCTGTGACACCTGGGTCACCAGCGGTAGCAAAGGTACCATACTCGTGGGAGATGTTAATCATAAGGAAACCTGGTGAGGGGCTGATGGGAACTCTGTGCTAGCTTCACGATTTTTCTATAAATCTAAAATTATTGCAAAAAAATTAAGTTTACTTAAAAAAAAAAGATAAACTGGTTTGTTTTTTCGAGGGAAAACTACAGATGGCTTCTTTGGGTTAGAACAAGTGCCAGGGCTGCCCCTTTCCCTGCTTTACCCCAGGGCTCTGCTTACTGAATGTCCCTGTCCCCGATCTCCCCAAGACCACCCAGGCACCCCCACCCCCACCCTGGGGAGCTGAAACAGGGTCTTCTGCTCTTTCCTCAACTCCAGCAGCAACGACGTCTCTGGGTCGTCACAGCTGAGCGGGCCCAGCAGTGCTCTGCTCCCCTAACTTCTCACTCAGATCAATCCCTTCCCATGCTAACTCTTCTCAGTGGACCTCAGGCTCCTCCCCACTGAGCACCTCGCCTCTGAACAAGGGCCCCCTAGCTTTACCTGCAAGGCTCTGCTCCCACATTGGACTTCAGGAAGTTTGACACAGGAAGGAGTCAGGGAGTGAGAAGCTGGCCTCCTGCTGAGCTGCCGAATGACAAAAGCCGTCTGTGTGCTCACAGCCTTGAGCCTGGATAACCACCACCTCCCAGCCTCGCTTGGTGCTCAGGAGGTCAAAGAACAAAGGTGGGTTGACCAGGGTGACCATGGTGAACCCCTATGGGAGAGGGAAGAAGAGGAAAATTTGCCCTATTTCCTCCACACAGCTCCGGTGAGAAGAGACCAGTAGACTGCCCAGAAGTAGAAACAAAGGATTAAAAACCAAATCTGGGGACGCCTGGGTGGCTCAGTTGGTTAAGCAGCTGCCTTTGGCTCAGGTCATGATCCCAGCGTCCTGGGATCGAGTCCCACATCGGGCTCCTTGCTCATCAGGGAGCCTGCTTCTCCCTCTGCCTCTGCCTGCCATTCTGTCTGCCTGTACTTGCTCTCTCTCCCTCTCTCTCTCTCTCTGACAAATAAATAAATAAAATCTTAAAAAAAACAAACAAATAAAAAAAAAACCCAAATCTGAGCTCAGCCAACAGACCTTTGCAGCTGAGTTGATGATCCAGGAATTTGGCTGATGGGCGCATTAATGAGCAAGCAGCTATTAAGACAAGTGCTGAGGGCGCCTGGGTGGCTCAGTGGGTTAAAGCCACTGCCTTCGGCTCAGGTCATGATCCAAGGGTCCTGGGATTGAGCCCCGCATCGGGCTCTCTGCTTAGCAGGGAGCCTGCTTCCTCCTCTCTCTGCCTGCCTCTCTGACTGCTTGTGATCTCTGTCTGTAAAAAAAAAAAAAAAAAAATTAAAAAAAAAAAAAAAAAAAAAAAGACAAGTGCTGAGCCGAACAGGGGTAGATAGAGGAGAACGTTGGAGGACCAGCATGCCCTCGAATAAGAGCACCAGGTTCTCCTCCTCACATACTTCTGTCTTCCGTGATGTCCTGTGAGCCATCCATGCAAGGGTTCCACGCAGGGGGAGCAAGAGCCCACAGCCCTCTTCGAGGCGGGGACCACCCCTGTCTGTCAGCCAGGCCCACCACTCGGGGAGACACCCCCAGGAGCAAAGGGTCACCAAAAAATGGAAGAACGTGTAGGTGGATCCAGGACCCCTGAGCTGAAGTCCGACCTCTGCTATCCTCTTGACTTCCTGGACGCTGGTGCACTCATCCTCAAATCTGCAGTCGGAACACGACCTCGCCACCTCACGGGGATGGTGAGAAGAGTGAAAGAGACAATGAGATTGTCCTCTACTCCATGGGCAACAGAGACAATCACCCCAAGCATCAGAGTCTGCTGCAAGGCAAGGGTTTACTCCCCCAGGCTCCGGCCTCCTCCAAAGCTGGAGGGCCAGGACAATTTAAAGGCAAACAGAAAGGTCTGGATAAAATATTGTGGCTGAGGGGAGTCCCATTAACCCTTTAGTTACTGCTGTCGAGATGGTGTGCATTAAACTCTATTTCTTCTTTTAGTAAGTTTTTGTTTTTATTTAAAAATGTTTTTCCGGGGCACCTGGGTTGCTCAGCTGTTAAGCATCTGCCTTCGGCTCAGGTCATGATCCCAGGGTCCTGGGATCCAGCCCTGCCTTCGGCTCCCTACTCAGTGGGAAGCCTGCTTCCTCCTCTCCCACTCCCCCTGCTTGTGTTCCCTCTCTCTCCTTGTGTCTCTCTCTGTCAAATAAATTTAAAAAAACATTTTAGAAATAAAAAAATTAAAAATTAAAAAAAAATGTTTTTCCCAGGGGCACCTGGGTGGCTCAGTGGGTTGAAGCCTCTGCCTTTGGCTCAGGTCATGATCCCGGGGTCCTGGGATTGAATCCCGCATCGGGCTCTCTGCTCGCCAGGGAGCCTGCTTCCTCCTCTCTCTCTGCCTGCCTCTCTGCCTACTTGTGATCTGTCAGATAAATAAATTTTTAAAACATTTTAATTAAAAAAAAATGTTTTTCCCAGGGGCACCTGGGTGGTTCAGTCAGTATGGCTCAGGCTATGATCCCAGGGTCCTGGGATTGAGTCCTGCTTGGGGGGAGGGGGCCCTCCCTCCCTGCTCAGTGGGGAGCCTTCTTCTTCCTGTCCCTCTGCCTGCTGCTCTACTTCTGATCTCTCTCTCTCTCTTTCTCTATATGTCAAATAAATAAAACTTTTTCAAAAATTAAAAAATAAAAATAAAATAAAAAATGTTTTTCTACCCTTTTTTGGGGAGTGGGGGATTTTGGCGAAATTCTTGAGTTGAACCCTTATTCATTTCTAATCTTTCTTCTTTATTAATACAGACACTTAAAATCAAATCATACACATCCAAGTTTTATTGTAGTTGCGTCTCCGAAGACTGTGGAGCTTTTACTGTTTTCAGTTTTACGTATTTACTTTTTTTTTCACTTCTGATTATTTTAAGTGTTTAAAAATTTTCCAAGCATATGGGATTTTCGTGGGGAAAGAGGTTATCCTTCTTATTGACTTCTAATTTTATTATATTGTTATTAGAGATCATCATTTTCATCCTCTTGATCTTTTGGTATATATTGAGACTGGGTTTAGATTAATATGTGGCTAATTTGTAAATATTCCATGTGTGATTAAACAGAATATGTTTTTTCCAATTTCGGAATGCAGTGGTTTGTATAGCTGTTAGTGGGGCTGTTTGAATTCTATATATGGCTATTTTTTCCTGTTTTGATTATGAAGAGAAATATATTAAAAACCTTCCACTCAGGGCGGGAGGGAAAATAAATAAATAAACATTCCACTGCCAATTTCTCCTTGTAATTCTGTTTGTTGCATTTGCTGACTCATGGTATATTGCTTGTGTGTTTTGTAAGATGTGACAAGCTTTTCTCTCTTTTTCTTTGAGAATACTTGGATTGTTTAAGTGTTCTTTCCAGTCCTCACCTCAGTTTTGGTCTCCTGCGCTTGCATGGGCGTCTAAAATGCAAGTTGCTCTCGCCTGTCACCTGCTGACCCCACACCCCCATGGTGGCTCTGGCTCTCACAGTTGGGATTTCCCTTTCTGGTTTCTTAGTTCAGTCCTGCAGCAGGCTTGTTTTTGCTGTTGTTTATTCATCTCTAGGTGTGATATGTAGTACATGTTTGGTTAGGCAGAGAAACCATGAAAACATGAAGTGTATTTTCTCCCAGTCTTTATTTCTGGCGGGTTGCAGTTACGTGGAAACATGCATGTTCTCCCAGGGGCACACAGGCTGTATATCTGGTACCACAGTCAGGTAGTTGGGGAGCGGTGGGGAAGGACTTACTCTTTTAGTCGTTACTTGCTTTTAACTGAGTTTTAAAATCCTCATGTGATTTTTAAATTTTAAAATGAACAGTTTAAAATAAATAAATAAAATCTTTAAAAAAAATAAAAAAATAAAAAAATAAAAAAAATAAAATGAACAGTTTACAGGGCACCTGGCTGGTGCAGAGGAGCGAGAGACTCTTGGTCTTAGGGTTGAGTCCGAGCCCCACATTGGGTGTAGAGATTACTTAAGATAAATAAAATTGAAAAAATAATAAAATGGCCATTTTATTACATTGCCTTATTATTCTCTTGATATATATATTTTTACATTTTTTTCCTAAAGCATTTGAGAGCAAGCTGAGGACATAATGTCCCATCACTCTTTAATACTCAGTGTATACACTTCTTAAAATGAAGACACCCTCCTACATAAGCACTATACAACCAATAAAATCAAGAAATTGACACTGATTCAATACTTCATCCAGGTTGGGGCTCCTGGGTGGCTCAGTGGGTTAAGGCCTCTACCTTCAGCTCAGGTCATGATCCCAGGGTCAATCCAGCCCCACATCAGGCTCTCTGCTTAGCAGGGCGACTGCTTCCTCCTCTCTCTGCCTGCCTCTCTGCCTACTTGTGATCTCTGTCTGTCAAATAAATAAAAATTTTTAAAAAAATTTAAAAAAAAGATTCATTTGTGGGCGCCTGGGTGGCTCAGTTGGTTAAGCAATTGCCTTTAGCTCAGGTCATGATCCTGGAGTTCCAGGATCAAGTCCCACATCGGGCTCCCTGCTCCGTGGGGAGACTGCTTCTCTCGCTGACTTCTCTCCTCTCATGCTCTCTCTCTCTCTCTGTCTCAAATAAATAAATAAAATCTTTTAAAAAAAATACTTTATCCAGTCCCCAGAACACTGAATTTTCCAACAACACCCTTTATAAGTGGTGGATCCAGTCCGGCACCACACATTGGATTTAAGTTGCCAAGTCTCTGTGGTTCCCTTCCAAGTGGGAACCGTCCTGGCTTTCCTTGCTTTCCGTGACTTTGACAGTTTTGAAGATTTCAGGCCAGTTTCTTGATGGCATATCCACAATTTGTGTCTGGTATTTCCTCGCGATGAAGTGGTAAAACCTGAATCTAATCGTGAGGAAGCGTCAGACACAGACTCACCACAGCCCCTTCCCAGCTCTGCTTGCGGTCCCCCACAGCCCCCCGCCGCCCCCCTCCGCCCCCCGCGGTCTGCACAGGGGCTCAGGACAAGGGGCGTGGTGAGCAACCTACTGCCAAGTCCACCTCGTACCTCACCCCAAGTCCACCTCGTACCTCACCCCTGTATGCTCTGCTGCGCATGCCCCTAGGGCTGGCGGTGGCCCGGTCCTTCAGAACCGCAGGTACAGGGGGAGGACGAGATGAGACGCGGTGTGCAGAGTAAGGCAGCACCTCAGCGCACAAGCTACAGGATGAGGGGCCGCAAGGGCCCAGACAAGCCTGGGCAGGACAGACTCCATTTGTTCCCTTGTCCGTTAGACATTTATGGAGCACCTACTGTGTGCCAGTGCTGTGACAAAGGGAGCAGGCACAACCCCTCCCTGCCCCCGCGGAGTTTATGGCAGGAGACAGAGACAGAGGAATATGCCAGGCTTCCCTAAAGAAGGGGGGTGTTTGGTTGGACACTTACCGAGAGCACCCTATGACTGAGTCCCCTGATTGATGACCGGGCCTGATTCTGGCAGGAAGCCAGAGTGGGTTTGGGATGCGGCTGGTCTCTGGATGCGCAAGGCGGTAGAGGAGCAGAGCCCCCTGCAGAGGTGCCATAGGAGGCAGTGTGGGGGGCAAAGGCCAGGGTTCTGACTCTGCTGCTGGCCTTCCTATCCTCAGGGCCCTCCCTGCCATCCTGCACGCCTGGCTGCTGGACCAGTATCTGGAGGATTCCTGCCAGCCTCCAGATTTGCCCTGCCAGAAGCAGCCGGTGGCCTTTGTACATGGCAACCTGCCTGGCTTGGACCTGGAATGCCGTGTCCACCTTTTCCAGAACCAGCTCCAGTGCCAGCTGTAACCCCAGATCCAGAGCTAGAGATGCCTTTGGCCCCGTGTCAAACTGTTGACCTCCAGTGAGAGTGGACTGGAGAGCTAGAACCAGCACCAGTACCAGCTCCAGAGCTAGAGGCAGCCCCAGCCCAGATCCAGTGCTCGCTCTACCATAGCTCCAGAGCTAGAGCCAGTAAGAGAGCCACCGCCCAGAGAGAGTGAGCCCCAGCTCCAGCCCCAGCTCTACCATGAGGGCCAGAGCTTGAGTCAGTTGTCTGGCTAGTGCAAGGTTTGGGGGTACAGCCCATTCCTGGACCAGCTTTAGCACCAGTTACAAACCTAGAGCCAGTACCATCTCGAGCTGGAAGCAGTTCCAACACCAGATCCAGCCCTAGTCAGTGCTAGGTGCAGACCGAGCTGTTGGCTTCAGCACCAGGGCCAGAGCCAAAACAGCTCTCAGGTTTCCTTTGACGATCGGAGCATACTTAAGACCGTTGGTTTAAAGCTTCATCTAGTAAGAGTATACAGACTTCCTCACAGATGGTTTCTGTCATTGCCACCCGCCCGCCCCCGCCCCAGCCTCGTCCTTTGAATGGACCAGAATCCTGTTTCTTTTTATGATTTGCTTTTGTTGAAAACTGGACATTCGAATATAATATAGTAACTAGAAACCAGTTCCTCCCCTTCCCCAGGGTTTGCTGTTTTTTTATTACTGAAGGCTGCAGACATCTTTTTGGCCACTTTCTCAAACTAGTTTTGCAAGGACTGTCATCCTTACCACATGTGGTCACTTGAAGTCCCTGTTCAGTCAGTATTTTGGCAGAGATTTCCTTGAATACCAGGACCTCGAACAAACAAAACCTCCTTCTCTCCCCAGCTTTCCAGACTGACTCCGTGCGGGGACTCTAACACTGAGCCAGCTTAACTCTTTCAACTCTGTCTTAGCCTTTACTTCCAGCTTGGACTGAGCCGAGAGGACAGCCAGAAAGGAAAGCTCAGGATCTTCTCGGGTCTTTGATGAGCGTGCATCCTGTCCAGGCCATGCATGCGGCTTTCTAAGTTCCCTTGTATATGAGGTCACTTTTGAACACTCTAATGTCCTAAAGAAACACTCTCCCTTATGTGAACACTGCCATGTTTTGATTACCATACCTTTGAAGTAATTTTTGAAACCTCCAAGTGTGAGTCCTCCAACTTGGTTCTTTTTCAAGATTGTTTTGCCCATTTGAGATCACTTGCAGTTCTATATGAATTTTAGGATCAACTTTCTCATTTCTGCAGAAATAGGCCAATGGGATTTTGATAGGGATTGCATTTAAATTGCAGGTCACAGTAGGTAGTATTGCTATGGTAAGCAGACATGTGATGGGGATGACAGAAGATCATTTTGCTCTGTGTCCCACAGCCCTAGGACTCCTCAGAAGGGTGACAAAGGGACAGACTAATATTTCTGTATACCATCGACTGGGTCTGTATAGTTCCCTGATTGGTAGAATGAGATGGAAAGTTATTTGCCTGGTTGATTTGAAAATATTTATTTTTTTAAAAGATTTTATTTATTTGACAGAGAGAGAGAGATCACAAGTAAGCAGAACAGCAGGCAGAGAGAGAGGAGGAAGCAGGTTCCCCGCTGAGCAGAGAGCCCAATGTGGGGCTCCATCCTAGGACCCTGAGATCATGACCTGAGCCGAAGGCAGAGGCTTAACCCACTGAGCCACCCAGGTGCCCCTGAAAACATGTAAAATAAACATTTTGCCCTTGTTCCATACTGAGGACACATAATCAGACTTGTATGCAGGTGTGTACGGATTCATCCAAAACTCTCAGTAGCCTCCATCTCTGAGATGAGTGATGGGCAAAGGCGGGGTCTGCCCCTAAGAATAGCTTTCTCCTGCTAGAGCTTCTACAAGGGAGAGCCCTGGGCACTCAGAACAGGAACAGCACTCAAAACATGTCTGAGACGGAGGAAAAGCAAATACCAAGACCCGGAGTTAGGCACCAACTTGCTCTTCCAAGTCATCTGCTGGCAGCAGCCTCTGCAGGAAGGCTTGGGCGCTCGAGGGTCTAGTGAGGAGGAAGCGGGTCCGTAAGGCGATGCTGTCAACAGAAAGGCCGGGGGGAGCTTCCTATATTGAAAAAAAGTACAGAAATTAAACTGTTGGGGGGGGGGGTCTGTCCACACCCTGCCCCCGCAACGTAACAGACACACACCCACGGGGTGGGAGTCTGGGGTGTCCTTAGTCCTCAGGGAGACAGGGTCCCCTTAACCTGAAAAAGAGCTTTCTTCAGTTAGAGGGGTCCGAGGCTGGGTGGTCCGCAGGGCTAGATGTGTTTGACTGGAGGCCAGAAGACGCTTGGCAGGATGCGGTTGGGAGATTCAAGGATGGGAGGGCTCCTGGAGCAGATGCCAACCTTGATGGTCCCTCCCAGCGCTGGGAGAGGGCTGGACACTGGCTGCAGGGCTGCCACAGGCCTTTGTGGACCTGATGTCCTGCAGGTTCCTCAGGAAGCTTCACCGGCGACGGGCCCTGCCATCAGACCGGGTCAGGTGGCCACCTGAGCTCTCCCGGCGAGGTACCCGGATGCACCATGCTAGCGCCCCGACGCGGTGGAACTGGGGAACAGGCTCCAGGGCTGCGGGGCAGCCAAGCCGGCAGGGGAGGCGCCCGCTGTGTAGACAGCACCTCCCCAGTTTCCCTTTCTGCGGTTTCCCACCCCACATCTGGCATGTTCAGCGGGACCCACAAGGCAATAAATAACCTCAAGTCTTAGAGTGAGGAAGTGATTTCCCCAGCAGTTCCCATTCCAGGTGTCTAACTTTATTAAGGAGAAAGTTCTTACTTGGGTGCCGGTATGGCTAACTCTCCTTGCAACATCCCTTAACCTCCCTTTGTACAGAGAGCAAGCCTCAGGCTCAGACTCTCCAGGCACAGTACCAAACTGCAATTTCATAACATTGTTATGAACATGGTTCATTTTTACAGTTCCATTCTATTTATATCAAGTACCTTTAAAAAAATCAATTAGGTTTAAAGAATGACTTAATTTTAAAAATACTAGCTAGGGGCACCTGGGTGGCTCAGATGGTTAAGTGTCTGCCTTCAGCTCAGGTCACGATCCCAGGGTCCTGGGACTATGTCAAGCTAGTCTGTTTCTCCCTCTGCTTGTGTTCTCTCACTCTGTCAAATAAATAAACAAAATCTTAAAAAAAAAAAAAAAGGTATTTCACAGTATAAGAAGTACAGAGATCTGGCAAAAATCATGAGCGCACTATCCTGACAACTAAACTCTGGGCAACATTGTTCTAGAATAAGGGCTTCGGGCTCGGTCGTTTTCCATCTCAAGTTTTTGTGCTTTCTGGGTTTTGTCTGTTCCCTCTGGTTGTTGCTGTTTCCTCACAAAGATTATTTTTGAAGGATCTCTGACCTTATTTTAGGTCATTGACTGACGGGAAAGAGATTTATTTTTATTTTTACCTGGGTTAGGACAAGAAAAACAGAAGGGCCCTAGAGGTTAGTGACTCAGGTACAACCGGCAAAGGGAAACTACAGGTGTGGAGTGAAGTGAAAAACCAGGCGTAGAATGTTCCAGTACAGTGGAGAGTGCATCTCCCTTCCCCTCAAGCTCCCAAATAAAAGTCTGCAGATTCAATTTAAAAGGTCACCTTACAGTGGAAAAGAAAAAGGGAGAAAGCTACAATTTGTAAGAAATGCTTATTTTTTTTACAAAAAGTTATAAAATTTAAATAGTTGATTAAAGTTAAAAAAAATCTTGTACAAAAATTAAAGGATTTAAAAGATTTCTGGATCTCTTGACTTTAAGCCCAATATTCTTTCCACAATGACCCTACATTTCTCATAGATCCCACATTTCAGGTTTTTGTTTAGAAAACACAATCTGAGGTTGTTTGTAAGCAATCAGCTCTCCAAGTGCTGGGAGCTCTGGCTGAGGCAGCAGGAGGCGCCCTGGCAGGACAGAGCACCCCACAGAGAGCCACACCCCGGCTGGGCCCTTCTCCCAGAGCTCCCCACACGGGGTCCGGGAGGTGAGCCAGGGGTCTCCCTTGCCCCGCAGGCCCCCCAGTCTCTCTGGGAGAATGCCGATCGGCCCCGCGCTGGGCACTTCTTCCCATGGCCAGCCACACCCTTGGCTTCACTCTGCCTTGATTCTGGTCAGTTCCCATCTTCCTTCTCCACAGAGTTTCAGAACCAAGGAGTGAAACTGCAAGAGGCCAGCACAGACGCAGATGAGGCTGTGCTGGCCGCACAACAGAAGGCCGTCCCTCCCCTGCCCCCTCCACACCCCCGCTCCCCATTTTGAAGGGCCCCAGGCCCTGGCTAGGGGCCTTTGGGCTCTTCCTCCTCCTCAGGCCACCTCCAGGAGCTTGGGTACCTTCTCGAGGCTACGTCGATGCCCCACACTGATGAACGTCATGCCCAGCTGCTGGCCGATGCGGTAGAGCTCGCCCTCCACCTCCTCGGTCAGGGCACTGGTGGCTTCATCAAGCACTGAGGGCAGAATCCGGCAGGAAGAGATCAGCTCCTGGCCCTGGCCCATCTCTGTTCTCCAAACCCGCTCACCTCTGGCTGGGACCCAGGGCGAGGCTGGCCGAAAGCTGCTCTGGCTTCCAGGAGCCCTGGCACGGGAAGAGAGTGGGGCAGAAGAGCAGAGGGCGAGGCCCCATCCACTTTCCAGTGGCGGGACGAAATCCCCCAGCTTCCCAGAGTCTGCGCCGGCATAGCCTAGAACCTCACAGGCCAATGCTTCTCAGCTCCCCCAAGGACAAGGACATCAGCCCCTGAAGAAGTTCACACCTGTCACCCCTCTGCCAGGCACAGCTGGGGGTGCTGCCCACTTATTACCGGCAGACGCTGAGGAGCGTAAGAGCGCAAGCTTTCCAGGCTGGCTCCAGCTGCTGCCATGGCAGAATGCTCGAGAACTGGTGGTGTGACATGTCCACAGCTGCTCTGGGGACACCAACCTTGCTGCCACAGGGGCAGAGCCCTGCCATCCTCCCATGTAGGGACAGAGGTGGCTGGCCATGCAAAGGGGTGCTCTCCAACACGTCTGAATGCCCCGGTAGTCACACACACACACACACACACACAATACTGGGTGTGCGCATTTCCGGGTCACACCTCACCTGCATACTTGGGCTGTAGGTAGAAGAGCCGGGCAAAGGAGAGCCTCTGCATCTCTCCCGGGGACAAAACGTCGTACCTGAGGAACAGGAAGGAGAGGACCCCCAGAGGAAGGAGGATGGGCCTGGCTTTTGCACAGAATGGGTCTAAGCAAGAAGAGGTTCTTGGGCAGAGAGGCTGGCCCCGGGACAGACGGACATCTCCCTCCCCTTTCAACCACAGTCCAGCCCCGCCACCCGCGGGAGGTGAGGCCAAAACACTGCTCCTGAGGGCGTGAACGTGCCCCTGACGGGCCAGCAAATACCCAGAACCCACTGTGTTTGGGGGAGCTGGCTCTGGAGCACCCCGACTCCCTTCTTACCAGTTCCAATCGACCTGCTGGTCCAGACCCTCTGTCCTTGTCACCAGACTGGACTGTAACACACCCAGAGCGAATGTTGTCCGTCAGAGGACCCACCCCTGCTCCCAGTCATCCCACCACACACGCCTCTGAGACAGCGAGGGCCCTGTGGCGCACACGCCGTGGCAGGGGCTATGGGAACAAGCAGCCCCCAGCAGAGAGGAAGATCCCATCAACTACACCGTCTACATCTGCTGGAGCAGGATGACAAGAGAAAGCAGACTTCATTTTATTAACATTTTAAAGCTCACTACAGGGGCGCCTCAGTGGCTCAGTCATTAAGCCTCTGCCTTCGGCTTAGGTCAGGATCCCAGGGTCCTGGGATCAAGTCCCGCATCGGGCTCCCTACTCAGTGGGAAGCCTGCTTCTCCCTTTCCCACTCCCCTTGCTTGTGTTCGCTCTCCCCGTTTCTCTGTCAAATAAATAAAATCTTTTAATAAATAAATAAATAAATAATAAAACTCAATATAGACAACGCACCCCCCGTCGCCTGTCTCTGGCCAGCTACTCCCATCACCACTTTCTACTCCCACTCCCACAGTCCAGGCTCAAACTGCCAGTCCTGGGCCCCGGGCACTACGCCGGCTCTGCGTAGTGCCCTTGTGGTCAGTGCTACCAGGTGGGCCTGGGTCCCAGGGTCCCTGCCCACACTCACCAGGCCTGCCAACTCCAAGAACCTCAGGATCCGCTCATCATCAGTAGAACCTGCCAAACAGAGAAGCTTCTTCAAGAAGTCAGCTCCCTCTGGGCAGCCAGAAGAGACGGGGTACATCATGGAAGGGGGCAGGGGTGGGGGCACCAGAACCTGGACTAAGGTTCTGCAGGGTGAGGGTTACAGCCCCTAATACATAAGGGAAGGGCCAGGCGAAGGAGCAGTCCCTTCCCTTCCTCCAGTGTGTGTCTCTCCTCAAGGAGGGGAAGACAGAACAAGACGAGGTCAGGGAACAGCCCCCCAAATAGTAAACACTTGAAGGAGGAGAAGAAAACAACCTGAAACCAACAGCCTTGCTGGAGCCTCTGCCAAAGGGCATCGGTGAGGCCCCAGCCAGGCAGAGGAGGGATGATTTAGATGGGAGGACGCGCCCAAGGAGGGCCAGCTCACCTGAGTCTGGGTAGATTTCCTTCAGCGGGTAGATCACCTGATAAAACAAAACCACACAGGTCTAAGATGAGGGCCCATGAGAGGTGGTGCTGTACACAGCCTATCCTCCCCTGCAACAGCCTCAGGAACTGCCAGGGGCCAGGCACCTCTCCACCTGAGGACGGGGAGGGACACCCAGGCCAAGGGCCAGTGGGGGAGTCTGGGCCAGCAGACAGCGGGGCAGGGTCACTGCAACCTTCAGATGTGGGTCTGAGGGGAGAGTCTGTGAGCCTCCTAAGGCCAAGGCCTCCAGAATCCAGTCTGGGGGGCAACAAATGTATGTGATATTTGGTTTTGGCCCCCACAGGCTAACCTGCCCCCAGGAGCTGCTCTACTATGGGGGCCCAATCCTCAGAGGGGAATAAAGCATTCTTAGAACCAGGGAGTTCCTGGGCAGGAGCCATTCACTGCCCCATCTTCTGGCCTATAACTTTCTAGAGCTGAGACCTGTCACACTGCCAGAGGTCTCCATTAGGGTGGAGGTAGAAGTGGCCCCAGGCTGACCTGCTCCCGAAGGGTCCCGTCAGTGAAGAATGGCTTTTGAGGCAGGAACAGCACCCCATGGGGTCCAAAGTCCGTCAGCATCTGCACCGAGCCTGCAGAACCCACAGAAACCTCCACTCTGAGATCTCCCAGAGAAAGTAACTGTCTCTCATTTCCTTTCCCCAACAAAAAGGCCTGGATTGGGGCACCTGGGTGGCTCAGTGGGTTAAAGCCTCTGCCTTCAGCTCAGGTCATGATCCCTGCATCGGGCTCTCTGCTCCGTGGGGAGCCTGCTTCCTCCTCTCTCTCCACCTGCCTCTCTGCCTACTTGTGATCTTTGTCAAATAAATAAAAAAAATTTAAAAAAAAAAAAAAAAAAAGGCCTGGATTTCGGGGCACCTGGGTGGCTCAGTTAAGCATCTGCCTTCAGCTCAGGTCACGATCCCAGGGTCCTGGAATCGAGCCCCGCGTTGGGCTCCCTGCTCAGCGAAAAGCCTGCTTCTCCCTCTCCCACCCCCCCACTTGTGTTCCCTCTCTTCCTGTCTCTCTGTCAAATAAATCTTAAAAAAAAAAAAAAAAAGGCCTGAAGGTTTATACACACGCACGCACACACATACACCCGCATCCCACCAGGCCAAGGCTGGCTCTCACCCCGTGTGCTTGCCCAGAGGCCGCCCAGAACCCGGAGCAAGGAGGTCTTGCCCGTGCCCGTGTTGCCCGTGATAAGCAGGCTCTGCCCCTCGGAGATCTTCAGGCTCAGATCCTTGATTAAGGGCTTGTTAGAGGCCGGGGCGCAGATGGAGACCTGCTCAAGGAGAAAAGCTGTGTCCGCTGGCTCTGCGACTGGCCACTCTGGGGCCCTGCGATCAGAAGACGAGAGGAGAGAAGTAGTGTCAGTCCTGCAGGGGCAGGGTCTTCTCCTTGGGGGGCCTCACCTCTGGACAGAGGAGTTGTTATGTGCTAAACTGTGTTCTCAAAAATCACAGGCTGAAGTCTCACCCCCGGTACCCCAGAAGGTAACTGCAGTTAAAGAGAAGGTATTAAAGAAATGATTATGTTAAAGTGAGGCTATCAGGGTAGGGCTCTAACCCAATATGCTGACGGCCTTCTAAGAAGAGACACACCAGGCATGCTCATGCACAGAGAAAGTGCCAGAAAAGGACACAGCAGGAAGACGGCCATCTATCTGCAAGCCAAGGAGAGAGGCCTCAGGAGAAACCAACCCGACCAGCACCTTGATCTTGGACTTCGAGCCTCCAGAATTGTGAGAAAATAAATGTCTTGTGTGAGCCACCCGGCCTGGGGAATCTTGTTACGGCAGCCCAGGCATACGAACACAGAAGGAGGGCTGAGGGCGCCTAGTCTGTGCCAGGCTGTGCAAAGCCCTGCCGAGACTGATCTTAATCCACTTTAACACCCATGGATCGCAAACAACATCCCCACTTGGCAGATGAAGAAACCAAGTCAGGTGGCTAAGTGACTCACTCGGGGTCACGGAGCTGAAACTCTAGCTTTAATCCTGGGGGGGTATGTACAGCGTGTGTGACCAGCGGCTAGGACAGGACAGGCGTGGTGGTCGTAAAGGGACCTGGAGTTTCTGGCTCTGCACAGATGCCCCTCTCCCTGGGAGAACAGCACCTCCGGTGTCACTCGCCCTCCCCAGCCCCAGGCCCACGGCCGCATGAAGGCTGAATTCTAAATGGGGCAAGAGTTCAGACTTTAGTCGCTCAGAAGGCAGTTGCGTGTAGGCCCCGGAACTCAGGCTGTTTCCATTTTTGAAAGCTTACTCGGTGGCCACTGTCCAAGCACTTTCCAGGGACCGTGACAGTTAAGCCTCACAACTACCCTGAGAGGAAGGTTCCATTACTGTTCCCCTCACAGAGATGAAGAAACTGAGACACAGAACAGCTGAGTAATTAGTGAGCAAGAGAGCGAGGACGTGAAACAATCTTCAGTGCCCAGAAAGGTCAGAAACCTCACAATGCATCAAGGAGGCACAAGTAAAGGGCGTCTGGGTGGCTCAGTCAGTTGAGCGTCTGCCTTCGGCTCAGGTCATGGTCTCAGGGTCCTGGGATCGAGCCTCGCATCGGGCTCCCTGCCCAGCAAGCCTGCTTCTCCCTCTGCCTCTGCCACTCCCCTCCACTCATGTTCTCTCTCTCTCTCTCTCTCAATCAAATAAATAAATAAATATAATCTTTAAAAAAAAAAAAAGGAGACACAAGTAAAGACACATGTGGAGGTGAGCGAGGCCTGGGGAAGAGAGAACAGGCAGGCCCCGAGGAAAGGGGCAGGCGGCAGGGCTCAGTGGGAGTGAGACCACTCAGATTTCTGTTTTGTCATCTCGTGCCCAGGTGGGAGTGTGTACCAGGGTTCCAGCAGCCGGAGGAAGGCGTAAATGACCATAACAGATGCCAGAACAGCCCCACTGCCTGCAGACACCTGCAGCGTCCCTTACACCAGGCACGACATGGGCTCTGCCGCCCGGCCAGGGAAGAGCAGGGCTTCAGGCCGAAGCCAAGCTGGGCACACGCACCCTGGCACCGCCCTGCCCGCCCGGCGCTCACCTGTCCGTGTCCCACTCGCTCTCGTCCAGGATCTCGCCAGCCCGCGACCTCAGGGACATGTCCAGCAGGGTCTCCTGAAGCTCCCCGATCCTGGGCAAGAAGTGAAAACCCGAGGTGGGTCTGGGGGCCCAGGGGAATGTGATCTTCCTTCCCTCACATCCACTGGCACATGGCTTTTCTGTCCCTTCTCTCATTCAGCTCCTCCTCCCAGGAGCGCCCGCTCTGCTCAGGACGCAGCCTCACCTGTGTGTGTAACCAGCCACATCGGAGAGCGTGCTGGAGAGGTCGATGAGCCCGCTGAAGCAGCTGATGAGGTAAATGCACACGAAGGCATTCTGCACAGCACAGCGAGCCGTGAGCACCGGCCTGGACGCCGAGGCCCCAGACAGAGGGGACTGCGTGAGGGGTCCCCGGGAGGGAGCCTCACCTTGCTGACCAGAGTGCTGAGCTCTGTGGGGCTCAGGTCTCCGTAGACACCACTGAAAATAGGGATGGCGATCACAACGTAACTCAGGATGCTGCCCAGATAGTCGAAGGTGTTGACGCCGACTGCAGGCGACAGAAACACAGAGGTTAGAGACCTGGGAACCACTGATGGCTCTGAGGGAAGATGCCGCCAGACAGGACCAAGCTAGTCCCTGGGGCCTCGTTCTCCCGAGGACACTCCTGGCAAAGGCAGTGGCTCCCCGTGGTTGATTCCTTCATGCCAGCAGACTGATTAGTGCAGAGAGAAAGCGGGGGAAGGGAAGACTATCCCGTTCCTGAGGTTCCTGCCTCCCCGGGCTCCGTCCACCTACTGTACAGCCAGAGCTCCTTGGACATCAGCTCCCGCTGGGTCTGAAGGAGTCTCTGCAGCCTGCGGTCTGTCCTCATGTGCTCCACATGCCCAGCCCTGACAAGGAAGGCTGGGATGTCGATGGGGCCCGCAAAGCCTCATCCAGGCTCGGGGAGACCCTCTGGCCCTCACCACACTCTCCTCTGGGGACCAAGCCCATCCCAGTGGTCTTCATCTTAGACCCTTTCTGCCACGAGCCTCCATTCACTGCTTTACTTCCTCAGCACAGTGTTGTCTGGGGAAAGAACATGAACTCTAGACTGGGCAGGCCTGGCTCAAACCCAGGCTCTGGCCAACTGCCAGCTGGGTGACACTGATTAGTGCCTTAAGCCTCCGAGTCTCAGTGTCTTGTTCTGTAAAATGGGGCTAATCATACCTACAAAATAAGTTACAGAATTTCTTTTTTTTTTTTTAAGATTTTATTGATTTATTTGACAGATAGAGATCACAAGTAGGCAGAGAGGCAGGCAGAAAGGAGGAAGCAGGCTCCCCGCTGAGCAGAGAGCCCGAATCGGGGCTCGATCCCAGGACTCTGGGATCATGACCTGAGCCGAAAGCAGAGGTTTTAACCCTCTGAGCCACCCAGGTGCCCCAGTTAGAGAATTTCTAAATAGAAAGTTCCAGACAGAAGAGGGGCCCTTAGTAAGTAACAGCTGTTACTCAGCAACTACACACGGAGCAGTTGCTCGGTGGCAGGCTCTGTGCTGGTTAGCCAGTGAGATAAACAAGGGGATGAAACAGTCCCTGTCCCTGAGCTCCCAGGTTGGGGGGCAGGCAGACACACTGCATTCAGTACCTGGCACCTGGAAAGTGTCAGAGGGACAGAGAAGCCACAGAAGAACCCATCTAGACTCCAAGAAGCAACCTGCCTTCCCCAGAGCCCAGAACTTCATGAGAGACTGCAAAAATCCAAAAGCCCTCGGCACAGCCCCAGCCCTATGGCCACACAACCAAAGCCCACCTCAGAGTCCTAGTATGCGAGGCGCCCCCAAGTGGCAGCAGCTGCAAACTGCAGCAAAGACCGACAAGGGCAAAGGTCCTGGGGCTATTAGCTCCAGGCGATCCAAGAGCCGCTTCCACTCTTTCAACACACACCTCTGGGGCCTGAGTTCTCTCTCTGGGGCCTAACGATGACTCCAGAGGCCTCACAGAAGGCAGGGCCCAGGGACCTACCCTGACCCTGAGGGAAGGAATGAGATTTCACAATGCTGCTGATACTTCGTTCTACTTGGACAGTGTTTGTGGGGAGCGAGTCTCCTGATCTCCTGAGGCCTCCTTTCCCTCCCATCCTGCAGAGACAAAGGATCAGTCTTTGAGACTCTGATCGGCCATCAGGCACTGGCAGGAAGCCATTTTACAGAAGGAAAAGTGAGGCAGAGGCAATGCCTTATAGTCATCACCAAGACAGGAAGCATTCACTCGTTTCAGTCTTGGAACAAATTTACGCCCCCTCCTGGGCCACTAGAAGGAATAAGCAGCTTCAGAAGCAAATCCCTGGATCTAAGGATGAGGCAGACAAGGACAGGGAGAGACACGGGGTGGGGGTCACAGCCCAGTGTAAGGGTGCTCAGCCCCACGGCTCTGTGAGGGTGGGAGGGCCGGACAACTGGTCTTTCCTCTTCTGTCATCTCCACTATCAGCTCCGATGCGGCAGAAGGAAACCCGACTCACCTGAAAAAGGCAGCAGGCTCAGCATTCACCCGGATCTGCATGTGCTTGAACCTGGGCAGGCCAAAGAGAAACGTATGCGGACGACCGGCGGTGCTGGCCCCTCTCCTTTCGGAGGCCTGGACCAAGACCTCCAGACCTGGCTCCACCTCGAAAAGGCCCAGCCCTTCCCCGAGCTGTCTCAGGGCTGGAATCCCAGGGCCTGGGTGGGGTGGCAGGAGCCGTGCAGACGGGGGAACCCCTCACCTCCCCAGAGGACAGGTGCATTCCTGCCCACACCACCTCCTCCCAGGGCCCAACCTGAAGCAGGAGGCCAAGAAGCACAGCACAGGCACTGGATCTACTGGCTGAGCCATGACAGGGAGGTTGGAACTGAAGCACAGGAGAAGGCCAAGGGACGATAATGGCCAACCAGACACGGTTCTCGGTGCTTCTCACCTAGAATCTCAATAATGCTCCTCACAATCCCCTCTGTGGACAACAGTACAATCCCCATTTTAAAGACGGGAAAACTAAAGTTAGTGAGGTTCAAGACCTCACCCAAGAGCACATGCCTAGCGACTAGCGCAGGCTGGGATTTGAATGAGGCGATCTTACTCCAGACCCTCATTCCTTAGCCATGATGCTCAACCCAGAAAACTCAAGCGAGGGGAACATACCTAAAATCCCCCTCCAGCTTCTCCTGCTGCACCAGCTGTGCCACGATGGGCCCCATCAACATTCTGTTCACCAGGGTTCCCAGGATGAAATACCCGAAGATGCTCACAGGCCCGAGCCAGCCCGTGCTGGAAGGCAGAGAGGGGAGCGTGGGGGTGTCACACATTGTCGCAGGCCTCAGCCCCGATTCCTGTTCACTTTCAAGCAGCCCTCGTCCAATTTCAGCCAGCAGTCCTGTGGGACCTCTGCTCCTGTGTGGGGGCAGCTGGCACCTGGTCTAGGTTGTCAGGGTCCCAGAACCCCTGTGACACTGAAACGCCCCATGTCCAAAGGGAGGGGAGGGGCCTGAGCACAGGACAGAGGAAGCCTTCCTAGGCTGCAGGTGGGAGGAGAGACCAGCCTCTTCTGGACCCTGACCTGGGGGAGGTGAGTGGGTGGGTGAGAGACCTGGGGCGGGGTGGGGGGGGACCATCTGGTCGGGATGGTGGAGGGGAGAAGGGAGAGGCTTCACCTTTGGAAGCACTGGTAGGTGTAGTAGATGAGGGTGAAGGGGGAGATGATGAGCTTGCTGGCCATGCTGCTGAGCTGCCGGCAGAACCGTTCCACGTCCTGGCTGATGCGCTGGTCCCTGCAGCCGACAACACAGAGCAACTGGACCGGGCAGCAGGGCGGAGGGCGGCGAGAGCGGAGAGGTTACCTCTTACTCTGACCTTGCCTTTTGGCGCTGTTAGCCACGACCCCAGGGGGAGATGGACTCAGACAAGCACTGGTTTTCCTAGAGGCACTAAGGCCCTTAGGAACTTTAAACAGGGTTCTGAAGAGCTGTTTCTTGGGGCGCCTCAGTTTACCCCTGAGGAAAAGTAGCAAATGAAAGGGCCAGTACCCAGGGGTCCCAAGCCTGTTCTGAGCAGCACCGAGAAAGACCGGAGTTAAAGAGCAGAGTCTCTGGATGAGCAGGAAAGCCGTCCTCTCTCTCCAGCTCCTCCCAATCTCTTCTGCGAGCCTGAGTCTGCCCCCATTTTAGCTATCTGGCTGCAGAAACTTCACAGGGGTTGAGTCATGGAGGAGCCCAGAAGAGAAAGATAAGAGGCAACAGGAATCCCAAGCATCTTTGCTGCAAAGCTCAGCTTAAGCTGACAAAAGGTCACGCCAGGCAAGAAAGGGCCTGGGGTGGTGAGTGGAGAGGGAATGTCTGTGAGGAGAGATCCCCACTGCACCACGGGGGCCACACTGACTCCCATTTCCAATGAGAGTCATGACCTTGGACAAGTCACTTGCATTTTCTGGCCCTCGGTTTCCTTGCCTGTAAACTAACCAGCGCTAACTGGCACTGGGACACTTCCCACATGCCACGCGCTGCGCAGGTGCACTGCGTGAATATCCTTTGAGGTATTCTTGAGATAGGAACTATCATCCCCATTTTCCAGAAAGGGAAACTGAGGCTCCGTGAATGGAGGCCTATCAACCGGGAGGTGAAAGAGTGAAGGTCTGAGCCTTACACTGAGCCCTGGGCAGCAATAATTTTGCACTGCTGAAAATCCAAGGTCTGGTTTGCTAGCAAGGACACTTTCTTTGGAGAGAAACCCGCAGCAGAGGTTGGGAAGCACAGGATATAAAATGGACAAAAGGGAGCCGCTCCTATCTTTTAGTTCCCTATTCTCAGCCCTGCAGCTGCTCAGAGGTGCCTCCATGGGGCTGCAGGCCCCTTGAGATCATCCCTATGGTGCTTATCAACATTTGCAGAGACCTGGGGATGATCTCAAGGGGCCTGCAGCAGGGACTCTCCAAGGCCGAACCAGACCCACAGAAGCCTGCAGAGGGTAGGGAAGACGGAGAGGGGCGCCTACGGGTTATCGACGTCATCCCGCAGCACATTGAGGGTGTAGTACACGCGGCCTCGGAAGTAGAAGCGGTGAAGGTGCTCAGTGAGGTCCTTCCTCCAGCTCACGTACAGCAGGTTGCAGGTGAACTGGTCAAAGCTCTTCAGCTGCGCAGTGGGGGAAGCGAGAGGCAGTGAGAGAGCGGGAGGGATGGCTTCTGCTTGTCTCAGCGAGGAGCTCAGGGCTAGCTAAGAGAGCGTCTGCTGACCGGCCCCAGCCCATCCCGATTAGTCTCTGTCCACTCAGCACTTCTGCCATGTTAAAGTGTCAAGTCAGGGAATTCTCCCCTCCCCCCTCCCTCCCATGCTCATTCCTTCACCAAGCACAAGCCTCTGGCCCCTTTCTATTGTATGGTCTTATCCTGAGAGCCGATGAGCTTCTGGAAATTGGGGATGATATCTTTTTTTTTAAAGATTTTATTTGTTTATTTGACAGACAGAGATCACAAGTAGGCAGGGAGGCAGGCAGAGAGAGAGGAAGAGAAGCAGGCTCCCCGTTGAGCAGAAAGCCTGATGCGGGGCTCAATCCCAGGCCCCTGAAATCATGACCTGAGCCGAAGGCAAGAGGCTTAACCCACTGAGCCACCCAGGCGCCCCGGGGATGATATCTTCTATGCCATCTACGTTCTCACTTTTCTTTTCCCCAAAACTTGGAAGGGAGCTCTGTATACATAGGGGTTTCACTGCCAGAAGACCCATCCAGACTAAGTGTGATGAGAAGGGGCTTCCCCGAGAAAACAGGTGGCACAGGCAGACAGAGCATCAGGAGACCTGACTCATTGTTCAGCACTGATGGAGCGCCTACATGCTAAGTCCGAGGCAATGACAATGAGCTCAGTCTAGCAAGGAAACAATTACAGGGTGTGAGGAGTGTTACAGCAGAGGCTAACTCCAAGTATTAGCAAAGCAGAGAAGAGGGCAGGTGGAGGAAACAGGAAGAAGGTTAAGGAGGACTGGAAGGCGGTGACAACAGCAGAACCTGGAAAAGCGAGCAGACATTAACTGCGTGAATGAGGGTGGGGACGGAGGCCATCTTGCAGGAAAGCAGCGGGTGCCGAGGCTGGGAGGTACGACACAGCGCCAGGCTGAACCATGGTCTCAGCCCCACAGAGAAGCAATAGCCCCCTGGCTGCTGATCCTAGTTTTCAAATGCTCGGAGTTCCCTGAAGCAAGAATAATGGGATTGGAAGGGACAAGGTCATTTCTGCTAAATGCTGACCAGAACGTCATGGCCTAGTCCTGGGAGCTGGAAACATCCCAGGAATTGGGCCCAACAGAAGATCAATGCCCTGCACAGGGTTTTGACCTTTAGTTCCCAGAAAGGGAGGGAACACACCCCACAGCCTGATTCCTGCTTCCTGGTGGCTAAGTCCCAGTCGGCATCGTGCTCATGCCAGGCTGGAGAGGAAGACAAACGCAGGGAGAAGACCTTACCATGGAGTTGAGAACGATGAGCACCACAGCCAGGAATGTCAGGCTCTTAAACCCATCCAAGTCTTTGTTTCCCAGGACCCCATAGTACTGACTGGGGATCAAGCCGACCTGGTAGATCACCAATTGTTCTAGGGTGGGGAGAGGGGTTCGAAGTCAGTGATGAAGGGGGAGAAAATGAAGAGAGAGGCTTCCCCTTGAGTCCTCGCCTTATCAACTCCCCAGAAAGAAGGGACCCCAAACCATTGCTGCCCACCCCGGTAGCCTGGGCTCACTCACTCACTCAGTAGGGTGACGCACAACAGGGTCAGGAACATCAAGGCATTCTGTGATGACCAGGAGGGAAACAAAACCTTCTGTATTTGTAGGAACCGCTGGAGAAACTGCAGATCTAACCTGGGCCTGAAGAAGAGATGCGGGAGAAGCTGAGCGAGCCCTATGAGGGCAGGGAAGCCTTAGAGAGCAGTTAGCAGGTTGACCTACATCGTTCTGGGGAGGGGTCCGGCCCATGCAGGATGCATGGCCTCCCGATGCTGAAGGCGGTAGGCCTAGGCCTGGAACAGACCAGGGAGAGAAAGGAATTTCTCTAAGCTGGTAAATGCTATAAAAGGTCATTTACCAAAAATTGACAGCAAAGAAACATAGTTAATGAAGAAACTTTAGCCACATCCTCTTTATGGTCACAAACAGGACAAGAAAGCCCATCAAGGATTTTAAGGTCCTGGCTGAATCAATAAAGAAAAATAAATGAGGTAAAAGAATTAAAAGGGGAGAGATTAAATTGTCTTTATTTGCAGATAATGTGATCATTTACACAGCGAACAGCAGATCAATAGACAAATGCTGGGAATAAAAGGAGTTCAGCCAGATATAAGGTTAACATAACAAATATCAATAGTGTTCTATATCAACAATAACCAACTGGAAAATACAAAGAAGATAAGATGATTAAAACAATGGTAAAATATCCAGGAATTAACATTTAAAAATAATTTATAAGACTTTTTTTTTTTAAATAGGCCCCCACACCCAGCATAGAGCCCAGTGTGGGGCTTGAGCTCACAGTCCTGAGAGCAAGGGTCAGAGACTTAACCGACTGAGCCAGCCGGGTGCCTCACATTTTTTTTTTTAAGATTTTATTTTTAGGGGCCTTGGGTGGCTCAGTCAGCTAAGCCTCCGACTCTTGATTTCAGCTCAGGTCATGCTCTCAGGGTCATGAGCTCGATCGATCTATCTATCTATTTAATATATATATATTTTAAAGGTTTTATGTATTTATGAGAGAGAGCGAGATAGCAAGTGAGGGGAAGGGCAGAGGGAGAAGCAGACTCCTTGTGCCCAGCAGGGGGCCTGACACCAGGCTCTCTCCACCCATCATGGGGTTCAAGCTCACAACCCCGAGATCAAGAGTTGCTAGCTCTACTGACTGAGCCAGCCCGTCACCCCAGGATAAGACATTTTAGAAGAAAAACAAAAGCTCTACTATAGGATGCAAAAGAAGATTTAAACAGACAGAGCTGGCATGACTTAACATTATAAAGACCTCATTTCTAACAAAAATAGTCTATAACAAAAAAGCAGAGCTTCTCTTGAGGAACTTTATATGAAAATATAAAGGCCCATGAGTAGCTGAGGGCAACTATGAAGAATGGGAAAGGAGGAATCGGAAACACAAACCCTCCATTAGTAAGAAATCAGGGGCGCCTCGGTGGCTCAGTCGGTTGGGCATCCAACTCTTTGATTTCAGCTCAGGTCGTGATCTCAGGGTCCTGGGATGGAGCCCCCGCATCAGGCTCTCTGCTCAGCAGGGAGCCTGCTTCCCTCTCTGTCTCTCTGCCTACTTGTGATCTCACTCTGTCAAATAAATAAATAAAATCTTTAAAATCTAGAGCATACGAGGAATTCCTGCAAGTCAGGAAGACAGGAAATCCACGGAGAGTGGGAAAAGAATACAAACAGGCAATTCAGAAAAGGGGAAACCCAAATGCTTAATACATGAAAACACAATGGGATGTCACCTTACAACCCATCAGACCGATAAAACATCAGAAAACCAAACAATACCAAACATTCCTGGAATGTGGGGAAGCCAGAACCTTTATGCAATGCTATTGGAAAGTATAAACTCAGATGACCTTTCCAGAAAACAATTCCGCATAATTAGGTATGACCTAGCATCCTACCTTGGGGTGGATAATCCAGAAAAATATTACCCATATCCACAAGGAGACAAGCGCCAGCGTATTTGTGGTGGTTAAAAACTGGAAGCAATCTAGGTGTCATCACCAGGGGACTGTATAAGTAAGTGCGATCCAAAGTACATAGGGTAGTATCATGCAGCCCTCAGAAACAGAAACTAGATCACTACTGAATGTATGATCTCAAAAACACAACGCTGAGTAAAAAGGTTTTTTTTTTTTAATCACAGCATATTATCATTTATAGGAATTCAAAAACCACGATCATTCAAGGTAGACACGCAAACTTATATAAACTGGGCTGTACACTTGGGTGGGAGTCGGAGAACGGGGGAGAAACGGGTTGAGAATAAGGAACGAAGAGAGGAACACAGTAATGTAAAGCACAAGAGAGGCCCTGCGCTGGATTACAGCGTGCCAACAACTGGGGACGATTAACTCAATTCTGTGCACTTGGAGGTTCGGGGCGGCGGGGGTGGTGGGAGGAATGGAAAAGCCAGTTCCAAGGGAGAGGATCCCACAGCCAGAGTGCTGGGCGCTGCCTCGGATCGCGCGGGAGGCTGGGCGCCCCTTCCCGAGCTCCTCTTTCGCGGGGGCGGGGGCTCTTCAAGCCACACAGCCCCAGGGAAGGCACCCAGGGGCCCGGCTCGCCTCCCCAGCCGCCCTGCTCACCTGGCGCCAGCCCCGGCCGCCGTCCCCGGGACCGCCATGGGGAAACTTCCACCTTCCTCGGGAGGACCGCTGCCCCGGACTCGGCTGCGGGAAGAGTCCAAGGGGCGGGCCCACGGCGACCACGGAGACGGGCGGCTAGAGAGGAAGGTGCCTGGCTACGAGGCCACTCCCGGAAGCGACCCACCCCTCGAAAAGAACCAGAGAGTGCTGAGTGTTACATTCTGTCGACCCTGCGCCTACGGCGCCCACTGCTGGATCTAGGAGGTTTCCTTTTTGACAAGAACAGCGGAGAAAAATGGGATTATTTTATGACAAGTATTTCAGACGCGGAATGTAGATGTTTCATACATTCTCCCACAGAAGCCACCGTGATCTTTTACCAACATAAATCAGGCTTCCGGATTGCAGTTAGAATAAAGTCCAAATGTTTCCATGGCATAAATGATGGCACCTTTCCCTTACATTTTCATTGAGCGGCCATTGTTTCCATCTCAGGGTCTTTGCAAGTGCAGTAGTCTTGGCCGGGAGCTCTTCCACAGATGGCTTGTTCTCAAAATTAGTTCCAATGTCACCTGGTCGCCCAACCTAGAATATGCCATCCTGCCCACATCATTCCCGATTGTATTACACTTTGTTTAAAAATAATCTCTGCACCCAGCTTGAAGCTCGAACTCAGGACCCCAAGATCAAGAGTTGCATGCTGGGGCACCTGGGTGCCTCAGTCAGTTAAGTGTTTGCCTTCGGCCCAGGTCATTATCCCAGGGCCCTGGGATGGAGTCTAGCATCTGGCTCCCTGCTCATCTGGGAGTTGCTTCTCCCTCTCCCTCTGTCCTCCCCCATGCTCATGCGCCCTGGTGGTCTCTCTCCCTGTCTCAAATAAATAAATAAAATCTTAAAAAAAAAAAAAAAAAAGTTGCATGCTCTACCGACCGAGCCAGCCAGGTGTCCCACTTTTATTTTCTCCATGATAATTATCACTGTCTGAAGCCATCTTATTTCCTTGCATATTGTTTGTCTTTCTCTCTGAGAATAAAATTTGAGCAGGGACTCTCTGTCTTGCTCATAGCTGTATTCCCAGTACCTAGAACACTGCCAGTATTTAGTAAGTGCTTAGTAAATATTTGTTAAATGTTGGAGAATGCAATGCTTCATCTGATTACTGTGCCCAAAGGGAGATGGGAAATAATTCGGAGAACAAGCAGCTTGCGAGAAATACCATGTGATTTCACTCATATGTGTAATTTAAGAAACAAAACAAAAGAGCAAAGAAAAAAAAAAGGGAGAGGCAAACCAAGAAACAGGCTCTTAACAATAGAGAACAAACTGATGGTTACCAGAGGGGAGATGGGTGGGGGATTGGGTTAAACAGGCGATGGGGATTAAGGTGTGCACTTATCTATCCTTATGAGCTGTAGGTGATGTAAGGAATTGTTGAATCACTATATTGTACACCTGGAACTAGCATAACACTGTAAACAGGGACGCCTGAGTGGCTCAGTTTGTTAAGCGTCTGCCTTCCACTCGGGTCATGATCCCAGGGTCATGGGATCGAGTCCCATATCAGGCTCCCTGCTCATCAGGGAGCCTGCTTCTCCTTCTGCCTGCCTTTCCTTTCCTTTCCTGCTTGCTCTCTCTCTCTCTGACAAATAAAATCTTTAAAAGAAAAATAACATTGTAAATAAACGCACACAAAGAAAGAAATCAAGCAGCATGATCCCCTGGGGCCCTAAGTTTGAATCTGGATGTACCTCTTCGCCTTCCTTTGATCCTTTTTTTTTTAAGATTGTATTTATTTATTTGACAGAGATCACAAGTAGGCAGAGAGGCAGGCAGAGGGAGAGGAAGGGAAGCAGGCTCCCTGCTGAGCAGAGAGCCCGATGCGGAGCTCAATCCCAGGACCCTGAGATCATGACCTGAGCCGAAGGCAGCGACCTAACCCACTGAGCCACCCAGGCACCCCTTTTTTAAAAGATTTTTAAAATTTATTTGAGAGAGAGAGAGAGCAAGAGAGAGAGCACAAGCAGGGGGCAGGGAGGAGAAGCAGACTCCCCACTGAGCAAGGAGCCTGATATAGTGCTCAGTCCCACGACCCTGGGATCATGACCTGGGCCAAAGGCAGAGGCTTAACTGACTGAGCCACCCAGGCACCCCTCTTCCTTCAATTCTTATTAAGCGTCAACTATATGCCAAACACCCAACAAGACAGATGTATCGCCTGTCTTCATGGAGCTACCCTCTAGCTGGGAAGGCCAACCTGTTGACAATTACAGTTGTCTTCATGAAGACAAAGGTACCTACATCAAGTTTTCACAACCATGACAGTGTTGACTTTTGAGGCCGGATAATTCTTTGTTGGGGGAGTAGGAAGGCTATTGCGTGTATTGTAGGATACCGAGTGGAATCCCCGGCTTCCACCCACTGGCTTCCAGCAGCACTCTCTCCGATCCAGCTGTGCAACCACTAATGTCTCCGGACGTTGCCAAATATCCCTTGGTGGGTGGGTGTGGGGGGGAACAAAATCCCAGCGTTGCCCAGCCCCCGCATTTTGAGAACCACTGCCCCAGAGCCTCAGTGGGTGCCATCCAACTCAGGATGGGGGAGGGGAGTCCAAACTTTGTGCAGGAGATAACTGAGCATTTCTCAGCGATGGCATGAGCTTAACTTACTCCCAAGTGTGATTTCCAGAGTATGTCTTTGTCACTCTGAAAATCAAATAAACATGTCAGGATGCAATCTCTGAAAAATTAATAAGTCAGCCGAAATATTAAGGCAAGCAACCTCACCTGGCTAGGGCAATTCCGGTTTCCAGCTCTTGCCACCTTTTACACTCAAAAGTGTCTTACTTTGGAGTATGGTGGCATTACTGTCCCAGGGTCCCTCAACACTATGTGTTACTTTAAACTTTTAAAAAGTATTGTTCCAACACCGACTGGATTTAAATACGATCTCAACTATGAAAATATAGATATAAATATCTGCATAGGAAAAACTATAATGAGGCATAACAAATGCTATGTGTATCATATCATTCATTAATATATTAGTTTACATTTCTAAATTATCTACCAGATAATTTCCAACTCTTTAAGCCGGCAGTGGGGATAGTGGAAAACCTGCCAGAATACCTAAAAAAAATATTTTTAAGTTTTTATTTTTATTTATTTATTTTTTAAGATTTTATTTATCCATTTGACAGACAGAGATCACAAGTAGGCAGAGCGAGAGGGGGAAGCAGGCTCCCTGCTGAGCAGAGAGCCGATGTGGGGCTCGATCCCAGGACCCTGAGATCATGACCTGAGCCGAATGCAGAGGCTTAACCCACTGAGACACCCAGGCTCCGTACCTAAACATTTTTTAAAATAGTTCCTAAATATCAAATATACTGTGTTCAAATTTCTAGTTGTCTCACAGATGTGATTTTTTTTTTTTTTTTAAACAGCTAAAAAAAAAAAGTCAGGATCCAGGGCCGCGTAGCTGGCACAGTCAGTTGAATCTCTGACTCTTGGTTTCCGCTCAGGCCGCGATCTCAGGGTCATGGGCATGAGCATCACGTGGGGCTCTGTGCTCAGCCCGGAGTCTGCTTGGGATTCTTTCCCTCTGCCTCTCCCCCCACTTCTGCCCCTCCACCCTTAATATGAGGACATTCACTCTCTATCTCAAATAAATAAATAAATAAATAAATAAATAAATAAATAAAATCTTAAAAAAAAAAAAATCAGGATCCAAATGAAGTCCTCACCTGGCATTTTTGGAGACTCTTTTAGTCCACAGGCTCCTCTCCGCCACCTTAGGCAAGCCTCCTAGCCCTTTTCCCTACTTATATTCTTGTTCCTGCTCTGATCCAGTCCCTACCTGGCAGATGAGAATCTGCAAAAATGTAAATGAGATCAACACCTCACTTAAACCCTTCAGTACTTCGAAAGGCTCTAGGGCCCCCACCCCCCCCCCCCCCCAAAAAGGCTCTAGGGCCTTGGCCCCACCTGCCACTCCAACTTCTTTAGGGGTCGGGAAACAGCCTTCCTCCCTTCAACTCTTCTGTTAATTTCGACTCTTCCTTCCATCCCCAGTGCAACGTCTCTTCCCCAGAAGGTCCTCCCCTGACCACCCTCTCTAAAGAAAGCCTCCATTATTCCCTCCCGCAGCACTCCATTTTCTCCCCCATAGCATTTCTTGCACACTGTTGTTATATTTTCACCCTGTGTTTACTTCGTTAACGTCTCTCTCCATAGACTGTCTGTCCCATGAAAGCATAGACCATGTCTGTGTGTGTGCCATGACTCTGTCTCCATTGTCCCAATGCACTCAGGAAGGGCACAATAACTATTTGTTGAACAAAGATGAGCTAGTCGACCTCACAGAGCACGCAGGTCAGTGTCTCTGCTCATTCTCTTTTCATCTAGGACCAAGCTTCCCCTTTTCTAGCTACTGGACTTCTGGGCTACTTCCTCATTCTCATACATAGGGGACAAGGGGAGAACACATTAGTGAAATAAAACAATGGGATGTAATTTGGCAATAACTACCAAATTTTAGACAATGCAGTGGTTTCATTTCCCAGACTTCTCTTATAAATGTACTTACCCAAGAGCACAAAATGTTAATCACAAGGGTGTTTCTGCAGCTGGGTAGGTAATAGTCAAGTCCGAGAAGCAACCAGAATGCATATCAAAGGAGGAGTGGTTAGATAAAGACAATCACTTGGTAGACTACACTTTGCAGCCCTTAATCTGGAGGAGAGCAGTGTCCTCACAGATGGTTAAGAGCTGGGACTTCAGGGGCTCCTGGGTGGCTCAGTGGGTTAAAGCCTCTGCTTTCGGCTCAGGTCATGATCCCAGGGTCCTGGGATCGAGCCCCGTATCGGGCTCTCTGCTCAGCGGGGAGCCTGCTTCCCTCCTCTCTCTCTGCCTGCTTGTGATCTCTGTCAAATAAATAAAATCTTAAAAAAAAAAAAAAAAAAAAAAAAAGAGCTGGGACTTCAGACCCAGGTCCCATGGATTCAAATGCCTGTTCCACCACCTAATATCTGTGTGACCTTGGGAAAGTTGCCTCAGTTTCCTTATCTGTGAAATGGAATGATTGAGGGTTGTGGGGCATAGTAAGTTAATACATGTGAACTATCTAAACAGTACGTGGCAATGAGAGTTATACTGTATATAATGTATAGTAACACAGGAAAAATGCCCAGGCTATGTTGTTTAGTTTATTTTTAATTAACTAGGTTTTTTTTTTTTCTTTAAGTTTGTTTTTGTTAGTCATCTCTACACTCAGTGTGGGGCTCGAACTCACAACACTGAGATCAGGAGTCACATGTTCTACTGACTGAGCCAGCCAGGTGCCCCAATTAACTATATATATATATTCTTTATTTTTTTAAGTTTTTTTTTTTTTTTTTTTTTTGACAGAGAGATCATAGGCAGGCAGAGAGGCAGGCAGAGAGAGTGGGGGAAACAGGCTCCCTGCCGAGCAGAGAGCCTGATGCGGGGCTCGATCCCAGGACCCCGGGATCATGACCAGAGCCGAAGGCAGAGGCTTAACCCACTGAGCCACCCAGGCGCCCCACCGATTAACTATATTTTTAACTGAAAAATTTAAACTGAACACTTTCTATGTGCCAGGCACTAGTTAATTGGGGCACCTGGCTGGCTCATTCAGAAAAGCATGTGACTCTTGATCTCAGTGTTGTGAGTTCGAGCTCCACACTGAGTGCAGAGATTATTAAAAGGAAAAAAAAAAAAGAAAGAAAAAAAATTTTAAACACCAGCAAAAAAAAAAATTCACACAGGATGATACGGTAAATAATGAAAAATAAGTCTGTCTCCCATCCCAGAGAGAGCCACTGTTCATGGTTTCTTAGGAATTTTTCCAGAAATGTTTTATATATGTATAAACTTATACGTGTAATTATTATTCTCTCTCTCACACACACATATACATATACCCATCTTTTCCTTTTAAAAACTCTGTCTTACAGCTTGCTTTTCACATTTTTAAAAAAGATTTTGTTTATTTATTGAGAGAGAGAGAGCACACACATGAACAGGTGGACGGGGAAAGGGAGAGAGAGAATCCCAGGGGCGTCTGGCTGGCTCAGTGGGTTCAGCCTCTGCCTTTGGCTCAGGTCATGATTTCAGGGTCCTGGGATCAAGCTCCTCATCGGGCTCTCTGCTCAGCGGGGAGCCTGCTTCCCCCCCCACCCCACCTCCCGCCTGCTGCTCTGCCTACTTCTGATCTCTGTCAAATAAATAAGATCTTTTTTTTTTTTTTTTTTTAAAGATTTTATTTATTTATTTGTCGGAGAGAGAGAGAGAGAGAGCGAGTGAGCACAAGCAGATAGAGTGGCAGGCAGAGGCAGAGGGAGAAGCAGGCTCCCTGCTGAGCAAGGAGCCCGATGTGGGACTCGATCCCAGGACGCTGGGATCATGACCTGAGCCGAAGGCAGCGGCTTAACCCACTGAGCCACCCAGGCGTCCCCAAATAAATAAGATCTTAAAAAAAAAAAAAAAGAGAGAATCCCAAGGAGACTCCCCCCTGAGCATGGACCCCGACACAGGGCTCGATCTCACAACCCTGAGATCCCGACCTGAGCCGAAATCAAGAGTCCCCCGATTAGCTGACTGAGCCACCCAGGCGCCTTAGCTTTTTATGCTTTACCGTGTAGCTTGGAGACTGTTCCATACCATACATACCTATCTCATTTTTCTCCCCCTGTCAAATACACCACCTAAAGAGAACTATTTATCCAGTTCCCTACTGGAGGACATTTTAGTGGGCTTTAGTGTCTTGTTAATACACAGACTCCAGCAATGAATATCCTTGGATATAGCCAAAATATGGTTAAGTTTAAAAGAAGCCAGAGTCTATATTTTATTTTATTTTAAGATTTTATTTATTTGACAGACAGAGATCACATGTAGGCAGAAAGGCAGGCAGAGCGAGAGGAGGAAGCAGGCTCCCCGCCGAGCAGAGAGCCTGATGTGGGGCTCGATCCCAGACCCCTGGGATCACAACCTGAGCCAAAGGCAGAGGCTTTAACCCACTGAGCCACCCAGGTGCCCCCATATTTTATTTTTATAAGGCATGTTTGTGTGCGTCTAAGTATACACCCATTGAAAATAATTGGAATCTGTAAGAATTAGGAATGCAAGGAATAAAAAGAACAAAAGAGCCAGCATGTTTAAAGTGGGCTTAAAAAAAAAATGTGTCACCCACACAATAAAACCTTCCCAAAAGTTGTCTCCCAATATAGGAACAATCTCATCACCTTCTCTCAACTCTTGGTTCACACCTCGGTTATAGACAGAATATTCCTGCCTAGTGATCCTTCTGTCCGGCATGACCCAGCCCAGCACCTGGCACATAGAAAGTGTTCAGTAAACACTTTTGGAATGAAGTTAACCCTCTAACCCCCAGTTTCCCTGTATATTTGGGGTGGTGTGAATGTTCTTGAAAAAGACAAAATAGGTGCCTAGGCGGCTCAGTGGGTTAAGTATCTGCCTTAAGCTCAGTTCATGATCTGAGTCCATGGGTCTCCCTGCTCCATGGGGGATCTGCTTTTCCCTTTCCCTCTGCTTCTGCCTGCTGCTCCCACTGCTCCCACTGCTTATGTGGGTTCTCTCTCTGTCAAATAAATAAATAAAATCCTAAAAAAGACAAAGATGAAACAGTGTATAAAAATACTCAAGAATAGGGGCGCCTGGGTGGCTCAGTGGGTTAAAGCCTCTGCCTTTGGCCTAGGTCATGATCCCAGGGTCCTGGGATCGAGCCCCACATCGGGCTCTCTGCTCAGTGGGGAGCCTGCTTCCTCCTCTCTCTCTGCCTGCCTCTCTGCCTACTTGTGATCTCTGTCTGTCAAGTAAATAAATAAAATCTTTAAAAAAAAATACTCAAGAATAATCACTTAATCTGAAATGTATCCTATGGGCTGACAAGGTCAAAATACCTGCAGTGTAGCCGGTTCAAAGGCCTGAGGCAGCTTCCCCGTATGACACCAGAATGTTCAATTTGCTTCCAGACAAAAAGAGGACAGAGCAGGAGGAACAGAGTTGTTAGCTGAGCAGAGTCCTGCTGTCATGTCTTCTAGATTCAAAACCATCTGGGCTTGTTCCCAATCCAGAAGTAAATCATTTTTGAAAGGTTCTGCCCCCTGAGTTACATGTCTGTTAAAAAGTTGGAGCCATGGGGCGCCTGGGTGGCTCAGTGGGTTAAAGCCTCTGCCTTCGGCTCAGGTCATGATCCCAGGGTGCTGGGATCGAGCCCCGCATCGGGCTCTCTGCTTGGCGGGGAGCCTGCTTCCTCCTCTCTCTCTGCCTGCTTCTCTGCCTACTTGTGATCTCTGTCAAATAAATAAATAAAATCTTAAAAAAAAAAAAAAAAGTTGGAGCCTTGGGGCGCCTGAGTGGCTCAATCCTTAAGGGTCTGCTTTCAGCTCAGGTCATGATCCCAGGGTCCTGGGGTCAAGCCCTGAATCAGACTCTCTGCTCAGCAGAGGAGATTGCTTCTCCCTCTCCCAGTCCCTTTGCTTGTGTTCCCTCTCTCACTGTCTCTCTCTCTCTGTCAAATAAATAAATAACATCTTAAAAAAAAAAAAAAACAAAGATTAAAAGAAAAAATGTTAGGGCCACCTGGGTGGCTCAGTTGCTAAGTGTCTGCCTTCGGCTCAGGTCATGATCCCAGGGTCCTGGGATCATGCCCCACATCCGGCTCTTTGCTCAACAGGGAAGCCTACTTCTGTCTCTGCCTCTGCCCCTGCTCATGTGCTCTCTCTTCTCACTCTGTGTCTCTTGAATAAATAAATAAAATCTTAAAAAAAAAAAAGGATAATTCATTCAGGAGTGCCTGGCTAACTCAGTTGGTAAAGCATGCACTCTTGGTCTCAGGGTCATGAGTTCAAGTCCCACACTGAGCATGGAGCCTATTTTGAGTAAATTAAAAAAAAAAAAAGATTACTCTGGTTGCTGCTATATGGAGAAGGAGGAGAAGAATGGAGGTAGGGAAACCAGTGAGGAGGTTACCTGGTAGGAGGGAATAATGGTTGAAACTAGGGAATGGTAGCTGTGGAGACATGGTTCTCAACCAAGCTGATTTTATCCCACCCTGTCCATCCCCTACTACCCAGGCCAGGGACATTTGGTGACAGCTGGAGACATTTTTGGTTGTCACAACCAGTAAGATGCTACTAGCATCTATTGGGGAAAGAGCACAGATGTAGCCTAGCATCCAGCAACAGAGCACAGGCTGGCTCTCAGAACAATGAGTTGCCTAATCCAGAACGTCTGAAGTATGGAAGCTAAGAAACCGTGCTTCAAGGAAGTGAGAAGTATCCGATGTGGGATGCCCTTTGAAACTGGAGTGCATAGGGCGCCTGGGTGGCTTAGTCAGTGGGGCGACTGCCTTCAGCTCTGGTCATTATCCTGGAGTCCCAGGATCGAGTCCCACCTCAGCTTCGTGGGGAGTCTGCTTCTCCCTCTGACCTTCTCCCCTCTCATGTTCTCTCTCTCACTCTCTCACTCTCAAATAAATAAGTAAAATTTAAAAAAAAAAAAAAAAGAAAGAAACTAGAATGAAAATAATTTGAGTTTGGGGGTGGGGAATGAGAGAAAGAGGAATCAAGAGTGATTCTAAGCCTTTTGGTCGGGACAACCGAGTGAATGAGGGTACTATTTACTGGGATGGGAAGCTCTGAAGGAAGAACAGATTCTGGGTAGGGACAGGTGGTAAGTCATGAGTCTGTTTACAGATGGGCTGAATCAAAGATGCCTACTGGACACCCAGTGGTGATGTTACACAGGCAATGGGCTGTTTAGGCTTGAGTTCAGGAGAGATATGAGTGGGTGCTATCAACGTGGGAATCATCAGAAAAAAGGTGGGATTTTAAACCAGTAGATTACAAGAGATCACCTAAGAAGTGACTATAGACAGAGAAGGACTGAGCCCTGTGGACTTTCACATCTAGGAGTAGGACCAGGACAGGAGGAGGAAGAGGCAGCCAAGAAGATGGGGAAGCAGCAGCAGAAAAGGAGGAGGAGAGAACCAGGTGAGTGTGGTGCCTGGGAGCCAGGGGAAGCAAGCACTACCGGCTGCATCGAATACTGCTATGGGGTTAAGGAGACAGAATTGCCCACTGGAACTGCATTGTGAAGGTTAGCAGCAGCCTTGCCAAAGGCAGGTTCCATGGAGAGAGTTCAGGAGAGAGGAGGTGAGAAAGTAGAAATAGACAATTAGGAAAAGGTAATTCTGAGTTGTGCCATTAAAAAAAAAAAAAAAAAAAGGAACAGACTATGTACCAATAGTCAGAGGAGGATCGGAGGGTAAGGATGGAAAGATAATACAATGCATTTGTAGGCTGAAGGAAAGATCTAGAAGAGAAGGGGAAATTGTCAATGTGGACCTCCATTGTATCCTTACTACTTTTCAGGAGCTGTGGTAGGCATCTTATTTTTTATATGGATTCCTTAATTGTACACCAAACCAATGAGGAAGATAATGTTGTCATCCCCATTTCCCAGAAGATAAATTGAGGCACAGAGAGGACGGGTTAGTACATGGCCACGGTCTCATGACCAGTAAGTGGTGGAACTTGTATATAACCAAGAGGTCTGACTCTGGAGCCCTTGTGTTCATTTTCTCCTTCATCTGAATTTATCTCTTATGGCAAGATATAACCACTGGCTAAAATTTATATCCGTTATCCTGTGTTATATCCCTTCAGAGGAAAACAAAACTACGGACCCTTCATAAAATTTTTTTAAGATTATATTTATTTAGTTGACAGAGAGAAATGCAGCTAGAGAGGGAACACTAGCAGGGGGAGTGGGAGAGGGAGAAGAAGGCTTCCTGCGGAGCAGGGAGCCCAATGAGGGCCTTGATCCCAGGATCCTGGGATCATGACCTGAGCCTCCCAGGTGCCCCACTATGGACCCTTCAAGACTTGGCTGAAGCGAATCTTCTGGAATTTGTATCTGACTTCTCCCACCCCGACCCCCTCTGTTTTGGACCAAATATCTATCATCCACCACCCACCTAATGCGTCTGTTTACTTACCAGTCTGTGCTCCTCAAGGGCAGGGGCTGCATCTAATTCATCTTTTTATCTCTGGCTGGCAGGACAGGCCCTCCAGCTGTAAATACTTGTCAAGGAGTTGAATGGATGGATGACTGAATGAATGTGAAGAGTGACTAGGAATGTTGGCAACCATAAGACCGCAGAATATGGGCATCTAAATTTGCAAGCTGGGTACATACCGAAGTGTTCTCAAAAGTCAGAGCACAGGGGGGCCTGGGTGGCTCAGTGGGTTAAGCCTCTGCCTTCAGCTCAGGTCATGATCTCAGGGTCCTGGGATTGAGCCTTGCATCGGGCTCTCTGCTAAGCAGGGAGCCTGCTTCCTCTTCTCTCTCTGCCTGCCTCTCTGCCTACTTCTGATCTCTGTCTGTCAAATAAATAAATAGATAATCTTAAAAAAAAAAAAAAAGACTTCTTTAAAAAAAAAAAATTCAGAGTGCAGAGGACTTCCTGAGGAGTGGGGGCTCGTGGCTGAGGGTGCTTGCTAGGGATGTAACTGCCCCCAGACCCTTTACGCAGCATGTCTGAGGCGGAGCCCAAAACTTAGTATAAGAAGGTGCTTCCCTTTTCAAAGAATCCCATGCGCGTACTTTGTGGTCTTACCACTGGAAGGCGCCAGGCAATCAGGAGACTTGGATTCCAGTTCACATTCCCCACTTACGTGCGTGTGGATAGAGTTGCCAGATAAAATACTGCATATGCAATCTTTGAGGTCTGCTATATTAAAAAAATTACTCGTTTATATGAAATTCAAATTTCACTGGGCCCCTACACGTTTATTTGCCAATCTGGCAACATTCCAACTGGGTGACCTTGGCCAAGCTACCTAACAACCCCTTCGATCTTCAGGATCCTTATTTATAAAATGGAGACATTTTTGAGCTTTCCTCATGCTCATGAGGATTAAGTAAGGTCTTTAAAGCGCTTCATCAGCAGATGGCACATGCTAAGCGCCCAATAAATGAGTTAGAATTTACAACATTTATTTTAATTTCCTTCTCTCCCAAAGCATTAAAATACAATCTATCAAATTAGATTTACACACAACTTCTCAGAAACGCATCAGGTAAATGGTCAGTTAATGTGAGTCTGGGCAAATGGCTGGGATGGGGACTATGGAGAGATCTAGTCAGCCCTGAGCCCCAAAGAGAGGGTTAATGGAGGACCTCCACAGTCTCATTCAGCTGCTAATTTCTCAGTCAGATCTTGGAGCTTTCCCAAATCAGCCAGCCAGTAAAAGAAAGTTGTGATCCTTCCAGAAACCAGTAGGTGGGAGTGTGTACATTTGGGGACAGAAGTAGGATTCGGCAGGATCTGTCAAACACCGCAGCTTTTTCCCGTTTGTTTAAAGAACAATGGAGGGTTTGAGAAAGCTCCGGGCGGGGCACTGGTCAAGGGGAGAGTCATTGCGGCCCCCAAAACTGCCAACTAAATCACCCTATAGAGGACCCCACCCTTATAGGCAGATTTGGGCGTACACTGTGTAGAAAGAAAAACAGACTCTGTACGTTGAAAGACAGCAAAAAGCCCAAAGCGGGGCACCTGGCCAGCTTAGTCGGTAGAAGACTCCCTCTTGGTCTCCGGGTTGTTGTGAGTTCAAGCCCCACGTGGGGTGTGGAAAGGACTTAAAAATAAAATCTTAAAAAAAAAAAAAAAAAAAGCCAAAGCAGGTAACGGGCCAAAAGAAAAAAATCTGCAGACTGTATTAACAAAGAACTTCAGAATGTATAAAGGTGTTCCACCAATTATTAAACCAAAGACCCAAAAAAAGCCCATAAAACCCTAAAAGAAAAGTGGATGCCCTGGGTGCCTGGGTGGCTCAGTTGTTAAGCATCTGCTTTTGGCTCAGGTCATGATCCCAAGGTCCTGGGATCAAGCCCCGCATAGGGCTCCTTGCTTCTCCCTCTCGCATTCCCTCGGCTTGTGTTCCCTCTCTAGCTGCATTTCTCTCTGTCAACTAAATAAATATAATCTTAAAAAAGAAGAAAAGAGAAAGATGGACGGCAGATATGAACAGACAACTCACATAAGATATGCAAATGGCCAATATACATACAAAAAAAGATTAATCTGTCTAGCAACAGGGAAATAGAAATCGAAACAAGACTGTAGGGAAGTTCCGCCTTACTTTCCTAGGATTGTTATGGGGAATAACTTAGTATTCATTGAGCATCTATTCTGTGCCAAGAATTGTGCTAAGAGCTTTCTAAACATTAACTCAGCGTTTAATTTGTACAAGAACCTTGAGAGGGAAAAACAAAGGGAATTTCCATTCTACCTACAGAACACTCAGGCTTGGGAAGGTTTGTGACTTTGCCTTGAACACACTCAACTGGGACCGTCAGAGCAGAGTTCGGACTCAGGTTTGTGTGGTTCCAAGTCCTTCCTCTCCCCACACTGCTTTTTCTAAGAATTTGGTCCAAGCAACATCTAATGCTTGAATGTGGTGTTTTGGAGAAGGTGCTGGAAGCCAGAGAGGAGCAGACAAAGTAAAACAAACAAAAACCTCAGAAAATCAAACGGGCTTGGGAGGAGGCCTGGCGAAGCAGCGTTCTTTGGCAGAGCGAGCAAAGCTGGGATTTGGGACCCGGTGAGAGGGGCGGTTGGAGGCCAACTGGGGGGCGGGGAACCAGTTCACGGCCGCATTCAAAGCAGGATGGAGTCTGGCTGGCCTGAAGGTTCACAGCCTTAGAGGGAGAACCTGAGGAATCTGTTTGTCAGTCCACTGCATGCTGAGTTGCAATTCTTATTTCTAAACCTTCCAGGCCAGAGTCCGCATCTCCCTCCCCCATCCTCGCACCTGCTGGCAGCAGGGGGGCTCCGATGAATGGACAAGTTCCATGGATTCTTGCCCCTTCCCCCACCTTTTACATAGCCAAGACCAGGGACAAAAGGCGCCCGGGGTCTGGGGCTCCCTCCTTGGGCTCTTGCCAGCTCCGGAGAGTGCCAGACAGCTGGAGCCATGCTCCGTGCTGCACCATTTACATTTTTTACAGCTTCCCCACTGCCAACGCCACTCCCCTCTTTCCCACCGGGCCACGGCCAGGGCCACGGGTCCACGAGACCCCTGGACCCTCGTCC